>NC_045719.1:13954648-14263981 GCF_009834535.1 Camelus ferus
TTCTCTCTCTTTCTCTTTGGCTACTGCACTTTTAAAATCTACAATTTCTATTTGATCTTTTTAGTGATTTTTATTTATCTGTTATTAAATAACTCAAAAATACTGTAAATCAAGAGAAACTAAAATGGTGCTCAAAAATATTTGCTTAGTAGTATTTGTACAAGGAATTTATAGAACAAAAAAACATAAAAATCTAATGTGGACACTATAATCTGTAGAACATCCATTCAGTAAATAATACTCAAAAATACAGTTTAAAAAAATCAACAGAGGAATTAACATGGTGCATTTAGAAGTATTTGTTTAGCAGCAAATGAGGCAGTAATGGAAAAAACAGAGAACAACAACAGCAATAAAACAGGAGAAATATAAAAAATAAACACCAAAATTGCAGGTGGAAATACAACCATATCAATAATTACATTAAATGTGAATGGACTAGTCACTTCAGTTAAAAGGCAGATATTGTTAGACTGGATACAAAGCATGACTTTCTACATGCTGTCTATAAAGATACATTTTATATTCAGACACACAAATAGGCTGAAAAGATAGAAAAATGTCTACCCTACACATTGTCTCCATAAAATAACTGAATTGGCGCTGCAGGTATCACACAACATAGACTTGTTTTTCTAGAAACAAAGAGAGACATGTCATAAAGATGAAAGAATCAATATATCAAGAAGATAATGACAATTAAAAATGTAAACTCATCTCAATAGTGTAAGAATTAAAAAATCCTCACGCCTAAATATTCCTCTCCTGGAGAGGGCGTGAGATGAGTTCTTCAAACTTTATACCATGTGACTTGTGCCATGGGCTCTTTCCTGTGAAGGTAATGTCTGACAAGTGTGATTTTGCAAACAGTTTAATAAGAAAAAAAGACAGAAGTAACTTAAGTGTTGAAACTGTATCCCAAAGTCATAAGCATAAAGGAAGAAACCATTCACTCTTAACTGATTTGACAAGTATTGGTTTATGTATGAACCAATTTTATGCTTTATATGGGATTTTGATCCAACAGCTATAGCACATACATTTTGGGGTGTTTGTTTGTTTCATGTATGATCTTAACTCTCACATTTTCAGGTGTTAAGATTCACTCTGCTGAGGCTGAGACTTAACTGTACCAAGAGTATTGTACATGTTAGGTTTTCACACTACACACCACTGGTTTTTTAAGGACCTTGTCAACTTGTTGCCATGAAGAGATCCAGATTTCGAGAGTTATAAACAGCTGTGCCATTTAGAGTTTTGCTTCCCTAGATGAAAGCTGGTCTTTAACATTACCTATTTTCATGAACTCTAATGTTATTAACTTATTCTTCTGGTTAGTTTTGGGTAGTGCCATTTAAAAAAAAAATGAATCATTTAGGGAGGGGACATGTGCAGAGCACAACACATTGGCAAAAACATGGTTTAAGATCCAGAAAAGTAATCTTGTGTTGTTTGTTCTGTTTTCTTGGCACAGAGCTAATTTTCTCAATAATAGCTGCAATGGAAATAACAAATATAAAAGCTTCATTTCCCCATCCTTCAAAAAGCCTTTTAGCCTACTTTGAAGTCCCTAAAGAATATCTAGAAAAAATACCTATCAGCTGAGAAATGTCAAAGCTAATGTTCTGCTTCAGAATTAAAGCACAGAGAAAAAGCCTGCAGTACTGCCGCAAACATCTTCGGTGTCTCTGAAGCATTCCTGCCGGTGTTAACTCACAAGGGGTCATTCTGCTGCTGAAACCAGTAACACAGTTTGCTCCCACTTCTGTTCACAGTATATCCTTTCTTGTAAATAATGGAGTAAAAAATACAGGAATTGGGTGAATGAAATGGGCAGATGCCCTTAAAGTAAATTAAGTGACTGTGGAAGTTGCATTGATATTTCAGACCAAGCACCAGGGCCTGTTTATGCACTGAAGGGGTCACATGTTGAATAGAATCTTAAGGTTCTGAAGCCTAAATTAAAGATCCATCCAGGCCCAGCATTCCAGGAGAACTGATTTCTAAAAGTGCCAGATTTCAGCGCTAAGTGAAATAGTGGTCATCTGAATCCTCTCAGTCGAAAGACATCCTCTACTTCAATTTCTGAAGCATTCCTCCCGGGAGTGCTTTGTCTTCTCTTTAGTGCTTCTGGTCATGGATGCCACACCTTCAAACTCTCAGAGTACTCAGAAGGAGGAGCAAAAGGTGAACACCTAAGGCTTCTGTGTTTTCACAGCGGACTGCAGTAAGTGGTAGTGATATCCCAGCTCTTACTCACCTTCGCTGGTGTTTTGCAGAATGCTGCTGCTCTGTCCGGAGAGCCTTGGATGTGTATATGAGGGTGAGTGTAGGGGCAGGAGATGGCCAAAGTTTGTGTTTTTATTTCCAAAACTCAGCAACTCTTTTTCGGAGCACTGTCCTTAGGCAACCAGAGCCTCCTTTGTCTGGCTTGTCCAGAGATCAAGAAGCACCTGGGAGTTTATATCTTCCTCACCTCAGGTCAGAGCAGCACCGAGGCATAACCTTCTTTTCAGAAAACTCTTGCAAGATCAGGATGAAATCACTTTTTGCAAAACTTTGCCTGAGATGGTATCTCATTTAGATTTTCCGTTTCATAACCTTCCCTGCTCTGCTTTCCCTGTTCCCTTGCCAGTTTCCCACGAAGCACTTTCTTAGTAAATCTCCCACCTGTCAACTGACATCTCAGGGTCTGCTTCTGGGGATCTCTATCCATGACAAAGACTGACACTTTGGCACTGAGCCACCCTGACAAAAATGTGGTGAGGGTTAGAGGAGGAGAGGGGCTAATTGCTTCACTAGCAAAACAAAAACGAGGGTGCTGGTAACCTTTACTACCGTGTATCTTATTCTTCACCATCCTTTCCCCTGCGTCTCTTCTGTCCCTCTTCAAGACGTCTGTGGCTTTAAACTCTCCTTAGAGTTTCATTATAGGAAAACCATATTCATTTTACTCCTTGCTCTCCTTTCATCAAAACATATTTGTCCATACATCTGGTTCTCAGAACTTTAGACACTGTCCTCTAATCTGTTAAAGTAATTCTAGCAAAGGCTAATCGTAATTGTGACATGTTAAAATACCCATCTCTTACATTTTTACACAAAAATACCTACAGCGTATATATTCAAAGCAGAGCATTAAGATAAAAACATGAAAATGATTCAGTTCCTATCCCGAAGAAAGGTAGAATCTTTTACTACAATGAGTTCACAGTCAAACTAGAACCTTTCAAATGTCGTAAGAGATATATGTACAAAGTGCTATAACTGAAGAGAGACAAGAAAGGAAGTCTGTAGCCGGCATTTTTGCATGTTATTTCATTTAGAATGTTAAGTCATATAAAGTGCTGGCTCCTACTTTCCTCAGCTATTACGTGGTGTTCTGATCAAACTTAGGATGCTGTGTATAGAACACTAAGAAATTGCTCCTTGTCCAGACAAGACATTTCCAGACCCCGGGATCAGACAAGAGAATATTTACTATTATGCCAGGAAGGACTGACACAGTAGGTGATCATGACTTTTGTTAAGAGATCCTGGGACTAAACAGGTATCTAAATCCATTCATTTATTCATTCTATAAAAATGTATTGGATACCTACCAGGTGCCAAGAACTGTTCAAGGTACTAGGGATAAAAAAATACAAAACAAAGAAACAAACAAACAAACAATGAAAAGTAAAACGTTCGTCCCGCTTATGCTTACATTCTAGTGAGGAAGACAAACAATAAACAGAGAATAAGTAAATATATAATGCATCAGGTGTTGGTAAGTGCTTTGGAATGTAATTGCAAAGTTATAGTGATGTTCCTCCTTGGTATAATCCTGGGCCAAAATGCACATGTAAGGAAGGAGGGACAAAAGAGAGTATATAACTCCCAATTGATTGGCACCAGGAAAGGTCTTTAAAGTTTCTGCATTGTCTCTGGGTTGCTTGCAGAGCAGGAAGGGAGTGTGTTATTTCCGTATCAGCCTGCCTGCCTCTGTCATTTCTGAAGGAGTAAAAGTACTGATGTAAGAATGAGAGAATGAATCCAATTCCCACTCCTTAGGGACAGTTGCTTTGCTGCTTTAAACAGGAGCATTGTTTTATTTTCTATTTTTTGAGTGAAATCAAAATTTATGGTATTATACCTCTAGATGGTTAAAGTTTTTTAAATTATCAATTACAGAGCCCAGGATTCTGAATTTAATGGACTGTTACTCTAGGTTCATTAAAGTAGGACTAATTTTCACTATGTTATAATCTATGTCTCTAATTTCAAAATAATGGAAACTCCTGGAAATTGCTATCAAACTTTTAAAGCACATTATCTGCTATTGAAATGTGTACTTCTAAAGAAGAATCTCTGCCTGTGGAACCAGTCAGCCTCACGGTATTACCATTAACCCTCACATGTTGATTAAATACTAATGTGACCCCAAGGCAATTTCAACTGAAGGTTTTTTTCCTTTCTATAGGCCTCATGCCTCCAAAGCTATTAAGCTACTCTATTCTTCTGCTAATTATCTGAAATGTTATTAATCTGAAGCCTAAAACTCATAGAACTTCTTCAAAGCTACTCTAGAATGACAATGGAGTTAAAAATATAATTGAGATTGAAGAAAGAGATTCTAGTAGTTAATTTCCAAACTTTTAGACCTTAACACACATGCTGTTATCTTCTTTTGTCTGAGTTTTTTTTTCTTTTTCCTGTCAAATCAGTTTTAAATGGTGAAATTGCAGTCTTTTGCATTTGCAAAAAGATTGGGAAATAACAACCATCAAAAAACAAAAAATTACTTTCATATTGAAGGTGATATTTTTAACACTTCGGTTAAAAAAATTTGTGTAACCTATAATCTACATTATTACTTTCCCAGTGGAACCCTCCCTCCCACTCCCCTTGCACCGCTGAAATTGAATGGTGCCTTCTGGGAGAAATTCTAGTAGCCCTGATGTGGAGGTGTTCTGAGCCTCAGGGAATGCAAAGATACAACAAGCATGTGTTGTGTCTATTTGTCTCAGGAAGAGGGAAAGATTCATGATGGTCAGACATTCTATTTAGCTCAGACAGAGACAACCATCAAATGGGTGTTCCTGTAGCTGTAGGATAGGTATAGCATTTAAAGAATAATAGTGACTTTAAATGTCAACAGCACACGTTTTTAACATAGTAAATGGCCTTTAATGAATGAAACCAGTTTTATGGGTCTAGTGTGATTGGCTGCTTCTGTGCATGAAATCCTTTAAATATTTTGATAGCTATCCATGTCAATAAATGTTTCCAGAAAAAAATGAATTATCTTACATATGAAGGATGTTTCATATATATCATCCTGGCTTCATAATACATTGAGAAGGTGGCCAGTAAGTTCTAACAAGTATTCAATTGGTTAGCATGCACAGTAGTCTTAACCTAAATAAGGGGGGAAAAAAAAAACTATGTCAAATCAGATTTAATCTTTTATCTCAAAGCTATTTTTAGAACAGTGGAATTGGGTATATTCTAGCCTGAAACAGACCAAATCTTACTTTCAAATTGTTGATTAAACCTTTGCATCTCTGTTTATTTTTACTTTAAAAAAAGTTTCTTTCCTCACAGGTAGCCATGGTTTCAGCACATTGACAAGGTATCCATTAGTCAGCCATTCCTTTATTCAGAGCTTATACAACAAGTATTAATTGACCATAAGGACAAAGAGAAAGGTGCTTGCATTCAGTCCTGGAGTCTGTCCTTTGTTATAAAGGTGAAACAGAGCAGTGAATTTAACGTTTATAAACTTATTTTTCTCATTCATATCCTGAAAAGAAGTAAGAGTACTTACTTATAGTGATACTATCAGTACTAAATAAAATAATGCCAAGAAAATATATTTGATACAGTGTAATCTCTCGACAGTCCTTCTGTGCCTTCTGTTTCAACTACATTTATTCTCTTCATTTTTCTGAATGGACCGTTCATTTTATTCTCAGTTGTTTTGCTTTTCTGTTTGCACTACCTAAAATGCATTTTTTTTCTATAGTGAACTCTCATATAACAGTGAAGTTCTTAGTTAACCATCATCCCTGTTTTGAAATCTTTGTTAAATCTACCTTCTCTTCCATTCCTCCTAAAAGGTAGAATTGACCTTCCTTGTTTTTTCTCTTCCTGAGTGTGTCATGGAGGTTTCTGTCATAGCAAGCACAGACTTCTGTTTCACTTTTTGTTTACATCTTTGTTTCCTTAACTAAATGTAAATTCTTGAAGTCTTAGAAATACCTCATATTCGTTTACTCATTCTCAGAAAAGTGCCTGAAATATAGCTAATATGCATTAATTGTCGAATGGATGACAGCATGAATAAATGCATATTTCATGCATTAATATAATTATTATGGGTATTATCAGGAATGTACAAGATCCAGGGAGTGCCCAGAAAGCTTGCTAGGTGACTAGGAACTTTATAAAAAGCATATTATTTAACCCATTGAATCCTGTTTTATTAGCAAGAAACAAATATTTGAAAATTAGAAATAACTTTCCTAAAAACCATGGCAAAATTGGGATTGCCAATAAAGTCTGCCATAATTTAAAGCCTCTCTCTCTCTCTCCTCTCTCCCTAAGAGAGAAAGAGAGGAAGAGAGAGGAGATATATATATTTGTATAATATATAAGTATATATTATAGATATATAGTGCACAAATATTTATATACATATTTATATACTTAGAGCCATCTGTTTTTCACTTTCAGTACAGTTCTCAGTAAATTACATGAGATATTCAACACTTTATTATAAGATAGGCTTTGCCTTAGATGCTTTTGCCTAAGTGTAGGAAAATGTAAATGTTCTTAGCACATTTAAGGTAGGCTAGGCGAAGCTATGATGTTTGATAGGGTAGGTGTATCAAGTGGATTTTTGACTTGTGATATTTTCAACTTACAATGGGTTTATTAGGATGTAACCCCATTGTAAGTTGAAGAAAATAGGTATATATTATAATTGTGTGGTAATATAGTATGTATTATGTTACAGACCGAATTATATCTCCCCAAAATTCGTATGTTGAAGCCCACTGTAGAAATGAGATTCCAGTGCCTCAAGACACACTGTCTTTGGAGACAGGCCTTTAAAGGGTGTAGTTAAATTTAAATGAGGCCTTTAGGGTAGTGCCTAATCTAGTCTGACTGGTGTCCTTATAAGAAGAGGAAATTTGGACATACAGACACCAGGGGAAAGGCCACATGTAAGGGTCTAAGTAGAAAGCACCATCTTCAGGCCAAGGAGGGAAACCTCAGGAGAAACTGAATCCGCCAACACCTTGATCTTAGACTACGAGCCTCCAGAGCTATGAGAAAATGCATTTCTATTGTTTAAGCCACCCAGTCAATGGTATTTTATTAAGCATTCCTAGAAAACTAATATATTTACATATATATGCACACATATGTGTATATATATTTTTTTAACTTGAATTAATATAACACATACCTAGTTTTAAATAGTCAAATAGTATCACAATACTTACAACCAAAACCAATGGTCATCTGCCTCCCCCTGGTTTCCTATTCCCCAGACACTACCAGTTTCACCTCTTTTAGCTCTTTCCTCTTGTATTTTCTTGTTATTTCTAAATAGCATGCTTATAATATTATTATGCTGTATGTATTTTTTACATTTCAGTTTAGATATTGTTGTTAAATTCCTACCAGAGAAGATGGAGATTTGCTTTCCTTACATTCCTCCTTCCTTCTTCTAGAAAATGTATTTCATAATTTTGGTTAAATAAATATGCAGTGTAAACATAATTATGGCCACAGATATTTTATTCTCAGCTCAGCTGCATACTGTTAGGATCCTAAGTAGCAATCCTTTTGATGCTTCCATTCATGAGAGTCAGCAACCTTCTCTTCAGCCTGAAGAGGCCATTCCTGCCTTGCTTGAAGAGTCCATGATATATTCCCATGAGACAGTCACCGTGTTGAACAAAATAATTTCTCCTCATTCGTCACTCCTTGTATAGCACTATTTGGTTTCCAACACAGAACGTTAGCCAGATCCCAGTGTGTTTCAGGAGATCAGTTACAAAGTTAAGTTACAAAAGAGGATTACAAATCAAAAATATTAAAAGGTTTTGCTAAACTGTGTCAACATAAATCTGGAAAACAGTTGTGTGGGAATGTATTTTTGTGAGCTATAGCAGGGAGGGAAAAAATAATTTCAGATGTAATGTGGTAGGTAAATACACCTGTACACTCATCCCGATCTAGGTCCAATGGTAAAGTCCACAAGAAAGTCTCTTCACCCCGACTTTCAGAAATATGTTGGTGAGAGCGGAAACAGAATCTTTGTTAAGTGTTGTAATGGCTAATTTCTACAGGCCAAGGGGCAGTGAGAGGTACTGCTAATGAAATGGATATTTATTTTCAGTAGTGATGCTAGAAGCAATCAAGAAGCAGCTCTAATTTATGGGATAAAGGTACATATACTCTACTCAGACCAGAATGGTCTGAACTAGATGAATCTTCACTGGTGATTGTTGATCGTGATGTCCTTAGCGATAAATTTAATGGCTACTCAGAAAGTTCCTGTTTAATTCGTGGACTGGAAATATTTCATGTGCGCCAATCAGACATCTGATTTGAGCCATTGCAATAATCATGGTCTGGTACCCCAGTTCCTAAACCCGTGTCAAATCCCAAAATCCAAGTGCTTTGAAGTACTCTGGGTATACTTGAGAGTAAGGAAACTCTGATAATGTCATAAAAATGTTCTTTAAGTATTTTAAATTTCTTTTTTTAACTTTCCCTTGTAGATATTTTTCAGATTTACTGTGCACTGAGTAAAGTAAAATATCCATACTATTTGAGGAGGATTGAATACTGATTCTGACTTAATGCTAACTTTGGAGTATTAGCAGTACCACTGTAGACCACAAGGATAATGTGGTCTTATGTGTGTCTGGGGATAAACGAATATATACTCAACAATGATCAGAATTCCTACATTAATTCTGGGACAGAAACTCTCCATTAGGAGGCCCTATAATTTTGGTTTCCTTCCAAAATAATAGATGAAAAGTAATGCTGTATACGTGGGGGATTGCAGAGTGTGAGGCTAGCATCAAAGATTTGAAAGATACCAAGGGGATGATTCCTGTCACTTCCCTATTTAACTCACCTGTTTGGTTTGTGCAGAGACAGATGTATCTTGGACAATGACAGTATTTATTGGGAATGTAAACAAAAATAACCACGACAGTGTCTATTCTTTCTGTTGTCTCTGCGGTTGGAAATCAGTAAAGGCCTTTGTCTCTGTTATATTTGTTTCTACTACACAAGGTAAAGAACAACAGAGGCAATTTGCTTTCAGTCAACACAGATACCATTATATCTTTGTTCTTATGCTTTAGAGCTGAATCAGTTTTTGGGATCTGTGCCATAATTCAATTTTACATAGCCTTGATTTTTCCAGACTCTCAAAGTAAATGAAATTGGGCTACCAAAGTGATTGACAACTATAGTCCATTAGCCAAATTCAGCCAAACTTTTGTAAGGCCTGTGGGCTAAATATGGTTATTACACTTGTAAAAGGTTGTACACACACACACACACACACACACACACACACACAGAGGCACATGAATATGTGACAGGAACTAAATGTGGCCCCCAAACCCTAAGATATTTATTCTCTGATGCTTTAGAGAAAAAAAATTGCTGTAGAAATTTTTCTACTCTTAGACCAAAAAAAAAAAAAAAGAATCTTACTAACCCTTGGTCTGCTACATCAATAACATCATATTAATAGAATCCAGTAAGCAAGAAGTGACAGCAGTGTGGATAGCTTATAATACATATATGCCATGAGTTATAGGGAAAATCCCGTGAACAAATGGATCTGCCAGCTCTGTGTCATTTCAGTGTTTCTGGTGTTCCAGGACACTTGGAAAATCCACTCTAAAGTACAATATACTCACTAGAACTAAGAAAGATGCACACTGCTTTATAGAGCACCCTTTGGGTTTGGGAAAAAACATTTGGGTTTGACCCATTTGTTAAATGACCTCAATGATGGCCAGTTTTGAATAAAGTCCAAAACAAGGGAAGGCTCTCCATTGTTCCAAGCACAATGCTACCTACCAGCTCGGTACTTGGCCCTGTAAACCAGAAGGCCCTGTAAACAAGTAATCCAAACTTACTCAAGTTTTTTGTTGAAGACTGGAATGCTCTGTAGAATTAGTGACAAGCCCCAGTAAGAGCAGAGCTCAATAAATTTACAGCCTGCAGGACATCTGCCTGATTTTATAATCGTATTGGAACACAGCCATGCTCATTCACTTACTTACTGTCTTTGACGACTTTCTTTTGTGCTGCAATGGCCAAATTGAGCTGTTGTGACTGAGACTGAATGGGCCATGTACCCAAAATATTTACTATCTGGCCCTCTAAGGAAAAAAAAAGCTAACCCCAAGATAAGTGGTTCACAGAGAATTTCCTTAAGATTTGGAGAAATTTACTCCTCAGTACTACCCTCCTTTCAAGGAACAGGCTTTGGTTTTACTCTTCGTCCCTAGTAGAAACTAAGTGACCGAATACCAGGTGACCAAGTGACCTAAGCTGCCAGTAATCACTGGGGTGTTATTGGAACTACTGGCCTTAATTCAAGAATGACCAGCATCCCACGGTCATCAAGTAGAAGTGATACGTGGAGGACTTGGTTCCAGTAGGAGACTAAGGCGAGGAAAGTTCCATGAGCATGTGGCGCAGTTACCCCTAGTGTTACTGCTCTTGCCCCACTGTCACTCCAGTCCCAGTCTCCACCTTTCTTCTCATGGGGATTCTCCTCTGACTGACTGACTGAAGAGGAAAATTGCGAGCCTGGATAACAAATGATACGCTGACTGGAGACCTGTAGCATGACAGCCCCACTAATACATGACCTTGAAATAAAAGTGGAAAAGCAAAGTTTTCAAAGGGAGAGAACTTAAGGAGATATGTTCAGTCGTTCATTTTTCCTGGAAGAAGCATCTCTCTTCCCAGAAAGGATATTTCTGGTGGAGATGGCTGGAAGGAGATATAATTTTATTCATGAGTGGTGACTAATCATTTGGTAGAGGTTCAGGGACTTGAAAAGAACAATATAGGAGACTGAAGGCAAGGAGTTCTGGGAAAGAATTACATGGACAGATCTCTCAGAATGGACCTATAGTGTGATGTTTTTTGTTCCATGTAATTTTTTAACACAAGTCTAAGTTGCAAAGGAGGCTTTCAATGAGCAGATGAAAAAATATTATCCTGTGGATATCAGTTTTTTTGTTGACACCTCATTACCTGCTCGATTAGCTCATGAATGAAGTATCAGTTTTTGCAGGGATGGAATATTTGCATACATTCCTTTCCTCACTAAGCCTTAACTGACTACAGTCACTCCTACTCAACATGCCAAAGCAGGGATTAACTCTGAGCCCTGATGTACTATCATATTCTAGAGCACCATCTATAACTGGGTGTCATATATATAATATATTTATTTTTATTTATATATTATAAATATATAACACATAATTATGTATTTATAAATACATAATTATATGCCCCTGTCTTATTCAAGCAAAAAATGCATATTCGAGCATAAAACTAAGACAGTGAACTGATATTTATATTCACTGGTCTTAGGAGGGACTCAATCACCCAGGTGCAGCTGGACTTATAGAGTAAAATCTAGACCCGCAGGTGATAACTTTTTGTGAGGTTAGTATAATTTCAAAATTGTATAGTTTGTGCTCTGAAAAAGCTACCAGTATGGCTGCTACTCTAATAGCCAGTTTATATAGATTCAGAGCTATTAGAAAGGGATACATTTGGAGTGATGATTCTGACAACTATATCAATAAACTCTAAGGAGTTTTAATTAAATGTGTTCCCTCTGTCTGTATAAGTCTAGGCTCTGTTGGTTTAGTCTTGGTATAGCAGGAAAGGTAACATCTGCCAGGAGTCAAGAACTGTCAAAGCTCTGATATTTCATCCTACTTGCAAACTGACAAGTTAGCTGACCACAGTTTAATGAGTGAGATGATTAGGTAAGAGAAGAGAACTTTATTACTTTTTATTATTCTCTCCATGAGGGCAGGGATTTTTGAATATACATTACACCTATACACTATCTATCTATCTATCTATCTATCTATCTATCTATCTATCTATCTATCTATCATCTCAGTATAGATATTCATTTACTCCCAGCACGTTGAACAGTGCTGTGCACATAGAAGGAATTCAGTAAATACGTGTTAAATGCACTTCAGCTGTAATTTGGAGTGGTTGATTGGCTATGAGAGATGGTTACCCAGTATGCAGTCTTGTTAGTCTTTTTCAGTAGCTGTCAGAATCTGCAGAGAATCCTCCAAGCTCTGGTAGGCAGTATCAGCCTAGCTGTTTTCAGGCTGAAAACTGTTGTTTCACCTTTTAATATGTGGATTTTATTTAATTTATTTGTTTTTGTTTCAATGGCCAGCATTGTCATGTTCAAAGACACTTTAGTTAAAACTTTCCAGACATTAAACCCCCAGCCACCAGGGAGAAAGAGCTGTAGTTACCTGGCTGAAGGGAGTTGGAGAGAGGTTCTAGGTGCCTAATAACTTTCTAATACAAATTCTTAACCAGTGCACTTGTTTCCTGCCCCTCGCTCACCCCAAATCAAGTGTAAAAGTTCTCGCTGCTTCCCAGTCTTGAGCTACCCAGGGTCCTGAAGAACCATAGGCTTCCTCTGAGGCTCCTGTACCCACCTTCCTTAAAAACTCCTGGGGGTCAGCTTTGCCCATTCTTCTAAGTCAGCTGTCACTCATCAGTCTACATTCCAGCATTCAAAATTGCATTGTCTTCTTCCTAATGTTTACTTCTTTCCCTTGTCTTTGTTCTGGTGGATTTATACCTATAAAAATATCTTGATAGTTCTCTCAGTGAGATTTTGAGAAAGAACAGATGCTAATATGTGAGTTCAAATCACTATGTTTAATAAGCTTCTGATCTTTCCATTACAGTAAGTGCTTGACTCTGCCTGCTGATGGGGGTGAGAGGGATGATAAGAAAAAAATTTAATTTCATGAAAAATGATTATGAGTTAATTAGCATATCAGGGCTTTCTAGACGGAGGGAAACTGATGGGCAGAAATGTGAGCATTTCATAATTTGTTTAAGAAAAGCCAATGCATTCTGGGACACTAATGTCATTTGTTTGATTAAAATCAAATTATCTTACATTAGCAAAGTTCCTGACAAAGTTTATATATCAGAAAAACCTGGGGGAGATTTTTTTAAAGCACAAAAAGCCTAGGTTCTACTCTAAAGCCTTATATTAGAATATCCAGGGTCAGTCTAAAATTTTTAAAAGCATCACAAGCTCATCTAATGTATAAAATTATCAAGAACTGTTCAACTAGAGCAACTGAGTGAAACAGAGTAAAGTGTAGTGACATAAGTTGAAAATCATTTTTATGTGTGATTGACAAATGAGACAAAATGACAAAGTGAGACATTTATATATCACTTATTCATTCCATAAATGTTTTTTAAAAAATCTTACTATATTCCCAATTGTAAATAAACTCATTTTAAAGTGGGGGACTGTTACACCCGTTAGTGTAAAATGGTCAGGACTACACTGTCTGTGACAAACCAAAGGGACACAAATATTTCCTTGTAGGTCTACGATGTGTTCTTTTATCCTGAATTCCAAAATAATAGTAAAACACAAGAACTTGGCTGGATATTGTAGCAAAAGAATGAAGTTGAGCCAAGATCTCAAGGAGGCCCTGACCCCTATAAGAAATCTCTCCCTTAACTCACTCAGGGCACACAGTGTGGAGGACAAAGTGATACCGTAGCTTTTAACACTGATACACCCATCCAGCAATAACTGGATAGGCATCGTTTTCTAGTCTAAAATTACTGTCTTGGACCAAGGACAGGTAGAAGCAGGGTTTTTATAAGGGTAATTTTTGTTGTGGAGAGAATCTTCCTTCCACCTCCATTTTTCCCTGCCGAGGGATATCTATTATGGTTCCCAGTCACCATGTCTCTGTTAATGAATCTGCTTCCCACACTGCATGAGTTTGAGTCAAGAGCTAGACATCTGTGCCCTTAATGAGCGATTTTAAAAACACAAGTACAGAAAATAGCAAAACTTACTATAGTCCTGTTGAGAGTTCAGTTAACCTACTCCATAATACTGCTGCCTCAGTATCCATTTTGTGTGGCTAGTGGCCTGCAGGGACCTTGAACTGACACTGGCCTCTCCCACGAATGCATGTTCTGGAAACAACCCACAGAGTCACAACTAAATGTAAGTTCCTGATAGGAGTCCCCCAGTGCCCATTGTGGTGACAGCGTCTTCTGCCCCCCGTTCCTTCTCCTTGTGCCACTTAGATAAGACTCCCTTGGAGACGACCAAAACCCCACTTTTCTTGGTTTGAATTGACCAATCTCAGCTTAACCTGGAAACCCCAGAGCCCTTAACCTGTGGGCTTGAATAAAGGCATGCGCCCAGGTACTGCTACTCACTCTCTGTCTGTCCCCTACCTTGACCACCCTATGTGACCCCTCAAGGCAGGCTGTGTATCTCCTCTAGGACCTGGGAGTAATAATCTGCTCTATTTCAGTTCTATTTCAGTTTCCCTGTGGTCTTTTGTTGAACCTACCCTTCACCATCTTGGGGGTTCTGCCTATTAAATGTTACTTTAGCAAAGTCACAAGTCCTCAATGGAAAAGCAGTCATAATTTAAATGGGTAATTTGGCTGATTTTTTTAAGAGGAAGCAAACAATAGATCCTAATGCTGCAGTGAGTATTGGTTCAGCATATTTCATTCGTTGCTTTTGTGAAAAGCAAATTTGCACAACAACGGATGAAGTTCCATGTTAACCAGTCAAGTCAGAGAAACAATCAACCAAGTCAGAGGAACGTGTAGAAACATGAGCAGAGCTGTTTCCTTGGAGCCTGTCGGTATGGCAGTGTGACTAGAGTGACTCAAAATCATACGTCCTTCTAGTTTTAGCCATATTCAATCAGTGGTTGAATTCCTCAGCCAAAATCTACAGCCAGACTTATTTGCGAATTCAGCTGTGTGTAGGGCCAGATAAAGACAATTAAAGCACATTTATTCCTTTAGGGTGCCTTTCTGGTAATCTAGTAAGGTCTATATTAACCAAACAGTTGTGAAATCTTTATTCTGACTCACAACTATGCACACTGGGATGGATCCAAGTCCTCAACTAGCTCTTGAAAATATCTCTATCTCTATCTATCTATCTATCTATCTATCATCTATTTTTTTTTTTTTAGTGAAAAACTGCATGCTTAATAAAAATAAATCGGGAAAAACATCAGTGAGCCTTGCCCGTCTCTGGTTAACAATAGCACTCAATGATCACTAACACTTATGTAGGGCTTATTGTATCAGCCTTCTTCTCAAATAGATCAGTTTTGTAAAATGACCTTGAAAGTAAAAGATCTGAATATTGATTTATCAATAATTGCCAATGCCTATATACTCTTTGGAAAGGCTTTCTGTTTTCCCAATTTGAGAAAAAATGAATTTGCAAGATCCTTATTGATATTACCCCATGTCTCTTTCCAGCTTCATCCTTACATATGCCATCAATCACTCCCCTCCATCTAGATTGCAAATACTTTTATACGCTTATACACTCTATTTTCTCTCTGTCTCTTTTTTTCTTTGTTAGAACACCCTTTGTCCTCCTCTTCCCACGGATAAGTTTAATTCATTTTTAATTCCATGAATATCACTTCCTAGGAAAATCTTTATGTACTGCTGAAGACATGGCATATCTTTACAAAATGCTTGTTCAATGAATATAAGAATGATAAATTGCTCCCACTTTCCGATATTTAACTTGATTTTCTCTTGTCCTTTTTCAGAGCCTAGAATTTCTGTAGTATTACTAAGAATACTATTGGTTTGTTCTTGTTCCAGTGTGTGATTATTTGTGTCAGTCTGTGGTGTTTATTTTCTATTATATTTACCATTGCCTTTAACCAGATATTTTCCCAAGATCTCCCTCTGACTCCATTTTTTCCACTATTAATTGATAATTTAATATCCAATATATGCCATTTCTAATATTTTAGTCTCATAGTCTTTGAAATATTGTAATCAAATGATACCTCCCACAACATTTCAAGTCTTCATCACTATTTTCTGTATTCCACTCTGACCACAGATTTCCAGCTATCTCCTGCAGTAATTTCATACATATTTGTGGTGGTTAATTTTATGTGTCAACTTGACTAGACCAGGGGATGCCCAGGTATCTGGTTAAACGTTATTTCTGAATGTGTCTGTGAAAATGTTTCTGGAAGAGATTAGCATTTGAATTGGTGGACTGAATAAAGCAGATAGCCGTCTGCAGTGTAGGTGGGCATCATACAATCCACTGAGAGTCCGATTAGAACAAAAAGGCGGAAGAAAGTTGAATTCACTCTCTGTCTGACTGTTGAACTAAAATATCCATTTTTTCCCTGCCCTTAGGTCTCCTGGTTCTCAGGCCCTTCAGGCTCAGAGTGGAATCTACACCATTGGCTCTGGCTTTCAAGCCTTCCAACTGTATCACCAGACTTCCTGGATCTCCAGTTTGCAAATGGCAGATCAGCCTCCATGACCATGTAAGTAAATGGCTTTAATAAATCTCCGTATTAATTTAATAATCTCCAGTGGATTAATAAATCCCCTATTGGCTGTGTCTCTCTGGAAAACCGTGGTTATTACATATATGATGCCCCGCTACCAAAAATAATTATAGTAATAGTAAAAATTTCTATTCATTGGTTATTTTCTGTGAGTCCGGCATGGTACTAAGTGCTTTACAGACAGCATCTCCTTAGGTGCTAGCCCTGCAGGTTAGAATACAGGACCTGTAGGGAAACGGAGGGTATCCATCTCATTCAATATTGTGTGTGCAATGAAGAGTGTAGTACCTGATTCACATGTTTTGCTCTATTAAACATTTATTAAAGAAATGATTGGGAGTTATTAAGCCCATTTACAGATGAAGAAAAAGAGCCACAAATATATTATATTATTTGTTCAAAGCCAGTTACTCAGTGACACATGTGTAATTCAAAGTGAAGTATATCTGATTCCTTATTACACTCTTGAATATTATTATAAATTACTTTTCTCTCATCTTATCACCTGTTTCCTAAGTCAGTAAGTCCACTTTAACCTACATCTCCTTCTCTATCTAACCATGATCTCATTACTTTAATTATTCTCTCATTGAAATTTTTAATTTCTCCTTGTCCAATGAATGTTCATAGGATAAATGAGGAAATCAACAGAGACCTTTATGTCATTCTAAGAATGCATAAAAATCTCACTCTGTAAGACAAGTGATATAAACTGTTTAATCTGCTAGTTAATGATTAATTAATTATTATGTTTAATGCTTTAAACACATCATAGCACAGCAGTATGCAAAGCATGGTGGTGAAATTTGCAGATCAGGAGAGACAATGTGAAAAGATGTCACCACCTGAACTATTTCCTGGTTTATGAAAAGTGTGCAAATAATATTGTAAATGATTCTAGAGATTCTCATTGTACAGCGAGAAGATGCTCTGAAAAACTTCAAGAGCTTTGACAATACTTTTGGTTCAGAGGATGCAGTGTTTATTGGACACTGTCATAAATTTTTGAATGGCCAGTATACTGACACATTTAGCATTTCACCCACATTAGCCAGCATAAGGACTGTATTTATGATGTGATTACCTTAAATATTCGACATCATAACAGTGTCAAAGGCAGCAAAACACCCACAACATTAAACTGTGCACCTGATTGTTAGTTTTATGTTCTAATACCTAAATACTGATGTAGAGATTTTGTAGGTATGATTAAATAATCAACTGACTTTAAGTAAGGGAGATTATCCTAGATAAACTGGGTGAGCCTGATCCAATCAGTTGACAGGCTGTAAGGGCAAAACTGAGGCTTTCCTTAAGAGGAAATTTTACCTATGGATAGTAGCTTCCATTTCCCTGTCCCCAAGAATTCCAGCTTGCCTTTCCCAGAGGCCTGCCCTATAAATTACAGACTTGCTTTGCCAGCCCTTGCAATCTCATAAGTCTATTCCTTGCAATAAATCTCTTAATATAAATATCCTACAACTTCTGTTTCTGTGGTAGAACCCTGATTGATACAAAGTCATATGCTTTTGTGATAAAAATGATGGAGTGATGTGTGTTTGTGTGTGTGTGTGTGTGTGTGTATTCTTATTCAGAGTGTTCATCATCCTGAAAAATTATTAACAAAGCTTTTCTGTTTTATAAAGTTCAGGGCTGGGCTATGAGCTAGGGTAAATATAAATTTAGTCCTCTTATCTCCATAATACACACAAGTTGAGGGTTTGTCAATATTCCAGTAGAGTCTTTTGAACATTTATCAGTCAGCATTGGCAGTTTTGACAGGCTAACTACTTGCTGAATACCAAATGTGGAAGCTCTAAGCCATCATTTTTAGAGAGGTTACTACTCTGAAATGATTATTATTTAAGATAACTTCCTCCATATATTTAATTCAGACTCTCCACCATCTCAGTTGTGAAGTGCTTTGGTGCAAATTTTACCTATATGCACTATATGTAATATTAATGATTTTAATAAGTAGATCTTTGTAGTCAAAGGATATTTGATTATTTTAAATACATCAAGGTATGAGAGGCACCACAGCCCATTTATGTTAATGTCATATTAATGCTTTAACATTTCAAATGGAAGCTTTTACAGAATTTGATGATGATCTTAAATTATTTCTCCAAAATCCTTTTCAAAGGTCATTATAAACCAAAATCCAAATAATGTCCAGCTTTTTTAATAATGAAGGGATATGGT
The DNA here is from genome assembly GCF_009834535.1 of Camelus ferus. Taxonomy (NCBI): domain Eukaryota; kingdom Metazoa; phylum Chordata; class Mammalia; order Artiodactyla; family Camelidae; genus Camelus; species Camelus ferus. The sequence goes on from NC_045719.1 coordinate 13,973,524, forward strand.
TTTTTTTTTTTTTTTTTTTTGGTCTAAGAGTAGAAAAACTTACAGCAACTTTTATTGAAAAGAGAGTTGTAGAAAAATAGACAAGAGAACTGCAGACACACATACACACATACACAGAATGGAACTATTTCTACATCATTACATATGCATAGGCTTGATTCACCCTTGTTATGAGTTTGTATTCTTAAGCGAAAGATGAGAATAAACTCATCAGCTAGCGAAAAAGTGCATTTGCATGATATCAAGTCCTATAACTCATTAGAGTTTTTCTAATCAACTCATCTGAATAAGATATGATGATGATGATGATGATGATGATGATGATGATGATGATGAAAATGAAGATATAAGAGAGCAATAACTATTTTTGCATAGCATGGCTAGTCTATAAGAGTACAGTCCAATTAGATGGAACGGAAACATTTACCCCATATGATTTATTTATCTACACAGCTGCACGATGTCGATGAGAATCAGAAATGCCAATTTTATTGTTTCTTCACAATTTTAGGACTGCCTCTGGTGACTGGAACCCCAGTCTGATTTTCCTCCAAGAAGCTAGGATTAAATGTACTCAAGAATACAGTGAAAACACAATGGAGGGTTTCTCAGCAGAATTCAGAACTATATTCATTTATGAATAACTGTATACTAAAATTATATTGGTATCTTTTATAAAGGAGGAAAGAAAAAAGCTAATTAATGAAAAAATATACTCAAAACAGTAACAAATGTTCCTAATAAAAATCAGTATGAATTACTAGACTATGCAATGAAAAACTTTTAAAAAATATATAGTTGCATGGAAAGTATATACAAAATTTTTTGGAAAGATACCTCTATTTAAATCAGTATCAATTGCCATGCTTTAAAACCAGAAGTCTACAAGATTCTAAGTATTTGAAATAGAAAATTATGATAAACATCTACATCACAATGATCACTCAGATTCTAAGTCTATGCTATGTCTTATTATATTAAAACTAAGTTTAATGAACAGGCAAAAGAATAAACTAATTTGAATAATCAGACAGAAGCAGTTATGTTTTTCTTTTTTAAAAGCATAGTCATGTTTACCTCATTATCTCCTGCCCCTCAAAAGGAAGCAATAAATTCAGCGATTTGCATGGATAGACAGGTAGGAGGATGACAGAATGGGTGAGGAGGAAGAGTTGAGGTGGACTACAAGCTCAACTGGTAGAGTTATTATTTTTAACAATTGTAAATATACTTCTTTCAGTTATTTTTATTGAGATGATTATTAATTTACCTGCAGTTGTATGAAGTAGTACAGAGTTTCTATGTACTCTTTACCTGGTTACCTCCAGTGAGGTCTCCTACAAAACTATAGTGTGATATCATAACCAGGATAAGGACATTGATAAAGTCGAGATAAGAACAGTTACATCACCATAAGGATTCTTGTGTCACCGTTTCATAGCCACATCCGACTCATGTACCACAGTCTCTAACCTCTGGCAACCACTAATATGTTCTGCATTTCTATAATTTTGCCATTTCATGAATATTCTATAAATAGAATCATGGAATAAACACAACTGTATCATGGTATACTATCTTTTTTATAATTTTCTGTATTTGCTAGCACTTTGTTTAAGATATTTATGTTCAGAAGTGGTATAGGTCTGTAATTTTCATTTTTTTATTAGTTCTTATTTGATTTTGATTTTGATATGAAGGTTTTATTATTCTCATAAAATACTTTGGAAGTGCTTTCTGATTTTCTCTACTCTAAAAATGGTTGTATAAATTGAGCTTATCTGTTTATTTAATACTTAGTAGAACTCTCTAAAACCATTTAGGGAGCACTAAAATTTAGATGTGCTTTCTTTAATGGTTATGATTCTTTTGGGTTTTCTATTTCTTTTACAGTCAATTCTGATATATTTCATATTTCTACAAATATAATTCTCCAAATAATTTTCAACATTTATTGGCATAAAAATATCCATTAGTTCCTCTTACTAACTATAAAACTTCGCATTGTGATATAACACACATGCAGAGAAGTATATAAAACATAAAATATGGTTTAATAATTTCTCAACAAATAAACACTTGTATATGAATATAACCCACATAAAAATAAAGAACATTTCTACCACCTCAGAAGCCCAATACATACTACTTAACATGCTAAATCCGCCTTCATAGGAAAGTTTATTACTCTGAATTTTATGATAATCAGTTATTTTTTCCCTTACACACTTAATACCTAATTAAGAATTATTAATCATTATAGTTTAGTGATGCCTATTTTTGAGCTTTATATAAATGTGTTTATACTGTATTGTTCATCTCTGGCTTCTTCTGTTCAATATTACTTTTGGACAATTTAATTGTATTTTGGAGTACTGTAGTATTTTATTCATTTTTGATTCTATACAGGAGCCCATTGTATGATTTTGGATAATTTATCAATTCAAATATTGATCACAGTTTGATGGTTTATTTTTCACAGTAATTGACTATTTTGTGTCAAGAATTAAGTTGATTCCTAATTTGGTCACTTACTAGTTGTTTGGCTTTAACTGGTCACATAATTTTTCTAAGTTATTCTGTAAAATTTGAAAGCAACACTTATTTCAGTTCATATTGATTAAATAAGATACTCATAATGTAAAATCATCTTCCTTTCCATTATTATAATGTAGTGTCCTCCTTTATGTACTCATTGATAAAGTATATCATCTTTTGAAGAATTTTAGAGTATTTTCTCCCTATAATCTAACTTTTAAAATATATGTATTAATATAATGTTTGGTGCATAAAGCAATCTGGAATATAATCCTCACCTATCTCCATTTTAAGTATAATTTTTCAAATGACTGCAAAATAAACCACACTTTTTTTTTCATGACTTTTCAGTTTTGCTAGAATATGAAAATTAAATGCTTTAAAATATTTTTTCTCCTTTGGAGTCTCCAGATACACAAATTTTCAAATCTTTTCTCAGTTTTGTAATCTATTTTTCTATAATTAATTTTACATATCTAACTCTGAACAGTTTTCCTTTCTTTGGGAGTCCCTATGTGCCTGAAAATCTCTGTCAGTCCACTTCTTCTCAGTCACAAAAAACAGACACGTAATCAGTAAAAATGCTATACAGTCTAGGTAAATGCCGCTTCAAGACTAGTGTTCCAGGTCTAGAGTGACCACGTAACTCAGTTTGCCTGGTATAATGCCCAGTTATATCTGTTGTCCTGGGGTTATTATTAATAGCCCTTTTATTACCCAAATTTCCCAGTTTGAGCAATAAATTACAGGGTTTCCCTAACTCTTCTTCCTTCTGACTAATTTGCTAGTGGAAACCTACAATTTCACTGCTAAGGTGAAATGGCTCCTTTTTCCTATGTTCCTGACAGATTTAAACAGGTCCTCTTGCTGTATGAAATAAGTCTGTAGTAATAATTGTTATATATATTCTAACACATTAAGAAATAATTAAGTTCTTCAAGAATATTATGAGATAGGTCAGTAGGTGTTACTAATTTGCATTATCCATGTTTAGAAAAAAAACGAGTCACAGAGGAGCTGAGTGACTATTGCCCTAGTTCAAAGTAAAAGAAAACTCAAATCCTGAGTCCTGATTTTTCGTTCATTGCTCTTTCTACTAAAGATCAAGCGGCAAATATAACATTTGGAAATAATTGGCTGAAAGAATAGGCATTGTGCAGATTTGGGGTGAAAGCTACTCTCAAAGAAAAAAGGAAAAATATTCTCACTCATAAATCCTAGTTGCATAAATTATATTTGGTAGGACAAAAAGAATTATCAGTACTTTTTCATTTCTTGTACCTCATGCCATAATGAAAGACGTGTATCCCCCTATTATGCTTCTTTGGGTTCCAGAGTTAGTATATGATACTCTTGGGAGTATTGCACCCATCAGTACAGTGCATGATGTGAAAGATTGCCAGCTTTAAATAGGCCCTAAAGAAGAAATGGGTTAGAGAACACACCCAGTGTTGCTTAGCAACTTCCTCAGGAGCTTCCCTGGGTGAAATCTACTCACTTGGGACTGAGACCAAGGATTGCCCTTATGCTGGTTTACTGTGTCCCCTACTTCGTGCTTCTGAGGTCTGTATGTGATAAATCTTGTGACTCTCGTTCCTTTATGTGGGTGTATGAAAACTGCACCTTCAATCAAAACAACCCCATGGTTTTATTTCCCCAAAGGAGGAGCTAAGATGCTGAGGAAGATCCTGCCAACCCTGTGTGGGTGGCTGGTGCCCCCTCATTTGTCAAGTCACACTCTGCATATTCTTAATTCAATACACCAGCTCCAGCTTCTCAACACATTTGGTTTGGTTTATGAATTTAAGCAACAAGTGGACACTAGCTGCACTACAGCCTCACACATGGTTGACCTTAAAATTAAGCTGTGAAGAAAAATTCTCTCTAACAGTAGAGTTTAGGAGGTGCAGTTGTTTTCCATTTTGTGTGGAAAGAGAAGTGGCCTGGCTTATAGGCAGTGAGGAATGGTCTGGTCAGAAGTCTGGCAGGAGACAAATTGGGAGAACAGACAAGAAGGTCTTGGGGTAGAAAAAAGTAGAGGGACATGTGGAAATGGGGGGAGGAGAATGTGAAAATTTCTGTACCACATGTTAATGCCTACCAGAAATCATTTTTCATGGAAAAATCACTAAACAACCACATAGACAGAATGGCTCAATCATTCAAAGTTACCTAGCCTCTGTCATTGGCCACCATATTGCTGGAACAATGAAGTATGAACAGAGTGATCACAGTGACAGAGATGGAGACTATTATTGAGTCCACAGCCATGAGATCTTACTTGATGTAGCTACTATGGTGGGCAAAGGTCCAACCTGCCAGCAACAAGGACCTGTGATGAGCCCGATAAAGAAGCGAAGCTGGGTAGCACAAGGTGTGAATTATAGCGGACATGGAATACCTTATCTAGATTCTCTTTTAGGAAAGGATCTGTTGCCCTAGATGAACGAAGTGCTGACAGAGATAGCCTCCAACCGTCACTAACTTCAGGAATAATTTCAGTTGCAGAGAACAGCTTTCTTCATCACCCCACCACTATAAACACCAAATCCTCTGTCTTATCACACCCTCACTGAGTGACCCAGATCCAATAAATGTGATTATAAAGGCGCATCCATTTCTTCCTAGTGAAGAACAATTTTGACAGTCAGTTTTAGCTCCAGATCGCCCCATGATCTTGGCCAAAATTATTGTTGGGTTTGCATTGCAAGTTATCTGTCCAGTCCTGCTTCCTTCCCATTCCTTCCACAATGGTTGATTCCAAGGACACTCCTCAATAAACATCCTGCAACTAAATTCCATCTAAGAATCTGCTTCCTAGAGATACCAACATACTACAAGGGTATAATGAGGAGACTATACAATTTGGAGACCTGCAGAGTTGAGTTTACAATCCACTGGCTCCCCATACTGTGGACAAGTTAGTTAACCCTTGTAGACCTTGGTTTCCACATATAACACTTTCTATCATGCATTTTTTTGAAACAAAATAGTAACTCCATTCTATGCATTGTGATATAGGAGGAATTGTCTCAGTTATCTCCAATTTTGGATTGAATCTCAGGTATTGCACTTATGACCATCTTGCTTAAATATGTTTGCACATATACAATGTATTGGAGTTTAACTAATTCCTTATACTCTTTAGGAGATACTACTGATGTAATATTTTTAAAGCATTCATATAAAGTGGCTATGCCTTGAGCCGCCTTCTCTCATGGCTGTGTGATAAAAATCCAGCACAGAAGAAACTTTCTTATCTTTCCAGTAAATTGATTTACACATAAGCTAAAAAAGAGAAGGAAAAAAATGAGTGGAAGTATTTACAATTCAAATACTGTCATCCAAATGCATATTAAAATAAATGACTTTCGGGTAATGTTAATGAACCAAAAGTAATTCAGTTACACAAGTTGAAAGGCTGGAATATTCATATCAATTATTGATGAGTTCTACACTTCAAACTAAGTTGTTTCATTGCAAGTTAAGAGACAAAAGCTAGTATCATCTTTTAGCTAGACTAAATTGGCTTTCATTATCCTCAGAGTACCCAGACGTGCAAATAACTTGTAGTTTCAGGGTGCAATCATCTTAAAGGATTTTGTTTAAAATTTTTCCTTCTTTTGAATTCGTGCCAATTTATGTCTGTATCACTCCTTTGTTGACTAATCAGATGACATTAACTACTGTCGACTGGTTTTTGTTTTTATTTTTTCAGTCTTTCTATTATTATTTAACTTGTCATGTATTTAGCCTTTATCTTCCAGGCAAAATTGTAAGCTTACTGAAGACAAAGGCAGAATTTTATATTTCCTTGATTATAATGCTATAGACAATAACACAACTACTTTTTTGAAAGAAAATCTTATCTTGATTTTACTCATAATTGGTCATAATTAGTTGAGATATTAGTCTTCAACATCTTAAGTAAAACATGCCCATATATGATTAATCAGATTTTAGATTATAGAAGCAAAAATGAGGTCATAAATTCCCAGTTGGGAATAGTAAAATCAACTGACTCTTTCCTTAGTAAACCTATATTTCAAAAGATAAGATGATTCTTACTGGTGAGACTCTTCAGTGGTACAGTTGATACACCACATACACATTAGAAATAAATACAAAAATTAGATGCTGAGAGAGTGTAACGAACAGAAAATAGCATATTGATACCCTCCTACAATGGAAGAGACATCAAATCTCATAAATACTGGAAAAAAAAGAAGCAGCTCTGATTTAAAAGCCCCCGTTAGGGAGGGTGTTTGTCAGATTTCAGATTTTCAGGTCATTGAGCAAAAACTAAGTAATTCTTGAAGGAAAAAATAAATAGAATGTGTCCCAAAATAAATTATAGTAATGCATTAATTTTAAAAAAGAATAATTTAGCCTTTGAATTACAATTAAGTTGAAAATTCAATTCTGATTTTTCCTGAAAAAAAGTATTCATGTGAAAAATATTGTCTATTAAGTAAAAGAAAACAGAGCAAAATAAAACTGATCTTTGACAAATCAAAATGATTCTGAATACATTACTGATAAATATGATCATTGTGAAGCTTTCGTTTCAAAACTAGGATTTTAACCTTCCATTATAGCTGTTAGCATAGCGTGTTTATTGGTTGAAGAGAACATACCTTCACATTTACTCCATACATTCTGATTATTAAAAAATGAGTTGCTGCCTATAGGTTTTTATTTTTCTTTCTTTCCTGAAATTGAATACATTTTAGTGTTAAAACACCGTTGCAATCCCATCACTCTGTGTATCATACTTCGGGAGGCTCCAGGAGTAAACACATCAGTGAAACAAAGGCAATATGATTACTGCCTAGAAGGTAATATTAGCATCTTGACATAAAGAATTTATTTCTACTTTAAAAAAATACATTATTATCTGTTATAGACAGCAATGTCTGAAAGTGGAGAAATTTGAAAAGAACTTCCATTGCATTGGAACTTATACATTATCTCAGGGACTATAAAGGAGCTGACAGAGGAGGAAAGGAAGGTACATTCTTATGTGAGATGAATGCGCAAACACAGTGATATGAGGCTGCACATCACAGTATTCAGCAGATAAAGGTACAATGACTTGTCTTCAAAAGCTGGCTGTATTACAGAGAACAGTCAGGTCATTAATGTGACCATTTTAGTTTCAGGTTTACACAGGTGGGAGCTCATGACATATTCACTGAAAATTAAATGGGAATAGAGTTGGATTATATAACCACTGAGAGGAGAGATCCAGCCAGTGGCACACACACCTCTTTGGGAGGAGCTCCCTAAACCAGCATTTAAAATAAGAGGGTGTGGTCAGATTTCCAGCCATTTGAGAAAGGTAGAAATTTTGGCTAACTTTATTTTTTTTAAGCTTGCATAAAAAAAGAATAAGCACTGAATATATAACTTCCAAACTATAAAAGAAAAACATTTACCCATCAAAAAGAATTCAGTAAAAGAAAAGTTAAAGGAAAGTTAAAAGAGAAATGTCAGAATAAATTGAAAATAGAAAATAATGTAGGGGAAAGAGTTCAAATAAATAAGTGATCACAGTAAATATAAAGTAACCTAAGTTGCCAGTTAAAAGACAGATATTCTAACATTGACTCTTAAAAGGAATAGCAATATAATTAAAAAAAATAAACATTATACAATGATTAAAAAAAGTTGAAAATAAAATATGAGAACAAATACATCAGGACAAAATCAACCTAAAAATGCACTGTTGGTAAGTTCTTATAAAATATACTTTAGGGGATAATAGTAAGGGTATAAGAAAAAAACCCTTAAATTCACCACGATTATATAAAACACTGTAACCTGGTTGAGCATACTAATCTATTCTCAAATATATAAGGAAAAAAACTGGCAGGGTTACATGTATAGATGGACAAATCCAGCATGATAAAATCCCTTTAACATCCCCATTTCACTAATTGATAGGTAAAGTGGACACATACGGGCAAAATTGTAGGGTTTTAATAGATTTGATAGACTTAATTGACAAATTGGTTTAAAAGACATGGGTATCTGTACATTAATCCTAGCAATTTACAGAATTCATACCCTTCTCAAGCATACAAGAAACGTTTATGAGAAAGTAAAGCAATCTCTAGGTCTTAAAGCAAGTCTGAAAATCTTTCCTAAATCAATCATGTAAGCCATGTTTTGTATTCCACTGTAAGTATTTTTAAATGAAATAAAGAGATAACTGAAATTGTAAACAATCTGTATAAGGATAGGGTTAACTTGTAGTTGGTCTCTGACAGAGAACTGTGTTTATCCAGAAGCCTGCTACTAACTCTTGGCAAAAGCAGGGATAATATGTTCTAGCCGGTGATTTAAAATATGCCATATAAACTTCAATACCCCCTTGAAGTCACTCTGTAATAATTTCTCTGTATTATTTACTGAAAACATACAGACTAAATTTTTTGCCCCTGGTTTAACGCTGTTCCCTAGCCTGATTTTATGACTAGTGAGGCACAAAAGACCCTCAGTAAATTTGCACCTTGGCTTGTGAGTTATCTTTGTACGTGTCTTGTTGGTTAACAATCTGAAGAGAGAGCCTCCTGTGCAACTGAGAAAGGACTCTGGGAGCTGTGCCTGGGGGTTGTTGGGCCTCTCTTTGTTTACCTGCTGTACTGTCACCTTTATTAAAAGCCTGTGTGAGTGTGCTCAGTGAAGGTTTACAGGCCCTTTCAGTGATCCCACTTTTATTACGGCAGTTGGTGCTGTGAGCACAATGACATAAAGGAGGCACAAATGAGGTTAAATGAAGGGGAAAAGATGACAGTTATTCAGGAAAAAAGGAAACAAAAATAAAAGGTATAAAGAAAACCTTCAGGCAATTAAACTGGGTGGAAATGTCCAGATGATTCATTAAAAATTGCCTGAAAAAGAAGGTGATAGATGAAGTAGGTGCCAAAATTTTAATGGATCACTGTAAGTGAATAGATGATCCGGCTACTCCATCAACCCCTCACACTAGAAAAAGACCACAACTGATCCTTTCAGATCGTCTTAGGTTTGATAAATACTAACAATCGGATAACAACCCTAAGAGAGATCTGCAGTCCCTGGGACCAGGGCTGATTAAAACGGTATGATATAGAGAAGAGAATTATGATTCTGAGAAATAGGATGGTCTTGTGCAATCTCCAGCAGGGAAATCAAGGTTGTCTGTATTAGTATGAGCAAAGTAGCCAGGGGTAATGAAGATACCTTTATAGGGATTGTTACACACCAGTGTCCCTGGGATCAGCACCTGGGCCATACTCACAAGTAACAAAAATGAAAAAAAAAATTCCATAGATGAGTCTGACTCCATTATAAAGCTATCAGAACTAACAAATGAATTCAGTAAAACTGCAGAACAAGAATCAACAGACAATCAGTTGTGTTTCCTGTATACGGACAACAAACTATCTAAAGAGGTAATAAAGAAAATCCCCTTTAAAATAGCATCAAAAAAGAATAAAATACTGGGGAATAAATTTAACCAAAGAGGTGAAAGATCTGTACTTAAAATTATAAAATGTTGATTAAATGAGCAGACAAAACAAATAGAAAGATATCCCAGTTTCATGAATTAGAAGAATTAGTATTGTTAAAATATATTATTAAAATAAAAAATGGACCAGGTAACACTAAAGCTACCCCAAAGGGCACCACACCTGAGAGTAAGCCAGCATGAAATACAAGTGCATTTGACCACCTTTAAAAAAAGATAAGATCAGATAAACCAGATTATACTGTATAGCACAGGGAAATATACACAAGATCTTGTGGTAGCTCACAGCGCAAAATAAATGTGACAATGAATATGTGTATGTTCATGTATAACTGAAAAATTGTGCTCTACACTGGAATTTGACACAACATTCTAAAATGACTATAACTCAATAAAAAATGTTTAGAAAAAGATAGTATCAGTTGCAAATACATATTCTAATTAAAACTAGAATTTATTTTGTGCTGATAAGAATATAATTTCTTATATTATTTCTGAAGGCAAAATAACCACGCATAGCAAAAGTCATAAAAATGTGCATTCTTTTGACTAACCAATTTTCATCAATCAATATTTGATTAGATAGGTCAAGAAAACAAAAGAGAATGCACAACAAATGTCATAAAATAAGAAATGATCAAATCAATTTGCAGTTTTTCTGTCAGTAGACTGTTTATTCAAAAGCAATATGAAAGATCAACATCTTGAGCAAAGATTTTGGTCAGAGATAGTTCTGAAATGAGGCAGTTAAATATAACCTTAAATACAGACAAAAGTAGATCTTCTTAAATCTCATTAGAATCTTATTTATAGGAATAGACCAGTGTGTCTGACCTTTCTAGCAAAACATGTCATATTTAAAATAAAATACTGAAAAATTGTCTACACAACATATAATGTAGGGAGTAATCTTTTGCAGGAAGTAACCTAATTTAGGAATAAGAAAGATTTTGTTTATTTCCACAACGAAATTTTAATAACTCATCTATTTTATATATATAAAAGCATTTAAATAGCCTTTTAGTTAGTTCAGTTAGGGGGTTAGTTAGGATAACATTATTTGCTTTATTTCCATTATTTCAATATTCAAACAGAAACTAAAAATATCTTAAAGAATATGAAATGTAACTGCAGATAAAAAAGAGTTTAGCAAAGAGAGAACATAGTAGCAGATAGAGATTTTTAAAGTCATTGATATATATGTGTCAATGGTTTTGAATCAGATAAAAATATAATATTTTTGGAAAAACATCAATTACCAATATAACATTAAAAAGAAAAAGAAACTTGAACAACATTGGAGCAATTGAATAGCAATATTTTATTACTGGTTTAAAATATATCTAGGCCATGCAATTTGCAGATTTACTAATTTTTGAAGAACAGAGACTGTCCATATTGTTAAAAAGTTTTTCTTGGGCATACAAATGTAAGAAAAACCATGTGAAGTATTTTATGGCTTTTATTGACTTCATAAAAAGTGGTAAACAGTACAAGAAAAGATAATTGGAGAGCAATGTTACATTTGAATGTACGAGCTGAAATGCTGAATAAAATCATCTTTATTAATAAGCTAGTATATTGCTAGGTTTATTGAAGGAGAGCAAGGATATTTTTGCATTAGAAAATACTATAAATACAAGTTCTCTCTTAGCAATTGATTATTAAAAATAATATCGTAAGAGGTTCATCAAAATGTTTGATAGAATTAATAATCAGTTCATCTTTTAAATCTCAGCAAACAACAAATGCAAGGGGATTCCCTTAACCTCGTGAAGTTTATGTACCAAAATCTTACTTTAATCATCATATAGATGTCAAACTTTTAAAAAATTTCAAGAAGAAACTGAACAAAGATAAGTATGACCTCTGTTTCCCAGTTATTTCATATTGAACTGAAAATTCTGGTGGCTAGCCAGTTAAATAAGATAGAGAAACAGAAATATGAGATAAACTATTTTAAAGGAAGACAAAATCATAGCTATTTGCAAACTCTGATTGTCTACAGGGAAACTTAAGACAATCTGTAAATCATTAGAACCAACAAGAACACTCAGCAAATTTGTTTTATTCAAGATCACAATCTATAAAAACAAAAAAAACAGTAGTAAAAAAATGCTTCATTCACAATATCCACATAAACTAAAATATTAAGCAGGGAAGTTGCTGGTAGATATATGCAAGTTCTTTGTGAATTAAGAGATTATAAACTATTGAAAAACACAAAAGAAGCTCTGAATAAATGAAAGTGTATAATAAGTTCCGGAATGGAAAACTTTATAAATAAATTAATTCTGTCCCAAATACATTGATCAGTGCAATGTAATTACAATGAAATCTCAAAAAAATTTTTTTGTTTGTGCACCTTAAAAAAACTGATCCTAAATTTCATGAGAATGCAACAAAAATATCCAAGATGGTTCTGTGGGAAAAATTAAAATAATAACTGAGGTTTCTTCTTGCCAAATATTACAACTTACTATAAGTGTGATTCAGGATTAGAAATGGATAATACACAAATGGAACAGAACAGAGAACCTAGAAATACTCAGGAGAACATGGTCTCTTGGTAGTGGAGATATCGGCAGGCTAAAGTAGAACTGTTAAGTAAATGACATTACAATAATAGTCTTTGCATAAAGGGAGAAAAAAATTTGGCTTTTATCTTACATTATATGAAATATTTCCAGATGGAGGAAAAAATAGGGGCACTGAAATTTTAAAATATTACAAGAAGGTTATAGAAGAAAGTATTCCATATATGATAGTGAAAGAATTTTTAAATCCAATACTTATGCATATCTTAAAAGTTGATGAATTTGACTATATCAAAACTATGAACTTCTCCATGACCAACATTGCCATAAATAAAGTCAAAAGATAAGCTAGAGCTGACTAGGAAACAATATATCCCACTTTGGTAACAGATAAATGATTATTATCCAATAGTATTTCTGAATTCAGTGGGATAGAACACAAACATCCCAGAAGAAAAAAAAAATTGTAAAATTCAATGATAAGCAATTCACTAAAGAGGAACCCAAGAGTCCAATAAAAGTATTAGAAAATATGGAAACATTTACAACAATATGAGAAATACCAGCTTATAAAGAAAATATTTCTGACTCAAATTGGGAAAAGTTAAAAATTTGATAATATCACATACTGAAAAAAGGTCTTGGGAAAACTGTCATAGGTACTTATGGGAACAATAATTTGAGAGTAAATTTGGCAAAAAAAGATTATAATTATATCCCTTTCACATGAGTCATTGTATTCTATTTATAAACTGTTTTTTAAATGATGCACAGGTGCACAAAAATATACATATGAGGATTACCATTTTAGATCTTTTTGTAATAAGAAATAATTGGAAACAATTTTATATGTCTATCAATAGACTAACAGATACATAAAATGTGTTATATACACTATAGTGGAATACTATATATAGAAGAAAAAGAATTAACCATATTGGCATATACTGATAATAAAGAGCAAAACAATAGTGGAAAAAAAGAAATTGCAGTATAATGGCCAATATTTAAATGAAGCTACCATAAAATACTATTATATGTTGCTCGCTCGCTCTCTCACACATACAATCAAGAGATGTACTGGAAAATATGCAATGTGTACTAATCATTGTTTGTAGTAGAGTGAAGGTACAACGGTATTAAGTTTGAGATGAGGGACACAGGGGCTTTAGCTTTGTTTACAATACTTTCTTTCATTAAAATAGATAAGACTAAATATGACACAGGAAGCTATAGCTCAGTGATAGAGTGCAGCACTTGGCATGCACAGGGTCCTGGGTTCAGTCACAGGTACCTCCATTAAAAAATAAATAAGTAAATAAACCTGATTGTGCCTGCCAAAAAAAAAAAATAAAAAATAAAAAGAATAAATATGATAAAGTCTGGCAAATACAGAGAAGCAAAAAGAAGAAATATTCATAATTCCACTGCCAAGAAAACACTAAGTACCACCAAGAGAGTTGAAATTTAGTGAACATTAGTTCAGTGTTTTGTTGCTGCTGCTGTTGTTTTTGCTTTTTAATGAGAAAAAAAGTGAAATAGTCTTAAAACTCTTGAGATTATAGTTTGGATGAGTTTATAAGTAAAGCCAAAGCTTATGTTGCAAATATTTAAAGTATACCTTATTGTTGTGATTCTCAATCTCTTTTTTCATCAAAACCACCTCATCACTTATCTTTTTATGTGCAACAGTTTACATGAGCCAACAAAGTTTTACAGATTAGAGCACAGTGATTAATGGTACACTGTGTGATGCCGTTTCATTTTTTTCTCTATCACTGATTCAAAATACCAGTGTTTCTTACAACATAGCTGAGAGGAGTCTGCCTTAAATATTTTTAGAATTTACCTTTTTAAGAATTGAAAAGATTAATATATTTTTTAGCTTCTTTTTTCAGAGTATTTGTTTAATTCGTTTTGTCTCACTGTTTTAATGATGAGTTGGTATTGTTCATGTTTGTTGAAAATTGTTTCTAACACACCTAAGTATTGACTACTTCAGCTGTGTGGTAGTGAATGAGATCTAATTGCAACCTGCTGGGAGAAAATAAATTGTATGATTGATTTTTTGATAAAAGAATAAACCATTTTAAACTTTTGAATCTACAAATCCACAGTTATGAAAAAACAGCAGGCATTATATGGCTCCAAGCAGAGATTATGAAAGACAAGTGAGGAAAGTTTGTTCTATTTTCACTCTCAGAAATGTGCCTTGCATCCTATAAAAAAGGAAGGGAGATCAATTTGCTTTGATGGCACATAACATTTTTAATCTGCCACATAAAAAAAAAAAAAGGAAAAAGAAACTTTCCAAGGCTGAGTTAATGTAAGTGCACTACACTGTCCTTGTGCTTTTGAATGTTCTCCAAATATAAGTCATAAGTAATGAACTTGTTGGTGAAGAAAATAGGCTATATATGATCATAATGTTTCCTGAAATTAGAGAATCATCTGAAAATGAAGGTACTACAACTGCTTGAGGTCATCTTGAATGTATTTTTTCTCGACTTGGTTATTTTATATTTTCTGAAACACACACCAAATTTTTGCTTCTTAGAAGTCATCTGAGTGATTTTTCTTCTCTGAGGCATTTTGATCTCCAAATGAGTATTCCTAATTTCATAACTGGGTAATAGTTACTTCTTCAATCAGTTAAGATTAGATGCCATTTTACCACATATCTCCATGCATATGCAGCTATAAGTAAAAATCTGAAGCAAAATATAAGTATGGACATAAGTAAGTGAAAATAAAACAATTTACCGTTTCACACGACTGCAATTAGGGTCTATATCATAGATTCAGAGAATAAGATCTGTAGAGAATAGTTCACAGAAGCTCTTAACACTAACATTTATTCAGGAGCTTATTAGAATCATATTTATCTATAAAAATAAAAATCTTCTATGTAAAAACTACATTAATTCATAATTTAGAAAATATTTGAGAATGTGATATTGTCCCTTTGTTGTACTTTGCCATATTAAAAAGTATAAAAAGTGTGAGTCCTAGCCTTGAGGTTTAAACGGGTTTTGTTTTTTTTTTTTGGAAAAAAAGTTTCTCTCTGTGGTTTGTCACTACAGAGACAATGAGAAGAAATAAAATATAATCAAAAAATAAAAAGCAAATGACATAGCACAAATAAGTACAATATGAAGGTAGCAACAGTCAAAATTGCTGGAAAGGAATCATGAAGAACTGTATCTTAAACTTGATTTTATAATCAAAGTAGTATTGGTATTAACCTTGAGCAACTATACCTCAATAAAATGGACAACATAGAAGAAATGAACAAGTGCTTAAAAAAGTACTATCTCCTAAGGATGAACTAAGAAGAAATAGAAAATATGAACAAACCATTTATCAGTACTGAAATTGAATCAGTAATTTAAAAACTCTCAACAAACAAAAGTCCAGGACCAGAGAGCTTCCCAGGTGAATTCTACCAAACATTTAGAGGAGAATTAACACTTATATAATTCTGAAGCTATTCCAAAAAATTGCAGAGAGAACACCTGCAAACACATTCTATGAGGCCACCATCACCCTGATACCAAAACCAGAGAAAGATATCATAAAAAAAGAAAATTACAGGACAATATTACTGATGAACAAAGAAGCAAAACTCCTCAACAAAACCCTAACAAACCAAATTCAACAATACATTAAAAGAATCATACACTATGTTCAAATGGGATTTATCCCAGGGATGTAAGAATTTTTCAATATCCACAAACCAGTGTGATACATCACATTAACAAATTGAAGAATAAAAATCATATGATAATTTCAATAGATGCAGAAAAAGCTTTTGATAAAATTCAACATCCATTTATGATAAAAACTCTCCAGAAAGTGGGCATAAAGGGAACATAAATCCATATATGACAAATCCACAGCTAATATCATACTCAATGGTGAAAAGGTGAAAGCATTTCCTTGAAGACAGGGACAAGACAATGATACCCACACTTGCTGCTTTTATTTCAACATAATTTTAATAAAAGTCCTAGCCATAGCAATCAGAGAAGGAAAAGAAAGAAAAGGAATCCAACTTGGAAAAGAAGTAAAGCTGTCACTGTTTGCAGATACATAGAAAATCCTAAAGAAGCTACCAGAAAACTACTAGAGCTCATCAATGAATTTGGTAAAGTTGAAGGATACAAAATGAATATACAGAAATCTGTTGCATTTCTATACACTAACACTGAGATATCAGAAAAAGAAATTAAGGAAACAATTCCATTTACTGTCACATCAAAAAGAATAAGATATCTAGGAATAAACCTACCTAAGGAGGCAAAAGATCTGTACTTCAAAACTACTAAGACGCTGATGAAAGAAGCCAAAGATGACATAAACGGATGGAAACATAACCGTGTTCTTGGATTGAAAGAGTCAATATTGTTAAAATGGCCATATACTACCCAAGGCAATCTACAGATGCAGTGCAACCCCAGTGAAATCACTGATGGAGTTTTTCACAGAACTAGAGCAAAAAAAAATATTAAAATTTGTATCGAAACACAAAAGACCATGAATAGCCAAAACAATCTTGAGAAAGAAGACCAAAGCTGGAGGAATCACACTCCCTGACTTCAGACTGTACTACAAATCTACAGTGATCAAAACAGTATGGTACCAGCACAAAAACAGACACACAGATCGATGAAACGGGATAGAAAGCCCTGAAATAAACCTGTGCACTTATGGTCAATCTATGACAAAGGAGGCAAGAATATACAATGGAGAAGACAATTTCTTCAGTAAATGGTGCTGGGAAAACTGGACACCTACATGTAAAATAACAAAATCAGAACATTCTCTAACACCATATACAAAAATAAACTCAAATGCATTAATAACCTAATTGTAAAGCCAGATACTATAAAACTCCTAGAAGACGGAATACTACCTAGCCATAAAAAAGAATGAAATAATGCCATTTGCAGCAACATGGATGGACCTAGAGATTATCATACTAAGTGAAGTAAGTCAGACAGAGAAAGACAAATATCATATGATACCACTTATATATGTGGAATCTAAAAAAACATACAAACAAACTTATTTACAAAACAAAAATGGTCTCACAGACATAGAAAACAAACTATGGTTCCCAAAGAGAAAAACAGTGACAGGGGCAGGGGTAAGGAATAAATTAGGAGTTTGGGATTAACATTTACACCATACTATATATAAAATAGATAAATAACAAGAACCAAGTGTATAGTACAGGGAACTATATTCAATATCTTGTAATAATTTGTAATATAAAAGCATCTGAAAAAGAAATATATATATTATATATTATATAAATATATATATATATGTAAAATCACTTTGCTGTGCACCTGAAACTAACATAGTATTGTAAATCAACTGTACTTCAATGAAAAAAAAAAGATTCTTATTAGCCAAGAGAAGGTGCTCAGAAAGAAAAGATGTGGAAGTTTTGTGTGTGTGTGTGTGTGTTTGTGTGTGTTGGGGGATGGTTATGAAGAATTCTAGAAGTTTACTATTGCAGTGTAAGTTAGACTGTGTAGAGGGAGGAGTGATAGGGGCACAGGAAGGGGAGAAGTGGAGGCAGCAATATTTAAATATGTAAAATGTGTTATTTTAAGACAAAGAGAAAGCTGTTTCTAGCAACTGGAAAACTAAAGGCTTTCAATTAAAGAAAAAAATTAATACTGACCAACCAAGGAAAATACAGGTATAGGATTAGGTTATCTGGTTACAACCTCTAATCTATGTTCTTTAAGGAAAGTTTAATAAATTTGATTCCATTAATGGAGTTGTATTCATTGGCCAGTTGGTATGGCAGTGTCTTAAAAGATGGATTCTAAAAGTAAGAAACTTCATTTAAAGAAAACCTTATGCTTATAATCTGGATACAAGGAACCTTTATATATAACAGGATAATAGCCCAATTCAAATAAACTCAGACATTCTTATTTCTTGTTTAATCCAGTTGATCAGCTCAAACTTCCTGCAAGTATTCAAGAATAATCTTGAGAAATAACCTGTCAGAACTATAAACTGGTAACCAGTTAGGAACATTAAATTCAGTGTTTCCCTATTTTGTTAATTTTTTTTTTACCTTCCTCTTTTATTCTTCTTTGTGATTATTCAAAGTTTGTGGTGTTTTGGGGTCATTCAGTCCTGCAGGCAACAATTTAGCTCAATTATTTTGCTTTCTGCTGTTGAAATTACCTCTTTTTCAGTAATGATGCTTTTCTGAGATGTGAAACACCCAGATGCTGCAATGATGAACATCATTTAAATATCTGAATAAACAAACTTATCCAAAGGCTATCAATTTTTCTTTTTTGAAGCTCCCTGAAACATTTCTTATTGTATCACCCTTTGTTAACAGCTTCATCATGTTTCTAATTAATTGTGTTCCCTTCTAGGCAAAGAAGTATGGTAAGTATTTCTGTGGTTATGGAGGGAAGTATAGGGAATTCTTCTGCAAATGTCTTTCCTAGAGGCCAGGAAGAAAAGCCTGGAGTAACCACCATGTCCTACATGCTTCTTGTGTTTGGCTACATTCTACATCATTTGCAGGTTACTCTTTGGCATTCAGCTCAGTGCCTGGTGTACAGCAGGCCTTCAACAATATTGTTTACATTAGCCTGTTTCTTTGATTGGTGAATCTTCTTGTATGTCAGAGTCCTCTCTAAAAACTAGCCCCCGTCTCCTTCATGCCTTGGATCCTTGTCTTAACCATGTTTCTAGCTTCTGTAAACTCATGCTTTAACATCTACTCTGTATTCATATGCCCAAAACTCCTTGTTCCAGACAACCTGATAATATGCCTAAGTCACCCTGCCTTGGCTTCTGCCTCCTTCATGACCCTCCCTCTTTGGGAAGAGTCGTCCTCCTGGGATCCTGCCCTTCACACACAAACCAACCAATCCAGAGTCTACACCCCTTTATTAGGCTCTCACTCTCTGGGTCACTATTCACCTCCCCCAATCATCCAGGGCTAGGTTCCAGACAACAAGAGATAGCCCCTATGCCTGTGAGTCCACCGAAATTATTCAAACTAGCCAGTCCTAAGCCTGCTTACCCTTCCTCGCCTATTCCTTCACACAAAACCACAACAAAATCTCTTGACATTTTCCCCTCTTGTCCTATCTTGTGACAGATTCTTCTGATCCCACATAGAAGGAGTGTTTCCTCCTCTTGGGAACTTTGAGTAACAAACTATCTTTTCAGTAATAATCATCTCCTGATCTGATGGTCTTAATGTATACCTCAAAATTTCCATTAATACATTATGTTTTAAAACAGTCCCAGCTTTTACTTTAATTTTTTTACTTACTTTACTCCTTTATGTCTGCTCAGTTTCACTTAAACCGTCCCAAAATAGAGTATGTTCAGTCTGCACCCAGGCTCTTGATCAGATCTCCAAATTTATCCTGGGTTCATGGATTTGGCATGTTGATGAGTCGGCCCACCCAATCCTAATCTTTTCACCATTAGATCTGGTATCTAAGTGCCTAGTGAATATATCCTTTGGATGATCTAGAGGCAACTCACAGTCAGTATACACTTAGATAAACTCAAAATCTCACTTCAACCTCTCCTCTGTCAGTAACTCCTATCTCAGATCTTGAGCCAGAATAGCAAGAACTATGAATATATTCATTCCACCAATTTGGCATTATCCTAGTTCAAGTCCTATCATATTTTGTTTAGATGATAACAGTGAACTTCTCACTTGTTGTTTTGCCCTTATCATCACATTATTTTTCACATTGCCTCCTAATTTTTGAAATTTGAATGCAAATAGGACCTTCAAGATAAAGCCCAAAGCTGGTAACATGACATTTAAGGCCCTTCATTTTCTGTTTATTGCCTGCCTCCCAGCTTCACCTGCCATAGTTCCCTATCTGTGTTTTCTTTCACTAGCAATACTGAATTGCTTATGATTTCCTACCAAGGTGACAGAGTTTATACTTCATGCCTTTGTGATCTTCCATCTGCCAACTACCTTCTCCTAATTGTCCCCTTGGCTATATCCAACTCACTCTTTAGGATTCAATTCAAGTACCATCTCTCCTAGAAAGACCTTCCCTGAATTCCCATGATCTAGTGCTGTTCTTTTGTGCTTTTAAAATAACTTGTGCCTTTGAAATGCTCTGTGTTTTTTATACATTGTCTTGAATATAGTTCTTAAAGATTCTCATCTGTGTAACACATATATTACTGAAGAATACATGTTAACTTTCCATCTCTGGTGCCTGTCACAAGGCCTGGAATCATGTAGTTATGTAGTCAACATTGTTTCAAGTGAATTATAATCATCTAACTGAATATGCCTGGTTGAAGGCCAGTACAGTCTGTCCCTCAATTCCCTGGTCCCTTGGTACAAAGAATATTAATCAGAAATGAGATTTAGTTAAAAACAACAACAGTAACCCTCCAATAGAAGCTTCATACTGAATGGCCTGTCAGATTCACAAAAGCAGAAACTAAGTATATGTGCAAGGAGAATTAGGGTTCAAACAACTGATAAAGGTAAATATTAATAAAGAATACTTGCAATGGAAAACAGTTTCCAGATTCCCTCTTACGTTTATGCTCGTCATATAAGTTTCACTCACTTCTGTACCATTTAAAAAATAAGTCCTTGTTCTTGACTCTTCACCTTTTGCCTTTAGCATAGCATTTGTTTGTCTTAATGATTGGCTTATGGACTACTGACTGCTATTTGGTAAATAGTTATTGCATTTGGAATGAACCTTAAGCCTCAAATCTGGCTCTTCCTAGATGTTGGACCCCTAGCCTCCATTCATTTGACTCCCTGACCTAGTAACCATTAAGATCTGAGCCTTCCTCCAGATTCATAGACCTCAGTATCAAGAAATTGTCATCTCCACATCAACTCATTAAAATAATACGTATAAGCCCCCCAGAATCATAGCACTAGATGGAAAGTAAACTAAAATCCGGCTCCCTGCCCTTGCGTTGATTCTATTTTGCCTTTGAACTCTCCCGTAACCAAGACTTGAAACAGCCACATGAACTGCTTAACAAAATGGTCTTTTTCACCTTTATCCACGAGGCAGTATAGTTTTGGTGACATTTTTGATAAAAGAGACACAGGAGATTGAGTCGTGTTAGTTTCTAATAGTGTGTAGCCGAAAAATACCACACAATTATTCTTGGCTTCTACTGAGTTTGAAAAGAGAGAGATAATGGTAAGAAGAAAATATCATTTGTCAACAAGCAAACTGGTAACTATTTCTCCATCTTCATTTTCACTTGTGCTGTACAGTTTATTTGTAAATTATCTTTTATTTGTAAATTATTGTTGATTATTTTATTATAACTTGACATTACTTTTATATAATTTATGTATAACTTCATATATTTTTGTTATAACATTACATATATTCGTAAATACTTAATGAAAATATATAAATTCTTTTTTCATTGCTTCTCTTTGTTCTGTAAAATAAGAAGCAATTACATTAGCTTGGATTGGGCAGAGTAAGGGGTTTTGAAGATTTAGAAAGTACACCAATAAGGAAAGTATATAGAGTTACCAGGCATGCCTGAGGGTCCAATATATATTTATATATATTTGTATTTATAGATAGGTAGATATACATACATATAATGCACACATACCTATATTTAGTATTATTTCAATTTTCAAACAAAGATAAATTTTAGATAATTGAATATAAAATTCATGGAGAGTGATTTTAAAGATAATTGAGTTTTGAGTCTTTTTAAATAAAAAGAATAGACATTTTGAAAGTCCATAATGACTGTTCTTTATTTTAGATGCACTATTTTTGTCTCTTGCTGAAATAAACTCATCACCTACAGTTTCTTCTAAAAAAAAAAAAAGTTAAATTTGCAAAAAGTCTTCTGGCATAGTGTTTCTTTGTAATGATTGGTTGCACATGGCCAACTGTTTCTCAGTTTCATCCTAGAGGTCCTTAAAACCCTCAGGTAGATACCATCTGGTCCTGGTGATTAATCTACATTTACTTTATGAATTTTGTGAAAACATACTGACTACGGACCACTATTAGTTCTTGTATATCCAACCTGCTCATTTCCTTGAACAATCTAGATTTGGGAATCTCCCTAATTTATTCCTAATTAAAAGTCTAAGCAAAGATTTACTTCAGTCTATCAGACCTCACATTTTTATTCTGGAGTATATTATTTGTCCCAGAGTCACCCAAATTCATGATACCGTAACTGGATTTCTGCACTAGATAACAACGAAACACTTTTTATTGGCCTTTGATTCTCTCATGAGATGTCCTTTGCCCAGCCTGCTTGTAGTTTACATCAATGAACTTCTCTTTTCTCCTCATTCTGTCCATCTTTGGACTCCTATAGCACATACTTAT
The DNA here is from genome assembly GCF_009834535.1 of Camelus ferus. Classification (NCBI taxonomy): domain Eukaryota; kingdom Metazoa; phylum Chordata; class Mammalia; order Artiodactyla; family Camelidae; genus Camelus; species Camelus ferus. The sequence goes on from NC_045719.1 coordinate 13,996,497, forward strand.
CAAGCAGTCTAATTTTTTGGCAAATGATTGGTATTTTTTATAACTGGCGCACATTTTTGGTGTTCATAAAAATCCATATATCAATATTATTCAGATATTTTGTACATATTGATTCTGAAAAAGATCCCCAACTTTTTTTTCTTGACGTGTGAACATGTTTTTTTCCTCTTTTCAATCAGGTATTGAATTGAATTTTTGTAATAACTGTTACTGAAGAGATTAGGAACTGTTACTGCTAATGAGGATTTTTTATTCTTTTCTCTAAGTGCCTGAATTCCTGACATTGTCAGTTGTTTGCTTAGATGCACACTCTTTTGAAAGAATACAATAGCAATGATTTGGACTTCCTTGTGTAATATGTAAGAATAACTAAAGAAATTTCTATGTAAAGAAGTTTCCATATCTTTTCTTAAATTCCACTGATAAATGAATGTCTAGAAATACTAAATTCAAGGTGACTAAATATTTCTATTAATTGTGATATATAGGACTAATTCAATAAATTATACTTACCTTTCTCTGAATAAGTCAAAACATTTAACAGCTTCATCGCTTTAAATCTCACAGCTAGAGCTGTGAGCTGGGGCTGAGTAGTGAGCGAGTTTGGTCCGATCAGTATCACTACCCCAGGATTGCTGTTTTCTGCTGCTGTCCTGATAGACGTGCCAGTGTTTTCCACATGACACCACACAGTATTTCAGTACAGCAATAACCCACTAAAGCTCCTCACTTGTGGAAAATCCAGAAGTCATTTTAGTTTCAGTCATAGTCAAACATTTATAAATATCACAAAAATAAAACTTTGGTAATTGAGCAATTTCAATTCAGTATTTATCTGCTTAGAAATTATTGCTTGCAGTGACCAAATCTAGTAAGTAAATGAAATTGGGAACCGTTAATGAACACAAAGGAAATGTTAGCTATGGAGGAAATAGTGGAAATTGTGATTTACCACAGTATTCATTTCAGCCAGGTAAATAACTGCTTATCATACTCTCCCTAAGGGATCAATTAAAACTGCATCTCAGGTGATGAAGTGTATTTTCAGCATTTTGCCATTTCATTTTGCCATTGCTTCTATTTTGTCTGCATATATTCATAATTAGCATAATCATATTTTCCGATATTATATACATCAATTAAAATACATAAAATCAAATGCAGGAAAAAGCAATACAAATTACGTACATACACACACAGACATTTATACACAAAACACACATGTGTATTTTTCACAACTTTGTCTAGTAGAACTAGTGGTAAATTTTCACCTTGGATCTGTTGCTGACATGATGTAAAGCTTTAGGCAAATTATTTTAATGCGTGAATTTTAGAACTTTTTGGAAGCAGTTAAGATAATTTCCCTGAGATCAATGCTACTATTTCTGTTACTAAATTGTATTTGCATATTGAAGATTATGCTTGAAATGTGTAAAAACTGATTTGTGTTTCCATAGTATACAATTAATGGCACTTGGCCATCTAGGAGAATAATCTTGGACCATCTTTCTTTCTGCAGACTTGATAACTGACTCTGCACCAGTTGTAATCATCCTAGTCTTCTGCTTTTATATTTTGAAGTTTCTACTCTTGTTTCTGTTCAATCACTATTTACTATGGCCTACTGCAACCCAAAATTCACCTGTACTTCCCAATTAAAATGTTCAGTCTCATCTCCCTCCTGCTCTTTCTCAATGACTTTTCCATTCACAGAAAATTTGTTACAACTCACTAAGTAATTATGCATATTTGACTTTGTAGTTGGAAGCCATCATTTTCCTGTCTAATTCTCAGGGATTGTTGACTATGTTATCTGCCCTGTTTTACACACCTGGAATATATGCTTTGCATCTCTTGGGGACATTCTACCTCTCGTTATTACATCTATTTCTTAGATTGAGGCTTTTGGCTACCTTATTAGATTTCCCTCTCTACCCTTAGTATTCTATAAATAGTTGCTCTAGTAATGCGGTAAACAGTGCATGAGACTCATTCCTTCCTTGATCCTTTTTTAGACTGAAATTTCCTCTGCTATCAAAGGCAGTGGATTAGTCATCTGCGTCTGTGCTGTAACAACCAACACTGTGTTTGATCTTGATGCATACTCAATAAGTTTGGAAAGTTTAACTGAATAAGGAAATATTGAGAATTACAGAAGGAATATTCTATTTCCAATGATAAATGTACCAGTTTATCACTCATCCACCCCCATATGCCATTGAAGTGATGGGAACAATACTTTAAGAAATTAATATATGACAGCCCTGGAAACAAAGAAAGAGTTCCTTCAGCTGATTAGAAATTTGGGGGAATTTCAGTTTTTAGAGAGTAGTTTTAAATGATACTGGAAACAGATCAGAGGAACTGCAACCCCAAAACAGGTGTAGGCAAGAATTGTTCCATGTGTATGACTGTCCCTCCTGCTCACTGAGGCCTGGAGAAGCTCTATCTCAGAGTCATCAGGTACAAAGAGTAGCAGTAGCCCATGGGGCCATCAAGAAAGTAAAGAGCAAATATATATATTTTTTATTTTTGATTGATATATAATATAATTATAGTTACAATATCTATGTAATTTTAATGGATAGAAGGAAACTGAAAAGAATTTTATTTTTTAAAATTAAGAAAATTGAATTTTTTAAAAAGAAGCAATAAAGCTTCATTCTGGATTTGAATTGAAGGCAAAGAACAGGAATTTCCCATTTTTAATCTTTAATGTATAGATTTTATTTCCATTCCTTTTTTTTAAACAATAGGTATGTATTTGACAGACACAGTTTCTTTTTCTGTCGTTCCTGCTAATAAAATAATATTTTCCAGTGATCAACTGTGTTGGTCTTAACCAATAGACCCTGTTAGTCCCCAGTTTCCAACCCTCTTTAGAAGCTAGCAGTTGGCATATGGTTCATTCAGTCCTGACCAGTGGAACACACTGAGGAGTTTGCTGTAAATTCTGATAAAGGAGACAGATGTACCAGCACAGCCCTGCTTGTCCTTCGTCCTGCCTTGAAAGTGGACGTAATGTCTGGAACTATAGCCACAAGTGTGCACACATGAGGAAATAAGCATGCGTACAGAAGAATACAGCCGTCAGTGCAGGGGGAAATGTGCAGGAAGCTGGCTTGCTGCGCACGTTGTGCAGCTGTGCGGCTGGTTGTGCAGCCCCTACCTCAAGACTCCTGGTTGGGGGAGAAAATTTAGTCCCCACTTGTTTCAATGAGTGTTGTTCTGATTATCTTCTGGTTGTATTATAAGTTAATAACTTAGGACAAAAGTTAACATTTTAATTCCTCAGTTTTAAAAGTCTAATTGAACATATAAGACAAACACAGATTGTAAAAGTGCCTATAGAGGTAAACACTATACGTGACTGTGAAATAATATAGAATAAACTAGACCTAGTTTACAAACCAGGACGGGTTGGTTATTTTGCATGTTAAATTACTGTAAGCTTTTCATTTTTCAAAAATCTCAAAATTAACGTTACTTTAATAACGAGATTTTGTCAGATTGCTATCAAGCCCGTTCAAGCTGAAGTCATTTTACAGCACTCTACCAAGTCACTAAAATATTCCCAAATTTAAAAAATGAAGCCCTAGAAATAAAGTCTGTGATACTAAGATCCTAGACTTTCCAAACTGACAGAAATGCCTAAGTTGGCACTATTGTAATGCAGAACATGCTATGTTTTGTGACTCATGGGTCTGTCTGTTCCTCTGTTTCTGACAAATGCTGGCACTATCCAAAAAAAGCTGTCAGTCCTCTTAGATGTGTAATTTTTATAAGGGGCTAATTTTTTCACACTGCCTAATGAGATTTTGCTAGCAAATAAGTGCCTAAAACATATGGAGATAATGTTCATTAGATCCAAGGGAACTGTTATCTTTAGAACTGTCAAAGTTGAAATTTTAAAGGGATAAAACTGAATATATGTTTTTCAAAATTAATTGCTTTTGTCTACTGTTCAACACATGTGTTAAGGTTAAAGAGAATTTGTGGTAACATCTATCACTGTTTGATAATTCATTAAACACCATCATGTTTATACTTTTTTGGGAAACTTAACATCTTGCTTGCTCAATCCAAGGTCACCTGAGTTTATTATTGGTAATATTTTGCGTTAGGAAAGTATTAAATATCCCTAAATTTCTTTCTTTTTGTCTATAAAATACTTTAGGCTCACAAGTATTATTTTTAGAGTATAATTTATTTTATATATATACTCTGTCTCTCCAAACTGATTGTAGGTACTCAAAAGAGAGACTGTATATATTTTATTTTTAAGTGAGAACATGGAATTGTTCTGCCTGAAAGAGAATTCAGTATATTTGTAGTTGATGCTGATAATTATGATCTTTTAATGATAGGGTAAAAATAACATGCCTGCATTGTAAAATTATTTATGAGTTGCACACATGATTCACTTTTTAATTGAGAGTTTACTTCAGTCAGTATATTCTCTGTCATCATAGAAAGGGAAGTCTCAGGTAGAAACTGGCTTGTGCCTAAGGGCCTGAGTAAGTGAATTAACACTTGCATACCCTCACAGAAGCATGCCTAAGTGAGAAGCCGTAAGTGGGAAGAGTGTTGCCTTTGGTGTTTTAGCAGTTACCACAAGAGAGTTTCTGGTTGATGGTAAGACGTCATTAGCGGAAAAAAGACAAAAAACAAAACTTCACTGAGGACAAGTGAAGACTACAATATCTTTTTTTCCCCCCCCCCCAAAGACCAGGGTATGTACAACATACAGTCAGATAGACACTTTTTTTGGCCTTGAATCACAAGGAATATGTCACAGACTACTGTAAAGATCTTGTCAGGTCTTTCGGGAAGTTCAACCTAGACTTCTCAAGGAGCCTCTCAGCCTTGGGACCCAATCCAACTGCTCCTGAAGGTGTATGGAAATTCTGATCTGTGCCAATGGGCTAACCTCTGGCCAAAGATGAGCTATAAACAACACTAGCCACTGTAATTACCAGCATAAGAGTATGTTACCCCTGAATATTCATTCCCATCATTCCTATCATCTGTGTAAGTAAGACTTTCCAGTCCCACCTGGGTTTAATGTGAGATAAACCCTAAGTGTCCCTGGAATATAAATTTAGCAGGTCTATACTTCAGCCCAGTATTTCAGATTGGATATGTGCTTGCCTTTTCTGGTTTATTTGTTTACTATTTTTGTCTTGGACAGATGATTTTACCTCTTGAGTCATTCTCCTCATTTATAAAGGAGGACTATGAAAGCAATGTAATTAAATGAGATATGTACACAAGAGACTTAGTGCCGAGGCTAATTCTTTTCCCACATTTGCTTAAAATAATGAAATTCTGGATGATAATTCCTTTTAGATTTGTAAAGTAGGTTTGGTCTTAGAATCAACATGCTATCAAGAGTTGATATCAGAGTGGGCAGCAATTTTTATATAAAAGTTACAATCCAATGAAATTTCAGCAAAGGCTCAACAGTATACACATTTTTTCTCTTCTCCATCACACTGATCATAAGTCTACCCCTTGGTTAATGTTTTACTTTATCTATAATCTCTAAACTCAAGAATGCAAAGGCATTTTGGTGACTAATTGTTTATTTACAACCAATTAATTATTTCCTTTTATTTATACTGAAGCAAATAAGCGAAAGTCTCACATTTTGTACTTCATAAAAGCATTCTTAACACCTTTAAAATAAGATCTTTTGAGATTTAAAATGAGTTCTCAGGACTGTTCTGATTTAATCATAAATGTGGTTGTAAAAGAAACAAAAATACTTGTAATCAAGAATTTAGGATTACCTATTATAGTCTATTTAGAATGTGAAAGTTTGACTTTTCTAATTTGAGCAGAGACAAACACTTCTAAGCATGTGAGTGTGCCTTGCCCCTGTAATGACTGGGGAAATTCACTTAAGCTGGAAACATGTCAAAACATTGATTACTTTCTAACAAATCCAGAACCTAGTAATCAAACTCAGTATTGACTGAAACTACAATCCATTTGTTTCCTTAATGGGAGGTGAGAAATTCATTCTTAGTTCAAATTTTTTTGTGTGACAAATGAACATGATTTTGGTTTTATAGCTTCACATTGTATCTGTTCTTCAAAATCATCCAAATACATTTACAGGGAAGTAAAGCCAATATTGATGGCATTGTTGGCCAAAGTGATGTCAAGAAAATCTGACAAGAATATTAGAAAAATGGAGGACATAATAAAGAATAGTGAAAATTTTAAAAATCTCCTGAAAACATTATGCAGTAAAAGAAAGAGCACAGTAGCCAAAAGCAAGAGCACAGGGGGAAAATATCACTTTAATCCCTTGCTAATTCTCACAGATCTGAGTGTGCTGTGAAAACTGAGATATGAAGCTCACTGGCCTTAGGCATAGAAAAAACATCAAAAGTGAAGAAGGTCACACCAAGTTTTGAGAAAGCTTGATCTTTATGTTAAAAAAAAAATGGGAAAGCCTAATCTTTTGCTAGCTCAATATAACATGGGAGCTTTTTCCAGAGGAATCATGAATGCTAAGAAAATACTTTAAAATCAGAAGTACCATTTTTGAAAGCATGAAACCAAATATAACAAAATAAAATTATTTAGGGTATTAATGAATACATAAAACTACATTATGAAAATGGTTACTATTTTTCACAATAGCATTTAACAGCAACTGAAAAAATTTAAAGACTATTTGAAGACTTAGGTTATAAAGCAATACTCCTAATGAATGGAATAAATTATGCAAAATATTTAATTATTTAGAGTTTTATTTAAACTATAAAACCCTGTAAAGTTGAATTGTTAGAAATAAGATATTTAGTAGAGATTTAAATCAAGGTCATAAAATAAATTTTGATTATTGAAAAAAATATGATTACTAGAAAAAAATCAGTTTCCCTTAATAACAGTCAACTTGTCATAGGTCTTAACCATAATATTATTCACAATATTGTAATTTTGGTTTGCAGTGGTCATAGAAGGTAAGATGCCACGTGATAAAATCTACTGAAACATTCATCACTGTGTTTCATCTGAAGCACAGCAATGTCATTTGAAAGATTAAAAAATGCACCATGGAAAGAGAATCATCATGAGTTTTTGTTTCTGCTTTAAAGTTTTACTACTATCATGTTAAAGAACAAACATTAATAGTCCTTGAAGAACTGAAATTTGGTCACATGTGACTTTAAAATGAAGTACCATCTTAGATTTTATGGCAGTCGTTCTCAAATTGAGTGCATCCACTTTACTTGATAAATCTTAAATCCCTAGGCCAGGTACTTGAGATGTTGATTCAGTGGGTCATCTAGAGGCCTGGAATCTATGATTTTAACAAGTTCTCCAGGAGGTTGAGCTGCAGTTGCATAGTGACTCTAAATTAAGAAACAGTATTCTGGAAGCTCAAATAAAAACCCACTTCCCATATTTTTACTCCTTGATGGTAGAGAGAATCCCTAGACTCTTGAAATATGAAGAAAAGACTTGCATTATTGACTTTAAAAAAGTCAGTATACTAAAATCTATTTTCTCCTTTGCCCGTAGTAACTGTAGCTGTGACATGATTGCCCAGTCAGCCACATTTGCAGATCAGTGAGCCACATGACCAAGCGCTCACCAGTAGAACATGATCAAAAAGTGTTTGTCCTATTTCTGCCTCAGTGCATGTAAGAATGGTATCATGCTTCGCTCCATTCCTTCCCCTCTTTGTGAAGCTTGCATGGTGATGAGCAGAGAGAACTTAAAAGCCATGTTTTGAAGTTAGGAGAGCTGCCATCAGCCTATATCCAAATGACTACCACTTGAAGCAGATCACCATCCTAAACTGCCAAGTGAAAGAGAATTCAACTTCTGCTTTAAAACCTTTAAAATACTGTTGGATCACTTACTAGTCATACTAACTGCTATACAAAGTATAAAGAAAAATATTGTAATTATAATACTTTTATTGTAATTAATATTGTTGAACTCTAACTATAGGCCAAGCACTAAGCTATTGCTGTAAACATCATTCGATTTCATCACTCAGACAACCTCATGGCATGACACTTACTTTCCTCATTTTACCAGTCAGGCACATGAAGTCATAAAGAGGTCAGAGAGCTGATTTCAGATTACTCATCCAGCAAATATTAAAGTCAGAATCTACTGGAGTAGATCTACAGGATTCCAACCCAGATGTGTGTCTATTGAGATTTTTGCTCTAAACCCTATAAATGCAGAGGGGGAAAATAATTTTTGCATTCATTTTCACAGAAAACTTAGTGATGTATTGTACCCATAGACCTAATAATAACATTTATCAGCATCATATCTAAACTGATAATCTTAAGAAGGATGACTCTTTCAGTGACAGGGTGATTAATATTTCAGTGACCAGGGAAGAACTTTGATAGAAAACAATCTGAAGGAAGGATCTGAAATAAGATAAGGACTAGTAAACAGTAATGTTAAATGAGCGATGATGTGGGGGCGAGGCTTCTCAGAACCATACCAGATAGATAATCTAGGCCTCACAACAAGATTAAGCTCTAACTATTTACCATAGCCAAGACATGGAAACAGCCTAAATGTCCATCAACAGATGACTGGATGAAGAAGATGTGGTATATTTATACAATGGAATACTACTCAGCCATAAAAACCGACAACATAATGCCATCTGCAGCAACATGGATGCTCCTGGAGAATGTCATTCTAAGTGAAGTAAGCCAGAAAGAGAAAGAAAAATGCCATATGAGATCGCTCATATGTGGAATCTAAAAAACAAAAACAAAAGCATAAATACAAAACAGAAATCGACTCAGACATAGAATACAAACTTGTGGTTGCCAAAGGGGCGGAGGGTGGGAAGGGATAGACCGGATTTAAAAATTGTAGAATAGATAAACAAGATTATACTGTATAGCACAGGGAACTATACACAAGATCTTATGGTAGCTCACAGAGAGAAAAATGTGACAATGAATATATGTATGTTCATGTATAACTGAAAAATTGTGCTCTACACTGGAATTTGACACAACATTGTAAAATGATTATAAATCAATAAAAAATGTTAAAAAAAAAAAAAAAGATTGAACTGTAGCTAGGAAAATTAGTGTTTCCTGCTCAGGGCAAGGAACTGAACTGGAATCTGGTCTTTGAGTAAAAAACAAATAGAAAATAAAATTCCTTATTTCCTCTTGTTTCTTATTAACATTCCTTTCATGATTCTGTTTGTACTTGGCTGTAATTTGGTTTTAGGAATAAATGTTGAAAATTATGACAGGAAATAATAATCCTTATCTGGCAAGGCTGATAAAACACAAGAAGTCCAGTACCCAACCCTGTTGTTCCCAGCGCAGTCCTACAGGGGAGACCTGACAAGACTGTTGTAGCTTTAAAACCCTTATGCTATAAACCACAAGAAATCAGGGTAGCAAAAATTGCTGAATTTTCCTCATAGGAACAACTTGTTACTGGAGATTAGGTTCTTGTCTAGTCATGGAAAGAATTCAGAGACTGGACACAGAGGTCAAAAAAGCAAAGCTAGGATTTATTAAGTGAAAGACACACTCTCAGTAGGGAGAGCGGGCAGGCTCAGATGAATAGCTGCCCTGAGTTTCTTTGGCAAGCTGGTTATACAGAGTGTAAAAATGTTTGGTCAGAGTATTCATTGAGGTCTTGGGTCGTGTTTCCTGATTTTCATCCCAGCTCTACCTTCCCGAAAGGAGGTGGGATTTTTGTCCTCATTTGGTCTTGATCAGAAGTGTCATGGCGTCAGGTGCATGATGGGTACTTCTTATATGCCAGGCTAATTTTATTGTAAAGAGAGCATAATGAACAAAATGTTACATTTGGATGCTGGTGATTCCTGCCTTTTCCCACCTGTCTTTCTCTGCCTCTTGGACACTTGTCATCCCAAAATGTGTGGTTTCTTATCAGTTTGGAGTTTCCTGCTTCTCTTTCCTTCGAGGACTCCTGTCATTCACAAGAAGTATGGTATTCTTCCACGATGGCGTGTCCCCTCCCACCCCCCTGCTTTTTCTCTGCTCGTATCTGGATATCCGCCTCCTCTAACAAACTTTCTTACAGGCCTATCTGGACTTGAAATTCTGGGGTCCTGGGTGTATACTGAGCAATTCCCTTCACTCTTTTTTTTTTTTTTTTCTCCCCAGTGATAGAGAACAAATCAGAGCCCAAAAAATGTTCCGTATTCTGACAGGACAATGAATTGATGGCCCTTCAAACAAATACACTTAAAGTACTTATTCATCATTATTTTAGAAAAGCAGTTGAGTAGTCTGGGGATGAGTGGAGGAGGAAATGCTTCAGCTCACATTCTTTTACACAGTAAAAGTCCTGTTGTTCCCAGGACTCTTATCTCAGAAGGCATTTCCTGAGGCATTTTTGACAAAAGTGAGGATCCTTTTGACTGTCACAATGGCTGAAGGGCGTTGCTGCAATTGGTTGAAGGAGCCATGAATGGGAGACATTTTGCAACATAAGAGATAGTTGTTTTTTTTTTACGCAGTGAGAAACTACCTCTGTCCCATAGATTTTAAATGTCTCATGAATCTTTACAGGTCAAAAAAATACTTATGACTTTCTAAACTTATTTTTGCATGATTTTAAAAGACAATAAATTCTACAGTCATATAACTGGAAATTTGGGGAAATTTTTAACACTGTTCTCTTTAAAACATTACCAAGAGTTGTATAACATTTAGAAAAATTACCAATGGTCTTGTTTGATTCACCATTTAAACATAACTATCAATGTAAGTCTGTGGTGGTTGTATTCATGATAATATATAAACTTATATACACAAGGTGATTGTATACACATATGTGTATATGTGTGAGTTTGTGTTTCATTAGTCCTCATTTCAAAATGCCAAGTAAAAGCAAAATGTTGGCAATATTTAGTTAAATTTGAAGTTGAATTTTATTGCTTTGCCCACAAATCCACAGTTATGAATTACTCAGCCAATATTTTTTTTCTTTTTCTAGTTAAACTGTGGAACAGTCAAGATCAAGTGTACAGTTTACAAAGAAATATATACCATTGTATTTGACAAAATTATACTTTCAGGATTAAAAATAATGTCTGAGAACTACACTACTGTCCCTGGAGTGCTTATAAATACTGTAATGTGAATAATAAAGCACTCATTTCTCAAAGGATAGCAAAACAATAAAAAAAAAATCAAAAGCTACAAAATATTAGAAAAAATTAAATTTATCAGCTTCAGCAGGTCATTAATTCAAGGAAGGAGAAAATTCCAAATCAAATTATTTTCTTCTATTGAATTAAGCAGTGAAACTGATTGAAGAAGAATCTATGAGATAGTGAAAAAAATAGGTCTCTGTAATGAACAGCAGATAAACATCTTTTCTTTAGAAGGGAATGAAAGTATCCTGCATAAAAATAAAGTTCTACTGCTTGGAGATGTATGGTTAATCACTAATTTAAAAGTCACAGAGGAAATGTAATTTTCAGAATTACTAACTTGGCAGCTGTGGAAATGTGATGCTCAGATCTGCTGCCGGGGGAGACATTCACTAATGTCAGCTGGATGCATCTACCCTCAGGATCTACCATTGTATTCGTATTGAGGCCAGGCTTCCTTTGGGCTGTTCCTGTGTTGAATGCAGTGGAGCTATCAGCACAAGTCTGTTCTAACAGGGCAGTCGGTGACTCCTAATGGGTGGCTTTAGCTTGAAGATCTCACATCTACCTGTTCAGAATTTTCTTAAAACTGCTCTGTAGTCCAAGGTTCTTTTTTCCCAGTCCTCCATTTCACCCCTCTCCTTTCATAGGTGTCAGACTTTTGTTACATTCTAAAGACACTCCTTGTCTTCTGTTTCCTTCCCTTTACTCCTCACAGGCATTTGCTCCAATGAATTTTTAAATGCCTAATCCTGTTTTGGTGTCTACCTCTTGGAGAAACTGAACTGACACACTAACAAGTATAAAGGAAATGATGATATGTATAAACTTTATTTATTAGTTTACATGAAAAAATTTCCTCTCTCCAATATCATCGCTTATGAAATTAGTTTAGTAAGTTAGTAACATGGGTTTAAAGTCTCATTTTAAAAGTTGAATCAAGTATTTCAGCATATATTTCAATATTTATCCATCACACTTAGCTACCAAGAATTTAAGTTAAAGGCTTCATAAATAAACCAAAAAAAGTTGTTATTAATTATACTCATATAATTAATGTAACCCACTGAATGATAAATGTCATAAACCTGTGAAAAGACAATAAGAAGAAATAAACAACTGATCCTAAAATTATCCTAAAAGAATTTTGTTCACTGTTTCTGTTGTAGAATTCTTTTAGTTAATCAAATAAAAATTTAATACCAAAATTAAAATGTTATGAAATGATATGACATATCTTCAATATGTATTTAAAAAGGTAAATGAGGTTCTTTTTATGTGATAAAGGGGATATTAGTAAATTTATTAACAACCATATACTATTTAAAAAATCCGTGCTTGCCAAGAACTTTCAGTTTCTATCTTTGCAAAGTTAAATAAGGATAAGCTGAGGCATACAGAAATGGAACTACATCGCTCTCATTTGCATTCTACTTAAAAAGATATAATGCTTAAATTTAAAAATCTGTACGAACATGCAATACTAGATTGGATGATTAATCCATTTGAAATGCTAGCCAGTAATTCAGGAAGAATTAATTAAAAGATGATTTTAAAGCCAAAGCATGATTTAATACATCTAATTATGATAGGTTTTGGACCCCATTAAAATTTACATAACTCACTCCTTGGAAAGAAACTGAATTTATTATTAGAGCATTTCCAACTACATATTTTGATTAAAACAGGTGTCTGAATGGAGTCATACAGTTACTGGAAGGCAACAAAACCAATTGCAAAAAAAAAAAAAGAAGAAATTTTAGGATTTTTTTTTTTAACAATGGAAAAACAAAATCCATTCAAGTAGCAGAGACAAATGAAATGCAGAGATCTTACTGAACTTCTTTAGTAAAGGTGATTTAAAATATATTTCATAGTCACTTACTGTTGAGTCACTAATTATTGAAAATTATACATTAAAATTATTTGTTCGTTAGAGGCATTCGCTATTTTCTAGTCTATAATGATGCAATCTACTCTCTATCTCTATAGCATTTGTAGTATTGCCTTTTTTTTTAATGTCCAGCATTTCTTCTACTTGTATATGATCTCTAAGGTCTTTTTACATTACAGAAACTGAATGTTTCCCTCAACAGAGGGTGGGATTTCAAAGATCACTTCTTCTTCCTTTGAATAATAGGTTCTCCTGCACTTTAGCTGGTCACGTGGTCACATTCTCACTCTCTTCTGTGTCTAAGTTTTGTTCAGTGGCATAATTAGGAGTTAATGTCTGCAATTTTGAATCATCTCCTTAGCGATGGAGCCCCGTATCCTGGATGTCCCTTCCCACTTGCTGGTGGCGAGGAAATGGGTGACACTACTGCTACCTTGAAAGCCACATGTTGTCATTGGCCAAGCGATATGATCTGCCCTGGGCTGCTCAGCTCTAGACTGTGTCATAGGTAGAATCCATTGTACTTAAGCCTCCACATTTGAATCCCTTTGTAAGCCTATTTCTTAACAATACAAATTTTGTATTTCTATGCTTTGTTTTCTGTGGTACTTGTGACTACTCCATTCTATGTCATAACACAGAGAAATATTTGACAATAACTTGACATTACAATCTAAGGACCAGCTTATTTGTGAGAATGCTTTCTTCTTCATTGCCTCCACATTCTGAAATTTGTTGTGGCATATTATTCCTATGGCTATTAATGTCATTTGCTTATTTCTCTCACCAAACACAAAAGCGAAATCAAAAGAAACCCAAAACATGGTCTATCTTTTCTTTTCCTAACATCGATTTTTATTCTGTATTTTTCTGTGCTATTTATATAGATGGTCTCAAATTATTTTTACTTTTCTTACACTAAGACTTACTAATTATAATTGAGTTCCAGTATCAGGCAATTTCATTATGTCTTCATGTTTTGTTATGTCCAAGCAATTTACATTGAAATGCAAAGTTTTATTATCAGTTACTTTTTAAATTTGCCTTTATACTTTAGATGAATTATATATACATATTTGGAAGTTTGTGTTTAGCTAAGTTATGTTATCCATGAACTTTATTTCAGGATAGTAAATTGAGAATGTCTTATAAAGCTAACATTTTATAATAATATGTGTTATAAAAAGTGAGTATTGCATCTGAGTCTTGAAATCATTGCTCTGGCATGTCCCTCCAGAGATCTCACCCCCTAGCCCAATTGGCTTATCAAAGACTGTCTTGCAAATACATATGTTACACTTCCCAGGAAGAAATACGGTAAATACAATCTATCTGGGCCAGCAGATTGGTGTCTGATGGATTGGGACCCAGCGCTAGTGTTCACCTAGGCCTTCAATCATTCAGCTCAGAAGTATCCACATCAATAAGAAATGTTTCAAGGAATGAGTATCATGGGAGAAGTTAGATTTCACTTAAGGTAAAGTAGTGGAAGCAGCATGACATGTGGGTGGTGTGGAGGAATGTGTTCTAGAACAGCACCACCAGGACACAGGCAGACAGAAAGGTGTGGAATGGGAGCTGGAGTCTCATGAATAGTCATAAGCCTTAAAACCTGGAAAAACAAAGGAAGGGGAAGTTTTTCAGCTAGAGGATAGGAACATAGAAGGGATTTTCATTTATTGATCCATTAACACATTTTCCTTCCATCTCTTCCACAGATTGGAGTAAGCCTTAGAGGGAGAATATGAAGCAAAAAAGAATCATAGTTTTTATGACCCTTGTAGTATAGCAGTTAGAAATATGAACCAGACTGACTTTGAGATGTTGAGTAGCTACTGCTTACTAGGATTCTGTTGTATGATGTGCAATAGATCAGGCACTTTCTATACATTCTCTCTGTTGTCAGCATTCATTGAATTATTAACTTCAAATTATACATTTTATTGTATGTAAATTATACCTAAGTACACCTGATTATTAAAGCAAAACAAAACAAATCAAAAACCATCCATGTGTACTAACTTGGATGGAGTTCTACTACCAGAATCAACTAGAGTTTATTCATGCTTCAATTTGCTTAATTCTTATGTTGAGAAAAACACATGAGTTTATTTATTTGCGGGAGTAGTGACAGTAGCCATGAGCCTTCATTTGGTTGCAAAGGATGGTGAAAACAAGAAATCATACGGAATCTTTGGGAAGAAGAGCAGATACCGAAAGGGTATGACAGAGGTTAAAATTCTCTACACTTTTCAATTTGCGTAAAGCTGTCCCTGAAAAGGCCAGTCTCAATCAGGAACACTAATTTTGATTCTATTCTCTCGAGGCTTTATTTGCATTTTTTAAAATCTTACCCTGCATTTAAGTAAATCAGACTAATTGCTATAAACAAACATACATGAGAAGCAGTATTTGGACAGTGATGATCATCTTAAAATATGACTACATAGGTTGACTGGAATTTTATTAAAATTAAAAATAGACGTTTCTGAGGAAGAAAACGTATGTATGAATAAAGTTGATTCTTTAATATTATGTTAACTGGGCAAGTTATTATTGTAACAGGGAAGGGATACAATGGTTACCACACAGCCATTTGTGTGGCGACCAAATATTCTTACAGTAGAATAAAAAGAGAGAGAAAATATTTGGTACGTAATAAATAGTTTAAAAGTGTTTAATTTTACATAGCCTTGCCATTAAAGAAGTTATTCTTAAAATATTATTATCATTATCTGAAAGATAGTATTACAAAAGTAAATAATTTCTCTCAACATACAAGATTGAAATGTCTTCTTTTAAGCAAAGTGATATTTAGCAAGTTTCAGCAATGTAGATTTAAATGGAGTGATAGGGTCAGTAAAGAAACATTTACTGAATTCATTATGTTTCAAGCACTTATATTACTGGATATTTTTACTCCTGCTTTTCAAGGGGAAAAAAAGATAGTCAAAAATACTTAAATAACATAGTTTAGACAAATTAAGCATTATATATACAAATAAGCATTAGTTTTAGAGCCTTCAAAGTTTGAATGAAAAGAGAGAAGTGCAACTTAAGGGAAATAATGCCTTAAAGATTTGTACTCTAAGCAACTGTGAATCGGAGAAGAATTTGCTACCCCAAAATATGTCTCTTTGGCAGAAGGATTATCTTGAGCTGGTTATTTTTAAGGAACCGCACACAGGAAAAGCTCTGAAAACCAGTAAACATTATCCTTCTGTAAGAAAAATTTACATTTATAAGAGAAATCTCCATTGTAAAGGTCTCTCCCTGTTCAGGAAGAGGAGGATGACTCAGTCTCTAGAGATGGTATTCAATGTGATAGCTTGGGCTGTTTCTGGAGTTACTCAGTTTTCCTGGTTATCTTCCATGTATACAGGAGGAATAAATGTTATTAAACTTATGTTTATTTTTCTCCTGTAAATCTGTTTTTTATTACAGGGTGCTTTCAGCCCAGAACTTAGAAGGGTAGAGGGAAAATTATTTTTCCTCTCTTACAGTGGTCTGTTGCTATATATAGAATTGGTGTAATAGGGTTAGAGTCCATCTCTAATTTGGTTTATTCTAGTCATAGCATCCCTTCCTTGTCCACAATTTTAAATTACAGTCACAAGTTAATTATAGTCATTATATAATTTTCTCACAATTTTGCTTAAATTAATTAGATAGAATTTATCAGATGCTTTTTAGGTGCCAAGACCTATTGTAAGTAAATACACTGTTGACCAAGACAGAAACTTAGCCTGTCCTCATGGAGCTACATTTACATATTTTATTTGTGTCTATTTTTACCTGTTTATTAGTTTAATATCAATCTTCTCTCCTATACTGTAAATACATGAAAACATAGATCAAGTTCATTTTATTGATTACTTATTTTTAGCACATAGTATATAGTACTTGACACATAATTGTTCATTAATTTTTTAAATAAATTAAAGAACAAATGAATGAATTTTTTCAAAAGCTTAACAGTATTGCTAAAGTTAATAAATTATGACCTGAAAACTAAGAAACAAACCAGTCTGTTTTTGTATTCACTTTTTCATTCAGCTACTCAGAAATAAAACAGAAACATAATATATGGTGCCTCTACTCAAAGAACTTAGAAGTTAGTAGGTATAGACAAAAATTTCCATAGATTCTCATGTGGAAATTATTTTCTGATTGAATTATTAGTACAATTATTAGTAGTACAGTAAATATAAAAACAGAAACGTGAAATTTTATTATAAAGTTAATAATAAGGTAGGATTTAGCATTAGTTCTATTAGTATTTTTAATTATGTATATGTGTGTATGTGTGTAGGGGTATAAAAGCTTCAAAAAGTCTTGTTCACATAAATACATAGATAGGAATCAACAGAGTCATTTGATTTTAAATGCTTAGGTTTTATGCTGAAGACACATAGGAATCTACAGTCAAAGATTGATTTTAACTGTAGAATGCCAGATCTCCAAATATTACCAACACAACCTGTTGATAAGACAAAGCTGAATTTAGGCTTAATGTGCTAAGAGAGACCACCACCCAGTCATAACTTTGGTAGTGTCTGGCAGTAATGTCAAAAAATATGGTCAGGTATTATTTAGAATTTCAAGTTTGTGTTAAGCATGAGCTTCAGTAAAGGGTAGGAGGAAGGTAGAAGGGTTGGATTAGAATTGGGTAAGAATCATGATATAGCAGTTTATAACCACTAGAACCAGAAGGCTAGGATTTTGTGGAACAGGGTCACGTGCCTGTTGATGCTTTCTATCGAAGAGTTTATTAGTCCTTTGGAAGTTCCCGTGATAAACATTTAAGTTTTTTGCTTCTGTAATAGTCTCTCCTGGAATAATAAAGTCATACATTTTTATAACATTGTTATAACATTGAAATGATAAAGTCAAGTTAATGTAGACGGTAAGTTGTGTGTATGTTGGGGGTGGGAGGTGGGGATGGACTAGGCAATTTTAATCCTTAGCGTCCAAACTGTGTATGGTAGTACATGGGTTGTGGTTCTCATAAGGTCCTACCAGACAAATCAGTAGGTTCTCCTTCAATTTTTTCTAAAATAAATATTTGAAAGATCTGGCAAGCCTGATTTGTAAAACTATGAGTCACTCGGTCATTATAGCCTTTCATTTGCTCAGCACCCGCATTAACATCTATGTGGCAACTTTGTGTGTTTAGAGCAGTGCATCGTAGTGAGTTTCAGGAAAGATAAAGGTATATCATTCTTTGGTGAATTGCGAAAAAAGTGACTATGAACCAAAACAAAGTAGAACCAGCATGACAGTCTCAGGCAAAATTAAAATGGATACAGTGATTAAGTATTTGCCACTGTAATCCTTGAAAAGTCTTTGTAGATCCCAATGAGTATGTATTCATAAATTTGAAAATCCCTGCTCTAGAGGAGACCTCAGAAAAGGAGAACCAACTGAGAATGGTGTCCAGACACTGAGTGAAGAGAGAGTTTTAAGAAGAGGGTGGTGGCCAAATATATCAAATGATGCAGCCTGGTTGAGTAAGATGAGGATCAAGTATTGACTATAGGATTTAACGTATAGATTGACAGTGGAGTTTTGATGTTATACTTGAAAAAAAGAATAGGATAGAAGTTATTGGAGCTAGTGAGACTGTATAAGATTTCAAGAGGAGCGGAGATGTAGGGCAGTAAATTGCAGGTGAATCAGGGGCAAACTTTTTGGTTTTGTTAATTTTCAATTACAGCATTTATACATATGTAGTATGTTTGTGGTCTTCATTACAAAATGCAAGTGCTGCATGTATACACACAGTGTATACATGTGTGTGTATGTGTGGGTGGGTGGGTGTGTGTATATAGTCAATAACCATTATTCCCAGATTCTGAATTTGCAAAGTCATCTACCTGCTAAAATTTATAAATAACTCCAAAATCAACAACTGGTGAAAAATCTGAGTGATGTGATGTGCACATTCCCCACTGAGGTCAAACAAAGCCATGTTCTGCTTTCTTGTTTCAGCTCTCAAACTGTAAACAAGTTTTTTTTTTCATAGTCTACTCAGTCACATGGTTTTCATTTTTGTGGTTTTCTTTAGTGATTTCATTGTTTAAAACACCCTCCAAGTGCAATAGAGAAATGCCACTATCTAGTGCTCCTAAGCATAAGAAGGTTCAGTGTACTTATGGAGAAATATGTGTGTTAGGTAAGCTTCATTTGGGCATGAGTTATAATGCCATTGACTTTGAATTCACTGTTGATGAATCAACAATATGGCACAAATAGAAAAAGGAAGAAGAAATTCTACGAACTGTATGTGAGGCTTCTCTAGAAAGTGTGTGATGAAACTATGGTAAATATGGAAAAGTGGCTAAATTTGTAGATTCATGAGATGATGACAGATTAAAAAAAACAAAAACAAAGCTGTATTGTTGTAAGGCTGAAAGTCAAAGAAATTTACAGTCACATTGTCCAGGTTCAGGGAAGTGTTAAACCCATCTCAGCTAGTTCTGGCTGGCTCACACATTTCAAAAAAAGGATCTGGCAGGGAAATGTTAAACTTGAAGTCAAGGCAGATTCCACAGATCAAAAGGCTGTGGGAAATTTTAAAAAATAACTGCTAAATGTTATATAGGAGAAAAATTATATGGATGAGTAGGTTTCAACACTAATGAGACTGGCTTGTTTTATAAGGACATTGGCAAACAAACCTACATAATGCAAATAACTTCCAAAGTTCCTGGCCTTAATTTATTCAAAGACCATGCAATTAATTATATTTAAGAAACATATATTAAATATGGTGCCTTTAAACAGAAACACATGTCAAAAAAATGTTGTGACCTGAGGCTCTCAGGAACATAACCCTGTTTTTCTGCTAGGAGCAATAGTTCCATATTCACTAATTCAGTATTCCCAGTGAACTTAGAGAATATAACTAGTATGAATAATAAGAACTGATTTTATACACACACACACACACACACACATATATATATATATATATATGCATGTGTGCATCTGTAAGCATATATACATATACACACACTGCTTAGAATTTTCCAGGAGATATGAAAAAACTGATAATGATTGAGAGAAGAAACTATTCAAGGAGAAAAGTCTGAAAAGTCTGTAAATTAATGAAATGTTGGAATCCAGTGCATAAATTGAGGTGCTATCATTAGATTGTGACAGTCAGCCTATCTATTGTAACATGAGGAAAGACAAAATATATATGTTCAGATACAGTTGAATTGGCATATATATAAATGGGAGCATCTGGTGGTTTTCCAATTTCTCCATTAATGAAAAGCATGGTTAGTAACTGAGAATGAGGAGGGAGAAAATGTTGTCGAGGTTGGGGAAAGAGAAGCAGATGAGAAAGATTTGAATGACAGAGTGAATCTACCGGGGAAACACAGAGAAGGATTGCCTGGCAGGACCAAAGTCCCTGTGAGGTTTGTAATCATGAATTTAAAGTAAGTCTGGTCAGCATTTTTATGGCTTTTTTCAGTCCACTTTTAGTTTTTCAGGTGCAGGCAAGGAATATGTGCAGAGCTGCATTTAACCATGTTAAAATTTTGCTAGAAGGAAGACTGTTAATGCAATGATTTAAATATATTTTTAGAATTTTAGAATTGGAAGAAACTTTACAAGATTTTTATTACCTTTGGGAGAAAATACATTTCAGAGCACAGATTTTGAAGCTGGGCGAACTGGTTTCCAAATGCCAGATTCATCTATTATTAGACTTGGCAAATTACTTTTTTTTTAAACAGTAAATTGGAAACAATAACATGTTTCTTTCAGTGTAGTTTAAAGATTAAAATTCAACAAAGAAGAAAAATATAAAGAAAGCACCTATTACAGGACCAGGCACATAATTCATGTTAAAGACATGCAGATTTTCTACTGCCTTTGTCTACATTTAAAAATAATAGACTGAGGATGTTTAGGTACATTTTTAGAATCTTAAAAATATTTACAGCTTTTTTTTTCTGCTTTTGGTGACTTTTTTACATTTTTCAATGTCCTAGTCAAAAGAGAAAGTTTAGTAGAAAAACTATAGTTCTCTGATTCTTCTTAATCAGACAAAATTTGCCTTTCTTTAAGGCCAGAGAGTGAGAACAGCATCTCTTTAGTGATTTGTCCTTTTGCATTTTGCTCATTACCTTCTTCCTGACCAGTATTTGATATGAAGCGAAAAGCTTTCTCCGTAGGCTGTTTACCATCAACAGAGGAAATGTCAACTAGGAAGCTTCTTCAGGAAATGAGTAAAACTCTTGGAGCACCTGAGCTAATTTTAGAATAAATGTTTTAGCGTAGGACTTTGGCACATTTAACCAATTGCCTCTTGGTGATCATCCTTTTCAATAGAAAAGTCGAGCGCAGGTTCAGGTTGACTCAGTTTTGACACTCAAAACTCAGCTTGAGCTTTTAAAATTGCTTTGCGTCAATACTTTAGATTATATAAATAAAACAATCACCTACCTTGTTTGTTCTTTCCTATGGAAGAACTCCTAATCTGTGCTAAAATTAAGCCCACTTTGGGTCTGGTAAGGCAGCCTTCCCTTCTAAGACCACCTCTTGATAAGGCATCACTAGTCAATTAAAGACGAGGCACTATTATCTCAGTCATACAGTCCCTCCTGCCTCCCTCAGACCCAGCACACAACACAGCAGTTATGGTAATATTGCTTTAGTAAGAGCCTACTGTGTGCAAGTCACCATGCTAAGTACTTCTCCTGCATCATCCATTTATTCCACTGGTGGAGGCTACTGTCATAACGACTTTACAAACATAGGTACTGAAAGCAAAGTTGACTTGTCCCTGGCCTGTTGAAGCTAAATTTGAGCAGCAGAGATCATTAATAAATAAGTAATTGCAAAATTGATCATTAAATGATCACAGTGGTAGGTGCTATGATAAAGCCAGATACATTGAGAATGCCTCATGTACTGTAGACCTGACTAATCTGGGGGGGTCTAGAAAGTCAGGGAGAGCTTCCTTGAGGAAATGTCATTAAGCTAAATTCTAAAGGATGAGCTGAAATTAACTCTGATGATAATGAAGGAGGAGAAAAATGGTCATTTCAGAAGAAGAAACATCTCTTCTGAAGACATTGCAGAAAAGACTGAGATAAACGCAGAGGGACCAGAGTGCCAAGAAGGAAGGATGGTGTGAAATGGGGTCAGAAGACAGAAAATAGAACATGCCGGATACCCAGGCCGTCCACGAACTTTGTTATTTATCCTGAAAGCAAGTGGAATCCTCTCTGAGTGGTTTGGAGAGAGTGAAGGGAGGTAGCTAGAGTGAAAACAGAGAGACCTGCTAGGAGGCATTGCATTGTTCCACAATAGTGAGAGGAGATGGCAGCATGGACTGCTATGGTGGCAGATGGGAAGGGAAATGAGTAAGTTTAAGAGAAATTTGGTAGGAGGAATCAACTGGATATCGTGGCTGCATTAGCTATCAGGGCGAGAGTAATGAATGGATGCCAGTTGGCTGGGTGGCGTACTCTAAGGGCACAGCTTCAACTCACCAGAAAATCTGTCCGTTTACCCTACAGGGATATAAGGGATACATTTTAGAATGATTACACTTTATAGTGTTTAAAAAATATTCTTATCTCAGGATGTGTTTCAGGGACTTGAAATGTTTCCTTCTATGGTGCACCTCCATCACCTGAGGCTGGGAAACAGGAAGGCAAGCCTAGATTGACAGGTTGAGGATGGACGTTCAGCTATCAGCAGGACCCAGCTATTAGGTGCAAAAGGGTCAAAGATCAAAACCAGGGGTTTAGTTATTTGACAATGTGGCTTTAGGCATTGAGTATTTATTTAGAACTCTGTTACAGACACTTTGGACCATCTATATTATTTATGAACACTATAATACCATGGTAGTTACTACACTGACTGTCTGCTTTCTACAAGGTGTACACATAAGCTGATTTTGTCAGCCCTGATGCCAACCCTCTGGGTTAATACTCTGAGTGATCAAGTGGCCCTTCTGCAGTTAGAAAGGTGGTAAGTGGTGGCGGCAAGCTGTGACCTAAATGCATGTCGCTCCTCCGCCTGGCTCTAAGTAGCTCTGTGGCATATCAAACCCCAAAGAAAGAGTCCGTGAGCAAAGCGCCTCCACTTCCTCCCACTGCTGCCCTTCGTGACTTAGAACGAAAGACTCAATTGTGCCCCAAGTCTTGCTAAACACTGGATTGAGGTTTCCAAAGGATTAGAAACTCTCTTCTTTCCCTTTTGATTAGAGTTTCACATTCTGATTCGTCTCAGAGAAAATGGGTTAAGTGAGTCTGTTTCCATCTATTATGGAAAACTCTCTCCAGTGAGGAGTGGGTGTTGGTAGAAGATGTATCAGAGATAACTATAGCTGAAAAACCTGGGTGCATTTTGAGTAGGTTGATAGGACCTGCAGAAGGTATGGAGTGTCATATAAAAAGTATCTGACACTAGTTTAACATTTTCAAAAGTACTAAATGAAAGCCCAGGCTATAGTTTGTTTTACAGTGTCTCTCTAAAAATAAATCTGTTGTTCACCGTAAAAGAAAAATCTTTAGTTTCTTTTCAGATATGGAACACTGAAATTCTTCCCCTATATTGTATTAGTGTTCAGATGTTCATATCTGCCAAATCCTATTTTTAGTGTGTTTTAATGAAAATTTTCTTCTTTTTAGAGGATTGGTCAGATATCTGTAGTTATAAAAGTTCCTTTAGCTCAGGAGATACAAAAAAGCCAGGAATATTTGTGAATCTACAATTTATAGTGCGATTGTCCAATGTATTTTTATAGTTTGCTTTTTTTATATATAAAAACTATAGTCCAATCCTATCTTTAGGTTCAAGTCTGCTGAGCCCACTTTTGCACACACCACCACCCCTAGGCGGTCTGGATGCCTAGGTGATTCGTGAAAAAAAAAACAGTGGTAAAGTTGAAACTATGTTTCCTGCCCTTCACTGAACTTCCTCTTGAGCTGTGTGTGGCACTGCAGGTAATGAGTTCCATCTGTATGTCACCGTCTTCACCTACAGAGAAAAGCATTCTAATGTTCTAGGTCAAGAGCTCCCTTCAGAGAATCTTTACAAACGTGTAGCTAAAAAAAAATTAAGAAACTTATTTTTGGAGCCCAGAAGCACTCCCCATATACCTCATTCTCCATTAAATGAAGCCCTTCAGAGGAGCTAACAGAGAAAGCCATCCAACTAAATAGCTCATAATCAAAACCCCAAATAAAGGTTCTTAATATAATTTTCTCCAGCCTACCTTTGTTTAGTATGTGACTGGGTCAGAGATCTTTATAATGAAGAAACTAAATCCATTTAGAATTTTCACATACATCATTAGAATCACAGGATTTCAGAGCTGGAAGAGCCAAAGTTGATAAAACTTAAAATTAAGTCATTCTTTTAACCAAGGTGAATCAGCAGTAGCGGGCTCTGTTTGCCCTTGGGGAGTACTCTAGATCCATCTTAGGGGACTCACAACTTGAGTTAAGATGCAGGAAAAAAAATACATATATATATATATAAATATATATATATATGATAAGACTACACAAAGGTGATTGGCATTAGAAAGAAAAACACTGGGCCAAAACGTTGGGAAGAACTTCATTTCAAATAAGCTGTGACAAACTAGTTTTCTAATTCCCCTGAACACTGTCCAGGACGCAGTTTACTTAAATTACAAAGATATTTGGATCAAATAGAAGAGCAATATCAAGTTAGTATTTGGTATAGTGTAGGGGACTTTTTTACTACAGCATCTGACATGTTCTTTTATGGATTTCTTCATGCATCTGTTCAGCATTCTAATGAAGAAGAAGAAGTACCCCTGTTTTATGGATGGAGAAACCAAAGCACATAGAAGTGCTATGACTTCCCTGGTATCAAAAAGCCTTTTACAGAGTCAGACCTAGGATCCAAGTATCTTGGTTTTAAGTTTAATACTTTCACTCGTTAGACTTCACTGTTTCCTGACCGTGGGCCTTCACTCAATACCTGAACGTATTACTAGTGTTCTGTGAAATCTTACCTGAGGATCTCTGAGAACAACCCACACTGTTATTTCGCTTTGGGTACAATCCTACTTAGAAAGTGGAGGAACAGTATTTTTCTGCTTCTTAAGAGCTGAATCTTTCTATCTCAAAGTAGGTCAACAAAGAGTATGTAATTCACCAATATGGGAAACATTTCATATCACCCACAGTGGACTTGAACTTTGAATTCTGGAATAACAGTTTCACATTGGCCTACTTCAGTTTTATTTTCTCAAATGGCTACAAGGTCTGTTGTCTAAAATTGGGTTTATATGATGCCAGGATAAAAGAGTCTATAGCAAACATAAAACAAACTCTCTTTAATCTGACTGTTCAGCCACCAAGTAATGTTTAAAGCTGTGGTTATTGTGCGTGTCAATGTACAATTGTACATTGTGTTTGGAATGAAACACTGACTGATCCAGACAGATCATATTACTGGAAAATCAGAGATTTGCTAAGTCTCTGGACCAAAGGATCTCAGAGGTCATCTATATCAGTGCTACCCCCAATGCTGTCTCTATAAAATATAATCATCTGATAGATTAAAAATATATTTATTCCCAGAGTGTCATCCTACGCAAACTGAATTACCTTAAAATAGGTACATATGGTTACATACAGACATATTTGTATGTAACTAAATATGTGCATAGGTAATATCTTCTTGCTCTGTCATCTGAGAGGTCATAGAAACAGTGATATCCCAGTTTCAGTGAGCACAACTAGCACCAAAATCTTGTAGTGCCAGAAAGTAAATATTAAAAACAAATAAAATTCAAAATAAAGCCAAGGTGGAAATATGCCAAAGAATTGCAAAAGCCAGTTGAAAGAGCCGTCTGTGGCCAAAGCTGAAATGATTTCAGCAACAAAATAAGTAAAATGGTATAGAATTATAATACAAAATACAAAATAGATACCTATGAGTCCATAAGTTATAAATAAATGATGGACTAAATAAATAAAAAGGAAAAAAAGAGACAAATCTCCAATGCAAAAGAATTCCAAATAATTGATGTAAATGCTCTGCTTTTAAGGAGGTAGGGCATAACGCCCATTCCTTAAACGTGGGCTATGCACGATGCCTTTCTTTCAAAGAATATAGTATAGATAAGAAAATAAAAGAAAAGTTTATGCTGGATAAAACTGACAATCACTAACTTAAATTGGGTGGCGAAGGGTTAGAGCAACAATGATAAGTCATATTGATAGTATGTACCCTTGATGTGATGTGAGGAAAATGGCACTTTGCCTCTATGGTCTTCCTCCTTAACTATAGTTCCCTAGTCTAATTATGAGAAAATACCAGGCAAATCCCAGCTGAAGGATATCTGACCAGCACCCTGCAAAATTCTCAAGGTCACCAAAAAGAAGAAAAGTCTGAGAAACTGTTACAACCCAGGAGAAACCTGAGAGGACATGACAAATTGATGTAATTAGGTGTCCTGGTTGGGAATCTGGGACAGAAAAAGGACATTAGGAAATAACTAAGGAAATCTGGATAAAGTATGAACGTTAGCTAATAATAATGTAACAATTTAGTGTTCATTAATGGTGACAGATGTACCATTCTAATACAGTGTGTTCATAATAGGAGAAACTGAGCGTGAGGTAAATGGGAGCTCTTGCACAGTTTTCCAAATAATTCTGCAAATTTAATACTAATTTAAGATTAAAAGTATATTAAAAAGAAATTTCCTCCTCCTCAGGGTAGGATGGATTACCAACATGTTCTTTGTTCCTGCACACTGCGATACATGGTTCCTATTTATCATAGAAAATAAAGGTTATCATAGTGTCTATTTGGAATTGCCTAGATATTATCAATAATTTCAGAACCCAATAATGGAGAAAAATTTTGTGTTAAATCTTGAGCCAGCTATTACAAGGATTATCTATGCTATGATAGTTTCACATAACTGGAGACTAGTTTCTATTCTATGGTGAATAATTCAAGTTTTCAAGATAGAAAATCTCCAAACATAGCTCTCCCCCTAGTAATGAAGCCTATATTTTTTCACAGTCACTAGCCCTGCCAAGCTATTTTTCTCTTGGATATTCTCGTGGATTTTTTTCCAACAGTGGCTGCTGTTCAAACTTACATAATAGAATTGTCACACTTTATAAACTGTGTTGAATATTCTGATCCCTTTCATTTGAAGAGGTCCTCTATTTCATGCCCAACTAGCTTTGAGGTCCTTCTGAGATAATCAAGTAGTCATTGGCACCTTGCATGTAATAGCCACTGCTGCATGAAGAGTCCATAAATTCAATCCTCTGTGCAAAAGCCATGGAAAACAGAGCCTTCCAGCTTAAATCACTGGCAGGCTACTCGATTAGATTTCTGAGGCTGATGATGATCAACAAAATTTTGGAGGAAATCTTCTGTTATTGATTGTACAATGTCAGAGGGCTTAGATGTAAATTTTAGCAACTACTTTCTCCAAAGAGTAATGTTATACACTGGTTTTTCAGGTTACTTTGTATTATATTGATGCTATTTTAGTAGCTTAGCTACCTCAGTGATTTGTGATCACAATTCCTCCAGCCCTAGAGAGACCATTGTCCTGATTCAGTGTGATAATATGATCTACTCTGAGAATTCAGTCTACACTATTATTCCCGCTACACATCAGAGGGTGAGCTGCTGTTGCGCGTCCTAAACCAGTTACAGGATAGAATTCCATCTAATGAGTATAGATTGCCATGTATTTGTAGCTGAGCTGAGGCAGTTTCCAACACAGGTGACATTCTTTAACTTGCTCTAATTGAAGTCTTCCCATGTTCCCCTGAAAAGACGTATTACGGACCCCACTTTGCCATTATCACGGACATTGTCCATAAATCTCACCCTGCAACCTGTATGCGGTGCTCCTGCAAAATGCTTCAGTTACAAATGCTTTTTAAATATATATTTCTACTTTATCAGAGAAATGCATCTTTCCCATATCATCTTTTCTCATTACAAAACAGTGGGAGAAAAAAAAGTTCTTCCTCTTTTTTTTCTGTTTTATAATGAGGAAAGATGATATGGCATCATTAAGCTCACCAAGGCAAACAACAAACAAACAAATCTTCAAACTGAGGAGTAAGTGGGGATAAACATAGCTAATACACACGTACATACGTATATATGTACACACACGTGCATTTTCATAGCTAATACAGACATACATGGATGTAAATTCCTGAGTCACAGAGAATTCACAATTTTTTAATTTTTTCTTTTTAACAGACTTTTAAAACTTAGTGATGAGGATGTATTTTAAATTAAATGATAAATAGAAGATTCCAAATTGCAACAACAAAAAAAGTATATGTTGCTTCATTCCTTCTCATTCAAGATTACTGGTTTTACTCTGATAGCAGAATTTCTACTCAATATTTTACATTTCTATTCCCTCATCAACCTGAAATTTAGTCCTTATCCCCATCGGTGCCACAAATAGGGTAAATAAAAAGCAACTCTTCTTTACACTTAATTGGTAATCCATTTATATGGATCATAGATTTCTGTTCTATTAATAATTAATAGTATATCTAATCTACACAAAGCATAGTAACAGCCTCAAATCACTCTGAATTTTTGATAAACTGATTATGTCCTTTGCTAACACTAATAAGTGAAAACGTTTAGATTTGTTAGTGATCTAAATAGTGATGAGTTCACAGTTCATCTGAATACAGGACAATTACTTTTGTGTCTTTTCAACAACTTCTTACACAAAAAAACAAACATTTTGAGCCCACATGGAACATCCACAAAAATAAACTATGTACTAGACCAAGAGAGAATGTTTCCGCAAGGCCACAAAGTATAGATTATTTATGGTCTCCAGCAAAAGTACAATACAATTAAAAATCATGGTAAAAATTAATTTCATAAAGTTGGTGTCTGAAAATAAGAAATAATAACTGCGTGACTTTAACCTAAAGAGTATTTCCTAAGGAAATTATCAAATATTTAGCATTTAATGACAAAGAAAGCACTAAATGTGGAAGTGTGGGGGATATGGTTAAGGCAGTACTTAGAGGAGATTTTGTATATTGTATTTATAAGGAAATAAGAAAGACTAAAAATAAATGAGCAAGAATAGTGAAAAGCAAGAAAGTCATTCTAAGAACGGTAGAAAGAAGTAATTTTAAAAGGACAGGAATTAGTAGAAAGGACAATAAAAGTAGTTTATCAAAAACAAAACTGATTCTTCGCAAAGACACATAACCTAGACAAAAGAATGAAAAAGTTGATCATCAAAAAGCAAACATCAAATGAACAAACAACAACCAGGGGGAGGAGGGACAGAAATTAAAGATAAAACAAAGGGACAAGAGCTACAACATACTATTATAAACATCTCTATATCAAATTTTTAAATTGTACAATATTGATAAGTTTTGGAGAAAATAGACTTGCTTTTTACCAATAGAAAAAATAAGTTAAATTTTCTGTAACAATGAAAAATTTAAGCTCTGACACTTAAAGCATATTCTCTAAAATAACATCAATTCTAAAAATGAGGCTTCTAAATTTATTCATGTATTCTTGTTTAGAAAGTATCTTTGCGTCCCTAGTGCCTAGCTTAGTACTATCTGGCACAGAGTAAGTGCTCAGTAGATGCGTGAATGTGGTGAAGTCCACAGACCTTAACTTCCAAAGAGTGCAAATTTCAGTGGGGACTTTCAGACTGAAACAAGAGCAAAAGCAAGAATTACATAAGGCTGGCTTCCTTGGATGTTCACAGCAATAGATGTTTGAATAAAATAAAGTTTATTTATTCTCAAGGCCTAGAGTAGATTCTGACTGGAAAACCCTTCAGCTACAAAAATTGAGGAAAGAAAGCATGGCAATCCTGGAAACTGGTTAAGGAGTTTCTTTAATAAAATTATATTTCAGATTTTGGATCTAGAGATACTAGGAGTCACATATCTAGTAAAAATGAATAGAGTTAATGCAAGTTTTCTGGCTGCAACTATGTTTAAGCAGAATTGTGTCTGAGAAATCAATCAAAGTTCATCCATACATGACTATCTCATTTCCATGGTGACCTCAGCAATAGTAGATAAAACCAGAAACCCAGAAGCCACCAAATTTTCTGATAACACAAACATCTGTGAACCAAAGTGTATGGACTATTGCCTTTACTTTTTGGAAAATGCTTTTTGGAAAGTTTTTACTTGAGGCCTACATCTCTTTATTTTAAACCAAAATTTACTAGGTATGGTTATCTCGAATCCAAGGCTAGAAATAAGTTTACTAAAATATAGCAGCAAAGGAACTTCAAAAATCAGGTATACTGATTAGGTGCCATAGAATAACCAAGAAGGAGGAAGAAAAAAGTTTCTTGATTAAATATATGAGTTTAAAAGGAATAGCTGCCTGGGGCCAGTTTTGTAAAGCTCATCAGCCATGTCAGCTAAATAGCTTCCAAGTTCATCTTCGTAATAAAAATAAACCAGAATAATCACCAAATGTGAAATTATGCTTATTATACTCTGTTCCAAAGTCCACAAAAAAATTAATGTCTAATTTAAAGTTTTACATCAAAAATCTTTAAATGTAGAATATACAAACAATGACTTTTACAGAAAGAATTTTTATTTATGTAAAATGCTTTAGTTCTATATAATGCCAGAGAGGTAAGCCATTGTTTCACTAGAGCGGACTAAATCTCAACTCTTTGATTCTATAAAATTAACCTGATGGATTTTAAATGCATTCAATTCCACATTACCTTAAGACGAGTAAACATTTTCTTTAGCTACCTGATTATCTGTCTTCCCACTAGAAGGATGGAAATTTCTGTCTCTATTAATGTTTTAGCCATAGCAGCTAAATTGACACTGGCACATACTAGTTGTGTAGCAACTTTTACTTTGGATTTATAATTCATAAGTAGTGAAGGAACACTGGAAGCAGATTTTGTGATACCAACCTGGAAAGCTAGTACTAACCCACAGCACTTTTAAACCTCTGTCTTTAATCCTAGGAACAAACTTCCTCAGTTAAAAATCCACTCCTAACAAAACTAATAAAATGTAAATAAATCAAATGATAGGTAATGCTAATATAAAAATAGTAATAGAACTAAATCCTAGTGTGATTTCTAGCTTATTAAACAAAAACAGTTTTCTTTGCATATCCCTGGTAGAATTTTTTACTGTTTTTGTTTTTCTGTGTTTTATTTTATTTTGTCTTTCTTCCCTTTAACAGTTAAAAAATTAACTACATTTTCCTAATGTACAATTAAATGAAACAAAAAATAAATTGGTGGCGGATTTGTTTTCAAACATATGAACTATATACATGAGTCTCTGTACAAAACACATGTGCATACAAAAAAGAAACTATGTGAGTTTTGGGGCTGCTTTCTAAGACACACAAAATAAGGTGCAGTATATCCTCCAACATACAACTGATTGAAACATTGTAGTAGCTAAAGAAAATAAAATACTGTTAAAATAATAACTATTATTTATGGAGTCCCTACTATATTCCAAGCTGTATACTGATATACCTAACTATCTAATCTCATTTATTTAATACCCACAACACTCCTATATTAGTTTTCTATTGCGGCTGTAGCAAATTACCATAAAAATTAGTGGCTTAAACAACAAAAATGTATCATCTACAGTTCTGTAGAAGTCCGAGTCGTGTCTCACTGGGATTAAATCATGATATTATCAGGGCTGTGTTCCTTCTGGAAGCTCTGCAGGGGCATGAAAATCAGAGTTAACCAAATGTAGACTTGAAACACGTTCACCTATTCCTAGAAGGGCAGCTGTGAGCAAGTTATGCACAGTTACCTCATCTGTGCAATGGAGATAACTCCTTCCTTAGAGCAATTTTCTGACAAGGCATTAAGCAGACAAGCATCCACCATAATGATTGACACGTAATAATTACCCACTCTCCTCTTGAATGTCACTTATTATGTTCACCTTGACCAGTAAACTTTATTTGTGGATTTGCTGTTTGTGAATCACGTGTCCTAGAATAAATCATTTTGCCTCTTTGATCCAAAGTTTCTTTATTTGTAAAAGAAGACTTAGAAAAACTCGATTTGCCCTGAGGATTAAATGAGATCCAGAATATGAAAGCACTTGTAAACTGTTAAAATAATTCATTAATGTTATTCTGGGGCCTCTGGTATAAAGTTCAGAAATTCTGAAATCGGAAATGGTTATCAGTGGTCCACATCTCAGAATACCGATGGCCAATGAGCTGTCTCACTTTCAATCCCAACATTACATTACTATTAAAGCCAAACCCAGAAAACATTTCTGAGTCAAAATTCAGAAGTTTTTCCCTAGGCTTCTAACACCAATTGTTCTGCTTTGTAATACACTCTAACAAAAAAATTCTAGGAACTGTTCTCCAAGTGCATGCCTGCAATTTCAAACAGACTCACACTGCCATCTGCTCCTTCTGATAAG
The DNA here is from genome assembly GCF_009834535.1 of Camelus ferus. Classification (NCBI taxonomy): domain Eukaryota; kingdom Metazoa; phylum Chordata; class Mammalia; order Artiodactyla; family Camelidae; genus Camelus; species Camelus ferus. The sequence continues at coordinate 14,029,000 of NC_045719.1, forward strand.
AGACTCATCTGTCTGCTGAGAAGGGAGGGAAAAGATTCACTAAGAAAGAATAATGCGATGCTTCGGCCCCTGCAGCCTTGCTGGGTGGCTCATGGACATGCACCAACTAATTAGGGGTCAAACCGACATTTTTAGGATGCATTTGAATGGGATTTGAATTCATTGTGACTATACTCTAAACAGCACTACATACAGCTACCGGTGTAATTTGGACAATGAGCCCAGCATCTGCTACCTTTCAGCAACAAGTCATAACAAGAGAAGTGTGATTAAGGGAATTCACCTACCTCAATGGTTTTCATGGTTTTAAAAGCTGAAATGAGCATTGTTTCCACACAGACAAGGGGATATGTATATGTGAGCTTGTGTATATGATCTAAGAATAACTATAATAATGTAGCTTTTTCATAGCAATGAAAATTATAAAATTAAACTTTTAAAAAATAACCCAAATAAAGTCTTCAATTCAAAATAATTAGCAGGACTTTAGTCTTTAACACGACACACTGAATTGTATAACCTACACAAATCGTATTATGTCTACAAGTGGGTTTATAGTTAGATAGCAAATTAAGGATACTTACCCACATATATACTTGTATATGCACAGAGAATTCTTGGAGGTCCATGCAAAAAAAAAAAATTGTTAACAGTACATATCTCTCAGGAGTAGAATAAAGTTTTGGTTGGCAGGAAAGTTTGAACAGGAGAGATTTTAACTTTTTACCAATTACCTTCCTGTAGTCTCTGATTGTTTTAAAAATCCTGCACCTATATTTCTTCATATAATTGAAAAAACACTCACCTAATTAACAAAAGGGAATCGGAAATTAAATCTAATGTGATCTAATCAGTCTAATTTTAAAGAGTAATTTTGCATTCAGAATCAGAAAACCAAGTTCGTTTTTCTCTGCCAGTAACAGTACTGCAGTTGATATAGAGGGACTTCATCTAAATAATCTTTCTTTCTCATCAATGAAGTTGGAACAATTTAATTAGATCTAGTCCACCTTTCAGAGTTGTGTTATGGCTGAAATCAGATTTACTAAGCATACTGTATTACTAGTATTGTTACGGTAATAAACTGTGGTCAAGTGTCTAGCTCCCAAGAGATGGAGACAATTTTGTAAATATTCAGAAAATTTCCATTTGCTTGAATAATTCAGATAATGCTACCAACAAAATCAGCTATTCACTCAAAATATTAAAATTGTATTTTAAAATGAGTTCTGTATGTTGCCAGTGTTGCAGATTTGTACTTTAACTATTTCATGAGTTTTCAGGACAAAAAGTACTAGATGATTGATATTATTATTATTATTCAAAATCCCATATTGGACATTTCTTCCACTTAGCATTTTAACTTTTTAGAAAAGACTAACAAATTGATGATAAAATATATACCCTAGGTCTTTGACTTCCACCTATATTTTACTGTTTTTTTTTTCCTCCCATAAGATACAATAATTGCAATTCTTAATTTGTATTTTTGAAAGTGCCACGAAACAACCTCCACGCTGGCATAGGAAAGCACGCTGTAAACTGGAGGGATAAAAGAAGGCTGCAGTTTCCTATGTTTTTCCTTTTCTTCCCCTTCATTTTTCTCTCCAGCTAATTCTGAGTCTACCTAGGAATTTGGGGTTTGGGGAAGGGTAAAAACCAGTATAAATGAATAAATCAAAGAATCAGCTAATCCTGACAACCTTGGCTTCATGTTTTCAGCTATAGAGAGAAGATGAAAAGGGATATATTTATTCGTTCTGAGACAGAGAAAGACAAAGAGTAAATGTAACTAGCAGGGGAAATCTTCACAAAGTTTGCAGGATCTGTAATCTTCTGTGGTTCTGTGAATGCTTATATCCTATTGCGTACATAACACCCATGCTTCTGCAGCAAGCAGTAGGGGTGTGTGTGTGTGTGTGTGTGTGTGTGTGTAAAATTCTTAAGTCCTATTCTATTAGTAGGTATGTTATGAAGCTAAACAAATCATCACATTTCTGTGACTCTTGGTATGATTCTATGTTTACTATGGTTGGATTGTTTTATGCCTCAGTAGAAAATGTCAAAATCGAATAATGGAAACAATAATAGCAAAAATGATCCATTTTTCAGGAAGAAGGACAAAGGGCTCCTCTTCTTTGCACAGGTTTTCAACAACATGGAGAAACATGCGACATCATTCCCCAATAGGACATTCTTTCCTTCCAGCCAATGACAAGCTAATAACCATATAATATCTAGTATATTTCTAATACCTCTTCCCCAAGGAGGCCACAGCATTTTGCAGATATTATCTCATAAATCTCCAGATTTCTGTGTGCTTTGGAGGGCCTATATGTTATTAAAGTCAATTTACTTAGCTGAATCAGGGCACAGAGAGGGAATATGTATTCAAGAAAAACAGCAAGATGGCTACAGGGCTTAAACTTCATCTCTCTGAGTCTGTGTTTTTGTCTGTTAGTTAGGGGTTTGTTTTCACATAATGATGGTTGTTTTGCTCCTGAGATCTGTGAACCAGCAGTAGCAGCATCACCTGGGAACCTATTAGAAATTAGACTCTCAGGCCTCACTTCAGACCCACTGAACCATAATCTGCGTTTACAAAGATCTCCAAATGATTTGTATGTTCACTGAAGTTTGAGAAGAGACCTTTTAAATTAAAAAGGCCTAACAACTCTCACACTTTTAAAAATTCTTCCTACACGTATGTAGATGGCAGATGCTGGCTAGCTAGGTACCAAACACGTTTCTCTTTCCTTCCGAGGATGTGATTACATTTCCCACTTTCTCCTGCAGTGAGCTGTAATCATGTGTCTGAGCTTTGGCCAGTTACATATGGGTGGATGTGATAAACGCTCCTTTTAGTCTTAGCCCGCAGGACTCCATGCTCTTTCTCTCTCTTATTCTTGTCTCAATTTAGAGGGTGACTGGGAATGTAACAAATGCACTGAAGTTAACAGAGTTTTAAACATCTTGGGTCCGTAAATGCCTTGGGCTGTGTGTGAGGGTGAAAATGCTCTTGTGTTTAGCCATGGAGTTTCAGGGTTTACCTGTTAGAGGTAACATTTTAAACATTTTAAGGGGTAATTATTATGCTTTAAAAATAATGGTTTGAATTGTGATACAGTTAAAAGAATGTTAGATAAATACTATTGGGCTAGTTTTAGCCCTTTTAGCTTGAATGACTGCAGCCTCAATTCCTTTGGACTCATTTTATGTCATATTTCCCTTTCTTCATAACTTCCTTATTCATCTCCCCTTAAAATCTGTTATTCATAGCTTCTTAGATTCTAGAATTCTTTACATTGCTTAATTATTCTTATTTTTAAAGTTGGGGAGAATTTAGAGAAAAATTACTAGCTCTGGTTCCAATTTTGTAGAGACACAATGCCCCCTGAGCTATGTGATTACTTACGTGTGGCACCAGGGGACTGTGGCGATTTATAAGCATATTAGCATCCCTTACTCATTTTTCTTGTTGAAAATATGTTTAATAATTTATGTATCTATTCAGAATGTTTGTTTATTTAGTCTTTATTATAAGTGGGCCACTTGTGGAAAAATTAGAAATCCTCCCTGGCAGAAGAATTACCTCTTCTGATTGATAGGCTTTTAATGAATGATTTATAATTAGCTTCCTGATTTCTTGTTATGTCTGGTCTCTTCAAACACACCACACTTTCAGACATACACACACAGTTTCTATTTTGAATAGAACTCTGCATTTGTGTGGAGAAAATGATTTAAAAGGGAGACTCATTATATATTCTCTTAAAAATATTTCTCTGTAAAATAAAACCATAAAATCAGCAGTGTCTGATTATATGCTACACAGCTCAAGCCATTCACCAGCCATTCAAGGGTAGTGACTTTTTTTTTTTAACAGAATTGAAGATGTATTGCAAAGAATGGAAATAAGACCTTACCAAGAAAGAAAAGAAAGAAAAATCAGATTTTTGAAGAGCAAAATTAATGCTAGTATATTTCTCTTATCTTGTTTTACTTATAAAATATTTATAAATTAAAACACAAAAAATCAGCATCAATTAATAACCACAACTAATGTAAAGTGATTTGCTCATGCTGTGTAAGCTAAATTAATTTGGGACTAATAAAAAGCTAGAGTATTTTAAAGATTTTGAAAGAAATTATTTTTCTACCATGTAGGTTGTCCAGTTCTTTTCTTTGAATTTTTAATATAATTTTAATCCTTGTACTAAGACTTTAATTCCATGCTTGTTTTGTCTTTCTTCATTAGAGAACCACAAATAATAATAATAATAATAATAACAACAACAACAACAACAACAACAACAAATGGGGTTTTTCTGTCATCTCCCATAGAGATTACAAGAAATTTTCTTAGTTATTATGGGACATTTCTCAGAAAACTTTGTGCCAGGTCAGTTTATTGGTGTGCTGAAGGGATAGGTCCAGAGCTCAGGTGTGTCTTGTGAAAAAAATTTTTTTTAAATTGTGATCACCCATTTTAGACAATTATAAAAATAAATATATTAAATATATTCTGCTTTGGCATTCTAGAGTATCAGTTATTTGGGTTGAAGTTTGGGGCTTTTTGTATTTTCCTGTTATGAGGAGGTTTAACTCCACCTAAAGATACAGTAGAAAATGTACTTGGCTTTGTTTTAAAAAATAATTCTCAAAGAAGAAGAGCTGTTATTTCGTATAATGAAAAAGTTGTTCGTTTGCATCTTTTCCTTCATTTATCCTGCCTCTTGTTATGCCTTGAAATATGTAAACACATTATACCATGTAGCTTCTTTTCCTTTTTCCTTTCTGTACACCTTTCAAAGTTTTGAAAAAATTCTGACACAAGTCAAACCATCCTCTTTGGACACCCAGAACCATTACTCATTCTCAGTGCTGATCCACTCTGTGAAACAGTAGCTTCCAAACACCATAATTCAAAGCCTGGATCTTTTTCATGTAATGAGTCATCTCCAGCCTTTAGCCACCTCCATTCTCCCCTCATTACTCATGACTCTGCCTTTTTTCTTTCAATTACTAGAACTAAAGCACTACAGAAATCTTCAACTCCAATACGCTATTCTTTCACCATACCTCCAGTTGCACAACTTTATTATTCCCAACAAATCTATTTATCAATTCAGAAGTTTCCAGGCTCTGGGTTGCCTAGTTTTTATCCAGGTCCAATATAGCCATTTAGATCTTATTCTGTCTTCTCTCTATTAGAATCTGTGATTGAGCACCTGAACTAAACTCTTAACAATACCTTGTATTTTGTTTTTCTTTTTTATTACATGTTCCAGGTGTACAGCATTATAGTTCAACATCTACATACACTATGATGTTATCACCACCACAAGTCTAGTTACCATCCATCATCATACAATTGACCCCTTTCACCCATTTGCTCATCCCTCAACCCCCTTCCCGTCTGTTAATAACCGATCTGCTCTCTGTATCTGTGTTTGTTTTGCTATATTTGTTCATTTGTGTTGTTTTAGATTCCACATATGAATGAAATTGTATGCTATTTGTCTTTCTCTGTCTGACTTATTTCACTTAGCATAAAACCCTCAAATTCCATCCATGTTTTCGCAAATAACAGGATTTTATTCTTTTTACTGTTGAGTGGCATTCCATTGTATATATACACCACATTTTCTTTATCCAGTCATTTATCAATGGACACTCAGGTTGTTTCCATGTCTTGGCTATTGCAAATAATGCTGCAGTGGATATAGCAGTGCATGTATCTTTCCAAATTGATGTTTTTGTGTTCTTCAGATAAATACCCAGAAGTGGAATTCCAGAGTGGAATATAATACAGTTTTCTTCTTATTTTTTTAGGAATCTCTGTACTTTTTTCCATAGTGACTGCATCAATTTATAGTCCCACCACAGTGTACAAAGTTTCCCTTTTCTCTATATCCTCTCTAACATTTGTTGTTTCTTGTCCTGTCTGTTAGTCATTCTGATGGGTTTGGGGTGGTATCTCATTGTGATTTTGATTTGCATTTTCTTAATAATTAGTGATGTTGAGCATCTTTCCATGTGGCTGTTGGCCCTCTGTATGTCTTCTTTGGAAAAATGTCTATTCAGATTCTCTGCCCATTTTTAATTGAGTGTTTGGTTTCTTATTGAATTGTATGAGTTCTTCATACATCTTGGATATTAACCCCTTATTGAATATATCATTTGCAAATGTCTTCTCCCATTCAGTAGTTTTCCTTTTCATTTTGATAATGGTTTCCTTCAATGTGAAGAGTTTTTAGTTTGTTTTTGCTTTTGTTGCCCTTGCCTTTGGAGTCAGATCAACAAAAACATCACTGTGATGTCAGTGAGGTTACTACCCACATTTTCTATAGGAATTTTATGGTTTCAGAACTTACATTCAAGTCTTTAATCCATTTTGAGTTAATTTTTGTGTATGGTGTAAGACAGTGGTCTTGTTTAATTATTTTGCGTGTGGCTGTTCAGTTTTCCCAACACGAATTGAAGAGGCTTTCTCCGTTGTGTGTTATTTGCTCCTTTGTCGTAGATTAATTGTCCATACATGTATGGGTTTATTTCTGGGCTCTCAATTCTGTTCCATTGATCTGTGTGTCTGATTTTGAGTCAGTACCATACTGTTTTGATTATTATAGATTTATAGTATAATTTGAAACCAGGGAGTATGACACCTCCACTTTTTCTTTCTGAAGATTATTTTAGCTATTCAGGATCTTTTTAGTTCCATACAGATTTTAGAATTATTAGTTCTAGTTCTGTGAAAAAATGCCATTGAGATTTTGAGAGGGATTGTCCATACTACTCAAAGTAGTATGTTAAAAATGTAGTATTGTTAAAAATGCCCACTTTGGGTAGTACGGACATTTTTAACAATATTAATCCTTCCAATCCACAAGTACAGAATGTCTCCATTTTTTTTGTGTCTTCTTCAGTTTATCAGTGTCTTACAGTTTTGTTTTCTTTGGGTTTTATTTGGTGGGGAGAGGTAATTACCTTATTTATTTATTCTTGGAGGAGGTACTGGGGATTGAACCCAGGACCTCATACATGCTCAGCATGTGCTCTACCACTTGAGATATACCCTTCTCCCCTAGTGTCTTACACTTTTCAGTGTAGAGATCTTTCACCTCTGTTAAATTTATTCCTAGAGTTTTTTTTTTAAATACAGTTGTAAATGGAATTGTTTGCTTAATTTCTCTTTCTGATAGTTTGTTATTAATATATAGAAATGTCACAGATTTCTGTATACTTTGCACTTTCTTATAACTTTATTTAATAAGTTAATTATTTACTGATTCATTTATTTTTGCACCTAAGCAGCAAAATTTCACTTTGGGGTCCTTTGAATCAACAATACAGTCTCATTTTTTCACTACCTATCCCCAAGGTATTGAATGCTAGTACATAGTTTAGAATTAAACTGATATATAGATTAGCACCAGTAAAATTGCAATGTGTTTCACTTACAGTTTTAGCTGGCCATTCAGTCATTTTACTTATTCTTATTTATCTTGCTTTTTTATTTATTTCAAGTATTCCAGAAATTCACTTCTCCTCTAAAGTTATTTCAGTCTCTACCAACTTTGCAATTAGTAGACAACATAAAAATTATAATCTCGCTAATATTCTTTCCTTTAAAAGTTAGAAAATCTATACTGTCAGCATCCTTACCCCTGATCCCACTTGAAAATGTAAGAGAATAATGTGATTTGCTCCATAGTAACATGGTTTACTCACTAGTGCCTTTCGCATCAAGACCTTCCATCTTTTGCCTTTTTCCAGTGCTTTGTTCCATCAGTCCTGTACCCTTTCTAGCTGTTCCCTTTGTAATCTGTAAACATCTCCAAATCTCTATTTTATCTTTCGAGAAATCTCTCTCTCTCAATTATGTGCCCACTTTATACTCTGAAAAATCTCTTTGCCTCCTCATGCAAATGTCTAAAAGAAGAAAGTACGTTTACTGTTTTCACCCTCTCATCTCACTTTCACTCAACTAAATCCAGTAATTCAGCTTTTATCACTACCACGTTAACAAAGCAGCACTTCTGACGTCACCAGAGATGTCCTGATTCCCACAACCCTTAAATATATAATATATTTATCCTAGTTTTGCTAGACACTGCTAACTGCATTTGCTACTTTGTCACTGCCTTCTAAATATTCTTTATATCCTTGGCTTCTGTTAGTCTCTATACTTCTGGTTTTCCTTGTACTCCTTCAGTAATTCCTATTCTGTCTCTTCTTTTTTTAAAATACATGCTTCCATCTTTATAAATTGCTTTTTCTTCCAAGGTTCTTTTTATCAACTACTCTTTTTATTTTATTCATGCTTCCTCTTTTTCTCTTATGGTTTTAATGCCAACCTATAGTGGATACTGCTACATTTATATATTCAGATTATATTTCTACTCTATCTTGTGATGTACATAGTAAAAGCAATTAACACAACGATTAAGAGAGAATGTTCTTCAGCCAGATTTTCTGTGTTTAAATTCTGGCTCCACAACTTAGTAGCTGTGTGATTCTGGGCAGACTACTGAACATCTCTGAGCTTCTGTTTCCTCATGTGTAAAATGGAGACAATAGTAGTACCTGTTTTGGTATTTAAGGCATTAATATACATAAAGTGCTTTGACTAATACCTCGCACATTACAAGTATTATATATGCAAAAGCTAATCTTAGTAATAGCATGTTTAGGTATGTGCATTTAAATACCTCCCAGCCACCTCAAATTCTAAATTTTGAAAATTCACCTCATCCTCTTTCTGGCTCAGCCATCATCCACACACTCATACAAACTAGAAAATGGAGAGTCATTCTTGTTTTCTCTCTTGAGCTTACCCCCAATTCTAGTCAGTTTTCAGATCTACTGTCTTTATCACATGAATGTTGCTTGGATTTGTGTTCTCTCACCACTCTTTTCCTATCTGCCTCTTTATGATTTATTCTGCAAACTTACCCTTCTCTGTCTGGTCATCAAGAACAGCATTTCTCATGAATTGCTCCAACCCTTCTTCTTTTCTCATTCTATAATTTCTCCGGTCAGTTTCAGCCCCAGCCATAGTTGTAATCATTTTCTTTATGCAGATAACTTCCCAGTTTCTCTTTCCAACCCATTTTATTCTTCTGAGCACCAGATTTATATGTTCACCAGCCTAGCTGACATAGTGATTTAGATGTCTTAAAGGTATCTCAAGATTCTATATTAAATCTGGTCCTTCCTATGGTTTCCTTGTCAATGACTGGCACCAGCATTCATCAGTTTCCACAAGATGGATGTTTGTTTACAATTCTTGACACGTCCTTTGCTACAACTTCCAAAAAATCTAATCTATTATCAAGTACTATAATTTTCCCTACTAAGCACTAAATATCTTTTGAATATGTCTGTTTTTCTCTATCTCCATCCCTGCCACTGTAGACCAAGCTACTACCCTCTGTCAACCAGCTTTGATAGCTTCCTGAAAGGTTCCCTTTCGTTCACTCTTTCACTTTTCCAATCCTTTCCCCACAGCGGAAGCCTACGGCCAAAGTTACCTAGAGCCAGTGGTCTTTAAACCTGCTGATGACTCTCCAAAATCCAATTCTAGTCAGTTTTCTCACTCTTTCAATGGCTCGACATTGGACTTAGATAATAAACAAAATTCTTAATATGATGAACAAAAAAAAACCCTATGTTGTCTGGCATTTACCTAATTCTTCAGCCTTACTTTGCTTCATTTGATATTGCTCTCCACCTTACTTTCTATACTGTGGCCTCACCAACCATTTTCACCATATCCCAGTTGTCCCATATTCCCTCCAGCTGCAGATCTGTAGATGCTTCACACTGGACACATTGTGGCAAGTACCACTTGTGCACCACTTCACTCCTTGTAGGATCCACTTCAGTGACCAGGTCAGCACATGCCTTGGTCTGCTTCCCACAGGTGTGTCTGATAGCACCTAGCACTGGCCTTGGCCTTGGCCAGTTATCTCTAACTTCCTGTCCAAGACCTTCTCTGGTGCCATGTTTGGATACTCATAGAGAACATTCTGCGATGCATTTCAGAAGGTTTCGTACTAGTTGCCTTCTGTGGAATGGACAGCATATTGTATACCTTTGCATTTTCCTCCTTCTTTGTTCCACTCCCCAGTCCCTTGCTGGTGCTCTCTGGGATCACTTCTTAAATAAAATATTTGCATGCAAACATTTGCTTCAAAGACTCTCCTTTGGGATAATTCTGGCTAAGACACATGTGTTGTTCCCTATGCTTAGACTCTATCCTCCACCACCTTCACCTAGTAAATGCTCAATAATCTTTGGCTCTTTCAGAGATCTTTTCTGTCTCAACACAATGTCTCCCCTTATCAACAAAGGATACATTCCAAGTCCCTCAGTGGATGCCTGAAACCACAGATAGTACTGAACTCTATGTATACTATTTTCTTTCCTATACATACATACATACCTATGGTAAAGTTATATTTATAAATTAGGCACAGTAAGAGATTAACAATAATAGCTAATCATAAAATAGAACAATTATAAAAATATACTGTGATAAAAATTATGTGACTGGTCTCTGTCCTTAATCAACTTCAACTCTGCAGGAAATGAGGCAGCAACTTCTTTGCCTGCCACAGCTTCTCCAGGAATTTTTATACTTTTCACTCCAAACCAATTCCTATTCCTGAATGTGTGTAACTATCCCATCAAGTAAATGGCTTGATGTTGCTCATTTCAGGGGATCCCTTGATGAAGTCTTTGTATCACAATGTTTTCTGACCACCAAGTAGAACATGTTTTCTGTTCCTGTCTTCCATCGACAAATTTAATGCTTTTTCCATCTTAACTAAGCACTTAAGCTCTATGGCCATAGTTTTTGCAGTTTGAGGTGCAGGAGCAAAACTACCACAAATTTATTTTTCCTTTTTAATGATTTCACAGATAGCAGATTTGTTCTTATCTTAGATCTTAGCAACCTCGGCATAGGACTATTTTTCTTTCCTTATTAAGCCAAGAACTTTCACCCTTTGATTTAAAAGGAAGCACTTTCTGGCTTCTCTTTGGCATATCCAAATTGCTGGCATCACTGTTCTTGAGCTTTGAGTTCATCATTAAGTAAAATAAGGGTCATTGGAACACAAGCACTACGATACTGCAACAGTCAATCTGATAACCAAGGCGGCTACTGAGTGACTAATGGGCAGGACTCACCAGACAAAGGGATGATTCATGTCTGAGTGGAGCAAGTTTTCATCAGACAACTCGGAATGGGGCACCGTTTAAAACTTATGAATAGTTGACTTCTGGAATTTTTTCATGTAGTATTTTTAGACCATGGTTAACTGCAGATAACTGAAACTATGGAAGCAAAACCATGGATAAAGGGAGTGGACTACTGCACCCCATTCTCCTGTCCCTTTTTGTACACTTTTATAAGCATATTTCTCTCTAGTGTTTCAGTTGATATTTTACATTCATTCATGGCAGTGATCAGTGAACATTTTCTGTAAAGGGCCATTTAGTTCGTATTTTAGATTTTCTCAACCCTATAGTTATTGTCACAAGTACTTAACTCTGCTGTTGAGTAAATTAAAAAAAAATTGATGGGGCTGTTTTCTAGCACAACTACATTTACAAAAACATTGTTATTAGTTTCCTAGGGATGCCGTAACAGAGTGCGAAAAATTGTCCTAAATATAATGGAAATTTATCATCTCCCATTTCTGGAGGCTAGAATTTTTAAATCAATGTGTAAATAGGGCTGTACTTTCTCTGGCACTTCCAAAGAGGATGACTTCATTGCTGCTTCTGGCTTCTGTGTCTCCCACCCTCAGATTGCTTGGGCTGTGAATGTGCTGCTCTAGACACATGGCCTTTCTTACCTGGGTGTTTTCACATCACCTTCCTCTTTGCATGTATGTGTGTCCAAATTTCCCCTTTTTATAAGGACACCAGTCATATTGGATTAAGGTCCACCCTAATTACTTAATTTTAACATGATTACCTCTGTAAAGACCCTATTTCCAAATCAGGTCACATTCTGGGTACTGGGGATTAAGACTTACATCTTTTGAGGGGGATATAATTCAGTCCCATAACAAAGCTGAAGGCTAGACTTGACCTGAGACCTATTGTTTGCAATTCCTGATCTATGTAACTATTTTGTTAAAATCTGTCTCCTTTGCTATCCTGTAAAATTCGTGAGAATAGGAAATGTGTCTGATTCCACTTAGCTTTCCATTCTCAGGATTTAGGATATTGCCTGATATAAAGAAAGTGTTCAATAAATTTAGGTTAAAGAAAGATAAAAATGGCACAATTCAGTCTCACAAGACTCACACTAGATTACTAGTGAAGCCCCTTAAATGTTCTCTTTTTCTACATTCCACTTTCTCTAAAATTCATCCTCCACATCACAGAAAAAGTTGACTATCTTAAGTGCCAAATTATCAAATTCTCCTCCCTCCATAAAATGTATTTCTATGGATGCATTCTAAATTTCTCCATTTCATGACCTGTCTGGTCTCATGATCCATCGTTCTCTGGCTGACATTTTATGATGCAATACTATTATGAGACTCAATGTTTCTGAAATATACCAAACCGTTTCATATTTTAGTCCTAGGTATATGTTACTTTCCAGACTTGAAATACCTGGTCTATTCTCTTTGTCTAACTACCAGTTAACACAAAAGAGTCAACATAGGCATTCTCACTCCCAAGAAATTATCCCTAGTTTTCCAATGGTGGGTCCATACTTATCTTTACTATCTCATTAAGTACTTTATACATACCTGTCACTGCATTTTGTTTCTACCTTTATCCCCACTACCATAACACAAATTGCTAAAGGGTAAAGATAAATTTTATTTATCTGTCTTCCCAATACTTTATACAATTCCTGGCACAAAGGTGTTATGTTCAGTAAATATGTACTGAGTTAAATATATAAATTAGTGAATGAAAAAAGAGTACCCATATTAAGTTTTTAAATACTTTCAGAATCTACCATAATTGTGACCCTGATAACTCTGACAAGTGAGGTGAGACAAAGAGCACTAAATTAAAAACATCCTTTTTTTTTTTTTTTTTTTTACTTTCCTATTTCTTCTAACAAATCTCTTTTTACGTGGCTGGTCAGTAGGGGCAAGTAAAATGAAATAACTTATGATGGAAAGACTGGGGCAAAGGTAACATGACAGAGTACAGGAAAATAATGTGTGCCAATGCTAGGCCTTCAGCATTCTGCCCTTGGACACACCTGTCTCTCACCTCTTTCTGTATTAACTTCTAAGTTACTGCATTTGGTCTCTTATCTCCAGTAAATACCATTGACACAACTGACTAAAGATATTTAAGAAGTTACTAATCTCTAAAGAATTGATTCTAATCTTACCCATAGAAACTGGAGAAACACTCTAAGAGCTAAATACAAATGATAGGGTCAGAAAATCAAGACAAAGGGGAAGCATGTAAATCAATAAAGTTAGAACACTCCCTCACATCATACACACAAATAAACTCAAAATGGCTTAAAGATTTAAATATAAGACAAGATACTATAAAACTCGTAGAAGAAATCATAGGCAAAACATTTTCTGGCATAAATCTTAGAAATGTTCTCCTAGGGCAGTCTACCCAGGCAATAGAAATAAAAGCAAAATAAACAAATGGGACCTAGTTAAATTTATAAGCTTTTGCAAGCAAAGGAAACCATAAGCAGAACAAAACAACAACCTACAGAATGGGAGAAAATATTTGCAAATGATACGACTGACAAAGGCTTAATTTCCAGAATATATAAAGAGCTCATACAACTTAATAAAAAAAAAACAAATTACCCAATCCAAAAATGGGCAGAAGACCTAAACAAGCAGTTCTCCAATGACAACATACAAATGATCAATAGGCATATGAAAAAATACTTAATATCACTAATTATCAGAGAAATGCAAATCAAAATTACAGTGAGGTATCACCTTACACCAGTCAGAATGGCCATGATTAAAAAGTCCACAAATGATAAATGCTGGAGAAGATATGGAGAAAAGGGAACCCTCCTACACTGTTGGTAAGAATGGAGTTTGGTGTAGCTGTTATGGAAAACAGTATGGAGATTTCTCAAAAAACTAAAAATAGACTTATCATATGATCCAGCAATCCCACTCCTAGGCATATATCTGGAGGGAACTCTAATTTGAAAAGATACATGCACCCCAATGTTCATAGCAGCACTATACATGGAAACAACCTAAATGTCCATTGACAGATGACTGGATAAAGAAGCTGTGGTATATTTATACAATGGAATACTACTTAGCCATAAAAAATAATAAAACAATGCTATTTGCAACAACATAGATGGACATGGAGATGGTCATTCTAAGCGAAGTAAGGCAGAAAAAGAAAGAAAAATACCATATGATGTCACATGTGAAATCTAAAAAAAAGGAAAAATAAGACACCAATAAATTTATTTACAAAATAGAAACTCATGACTCATGACTCACAGACATGGTAAACAAACATGGTTACCAGGAGGAAAGTGGGTGGGAAAGGATAAATTGGGAATTTGAGATTTGCAAATATTAACTACTAAATATAAAATAAATAAGTTTCTTCCGCATAGCACAGGGAACTATATTCAATATAGTTGTAGTAAACTATAATGAAAAAGAATATGAAAATGAACATATGTATGTATATGTATGAGTGAAACAGTATGCTGTACACCAGAAATTGACACATTGTAAACTGATAATACTTCAATTTAAAAAAAAGACAAAGGGGAAGATATAAGAAAGAAAAATGATGGGTTTGGAGCAACTTTGGGATATTTTTCCACCAGTTTGCATTTGAGTTTGCATATAGAAATATGTTTGACAATTGTACTGTTCAAAATATCATCTATATATAAAGGAGAATTCATAAGATAGCATTCTTTTAAATAGACCAAGGAAAAACTAAAAAATCATGGAGAAAATTTAACATTATACAAAATAGAAATATGCTGAAAAGACCATATTTTGAAGTTCATTTGTAGTTTTAAAGGAAAAATATAAAAGCAGAGACCCTCTGAGAGAAACAAATCTCTTAGAGAAAAAAGCATCACCTAAGACATAAATACATTTTCATTCAACCAATAAAATACTTCCAGTAAATAGAGGGAAAAAAATAGCAAAGGCTTCTTTTGTTTTTAGAAATTCTTTCTTTTTTTCCCCCAGCAATGGAAGGGGTCGAAGACCAAGACTAAATGTCCAATTCAGCCCAAAGAATATAATTTTATAAGCCAAAAAATAAGACTTTTATAGAATACTTTCTTTGTAGTTATTTAGCTATGTCTACAAAAGGAAACTCATGTTTGTTTTTCTCCTTTTATAATAATCTGGAAAATGATAAAAGATAAAAATGAAGAATGTCACTAAAGCTTTCGAAACATTATTTTTAAATAGTTTCTACATCCTCTGACTTCTATATAGCCACGAAATTGGACTATTACCACCACAATCTATCACCTATATGCATAGACTTCCTACAAGAATCTTAACAATCATTTTTTTAAATTAAGAATTTTTTATGTGTACATGTGTGTGTGTGTATACTTGGAAACACTGAATTTTTTTAATGTATAAAATTTTTATTAGAATGATACTTTCATTTTACTCACATTAGAGAAATTAAATAGAGGTCAAGTTTTTCTTTTTCCATGCCTTTGCTTATTATTTATTTGGATATGTTTTTAGTTATATTTCATTCAGTTCCTAAATCGCTAAGAGTTGAATGAAGTCAAGAAAACATCAGTCGAACTAATATATATAATTAAATGAACAACAAGTTCATACTGTATAGCACAGGGAACTATATTCAATATCTTGTAGTGACTTATGGTGAAAAAGAATATGAAAACAAGTATACGTATGTTTATGTATGACTGAAGCATTATACTGTGCACGAGAAATTGATGCAACATCGTAAATATTGAAGTATTGACTATACTTCAATAAAATATATATATACAAAAAGAAAAGGAAAACTTCAATGATGGCATGAGTACGTATCCAAGTTTCTATCTCTGTCTACATTCTGCAAAGGAAATATTAAGTAGCATTTTATATTTTAAAAAATTTACATAGCACTCATTTCAAGTCTACAAAATGATAATTAACTATATAAATTTGTGATACAGATATTATAAATACATATTCATACATGTTTCATTAATAATTTTCTGCAGAGAATGAGATGTAGAAGGACAATAAATATGGGTAACACAACCCCTGATAGATGAGTGGTGCAGAGGCCAAAAGAGCTAATGTGCCTTTAGATTGAAGAGTAAAGCTAAATCCAACACAAGGGAGGTGATAATTCTTGGCTACTGTATACAGGAGAGTTCTGTTCACTTCCAGGTAGCATCTAGAAGGAGAAAAGAGAGAAACTGGAGGCACTAAGAGGGCAGCTACCAAAGTGGAAAGGGGATCACAGTCTCATCATTTCAGAAAGAGTAAAAATAATTGATTTGGAAAATGCAACATAAAATTGCTCTCAACTATTTAAAAGATTTTTATATGGAGTAAGAATTAGATATATTCTTTATAGTTCAATGAGTTGGGACCATAACTGCTGTATTAGATTATTCTAAAGAGGAACTTTCACATATGGTTGGAAGGATTAGAGGAAATTATGCAGGTAACATTTAACACAGTCGTTAACATATAGTAATGACTCCATAAATATTTTCCAGTGATTACTGCCAGCGGTGGTAGTAGTAATAGTAGTAGCAGTAGCAGCAGCAGCATTGATAAACGTAAGTCATCTTTAACTTAGAAATCCCATGATTTGCAAACTTAATAACATGGAGTGGATTTATTTTAACACTGTGAAACTGTCTGAACATTATAAACAGACACAATTTTTTAATTTATTGCCATGTCAAATTTAAAGAAATAGTTTAGGTTTTCTTCTGCCTTGATACTTCTGCCTAGAATTTGCTGTTTCTATGGCTCTGGGATATACCAGTGGATACCTCCATAATTAGACTGGGAAGCTACATACTCTCATAAATCATGAAATTAGGGGAAAGGACTTTGGTCAGTTACTCAGGCTTAATTAAAAACAAGTTTAATTCTATAGAAACTCACATTCCTGAGAAGTGATTTCGAGAAGTCTTTTTAAGAATTGGGCTTCATGGGCCTGAAACAGTGAATTTTTGACAGGAGAAGCTGATATATCAGAATCTCTCGGGCTAAGAGTCTAGAAGAGAGAATAAAGGTTGGAAAAGTTACCTAGCTGATTCTGACACATCCCCATCCTCTCTGCAAACTGGTGAGAACAATTTATTCAAATAAATTCAGAAAAAAATGCCTAACCTCCAACAGAAAAGTGGAATCAAGAACTGAATTCATCACACACTGAATTATGTTAATTTATTATTCAGATCAGTTAAACCTTTTGTTATTCAGGTTCTTATTGTTAGGATCTTTGTGTATCTTTTATATTTCTTGTTGGCCATGGGAGGAAAACCAACACGAATTGATCACCCACTGCACGCCTGGCACTAGGCACTGTGCTTCACATGCACAGCTTAACCAGATTTACAGGCAGATTCCATCCTTTAGGCAGTGAGTGGCAGTGCCCCCACTTTACAGACGAATATGTGGAGTGATTGTCTCTCCCAAGGTCTTTACACCTAATACATGGTAGGTGCACAACCCTGGACTGCCTGATTGTAATACTAACTTCACAACACCTAGCTGTTCAGTGGACATTCAGTGGAGGTAGAATTCAGTGGAATTCAGAAGAGGTAGGTCTTGGAGCATACATTTTTAATATGTGCATGGAATTTATAACAGGTAGCAATGAAGGGCAAAATTCACTGGCACCAATTTTACTGCACTGAATTTTTTCAAAAGAATGGTTAAAACATTCCTTCATAGTAAAATTTTACTGAGAAAGTTATTCCCTTTATCACTGAAATGATAATGGAAGTCTGAAGAGCTTTGGAAAATGTAGTCCATGTCAGATCACCCCCAAAATTCAGCAAATGCCAAATAATCATTTATTAAAGTCCAATATTGTTACAGGTTTTTCACAGAAAGTAGAATCATCTTAATCTAGGGAAGAGTAGTCATTAACAGATAAAGGGTTCATTAAATGAATATGCAGTGTCATGCTGTTGGAATTGGGCATTGATCACTGTTAGATACAGGTTTTCTCCTTGCCTGGAAATTCTGACACCACATTTATCACTTAACCTATTTTTAGAACTTTAATGAGTAGATCACTGAGACTTACCTCATTAACTTAGATTCTGAGAAAACATTATTTACAGAGATAATAGTAGGTTAGAATAGTCACTACTTCCAAATTTGTAAGGAAAAAACAACATGTGAACCAAACTAACAGTGAGAAAAATCTTACCTTGTTTAACAGGTAAGTTTTTTTAACATTTGTTTTCCTAGAATTACTCCATCTTAAATATATATTTTTTTAAGGATACATGGAATAGTTACCCAAGTTTATAGCTCCTATGACTCACAGAAGCACATGATTTAAAGTAATATTTAGTCTTCTGCACTTTCAAATTAATAATTATTGCATATTAATAGTCATGTGCTATTTTCAAGAAATATTTAAAAGCATTTTCAGTCTGACTTCATTTAGCTACAGTAATAGAGGTTACACCATAATTACATGCATTTTTATGTCTATTTTGAAGTTTAAAGTTATGAACTCAGGGTTTTAATAAATTAAATACAGCATAGAAAAGCATATGCCCCTTTCATCCCTTTCAGAAGTCATGTCTGTTAATAAAAAGTGACAGGGAAAGTTAAAAATAATGGTATAAACCTAAAGGGACACAAAAAGGGGGAAAGGTAACGGGAGATGGGAGATGTCTTCAGTATTTTGGACATTGAAAAGCAGACAGGCAGAAGTGGCAACTGACTAGTAGGTCAGAGGAGACTGGAGGAGGAGGGGGACCAATCCGAGGGGATTTGGTTCCCTGCATGAAACCAAAGAAAGTCTGGGCACGGAGACATGAGGGAATCTTTGAAGAGTGGAACAAAAGAAACCAAGATTTCACACCATAAAAAGGAGCAGTTTTACCCAAGATTCTCTTCTTGAGTCCCTTCAACTACAAAATTACTTCTTTCCTATTTGGCAAAAAGCAGTTTTCCTCTGTCGAAATGTCAGAGCTGGGAGTGGTGGTGAGGGAGTCTGGGGAGAGGGTGGGGCTCTGCGAAATGTAAAGAGATCGAGTAAAATGTGAGTATGAAATCCTGAGACCCCAACCCCACTGTCTTGCTCCGCAACAAAGCAGATTTTTAATATCCAGCCACGTAATTAAAAGAATTTTCTCTGGGGAAAATATCAACCCAAGAGAAAAGGCACACAGATCCTAACAGCTGTGTGCCTGGTTGTGGCCTGATCACCTTTAGGGAAATCTCAACAGCAAGAGCTACTCAAATATTCAGTTTCCTACCTGCTTTTAGTATGTTGATCTAACTATAAATTAGACTCAAAGATTGTTAAAAAGTTGAGGAGTTCTTACCAAGATATCAAGCGCTGAATGGCCTTGAACTTCCTCATCCTCATTTCCCTTAAAAGAAAAAACAAACAGGCTCTTCAACATCTATCATTCCTTTTTATTTAAAAATTCCAAGATCCTCAATTCCAGTAAATCTTGCCAAAGACTTAATCTTTAAAATCATGTCTTAATTTTAGTTTCAAAGACTAATTTCATGTCTTTATTCTTTTATTCATTTGTTCTGTATGTTTTGTCTATATCCACTGTAACCCAAAACCTTGCTGTTGATTTCTGTCCTTGTTCCCCAGCTGCCTGAACCAAAATTAATCCATTTATTTCAGGACTAAAAAAAAAAATTTTCAAAGAGGGCTGAAGAGGGATGTGAGAACTTCAGGCAGGGAGGTAATTTAGAGCTCCTTCAGACTTTTAAGTATTGGCTCAACAACTATATAGTAAAATATACAGGCAATCAGAAACATTTTTGTTTCTCTTTTAAAGTTATTCTTAAGGGCACTATGAACTGCAGGAAGAAAAAAATACATATCAATAGTAAGGAGTTACATGTGATGTACAACTTGGTATCACTTTTTATTTCTTTCAGTGGTACTTGGTGCTTCTTAGGAATTGATGCCCTGGCCAGCTGGCATCCCTTGTTAACTGAGTTTTGGTCTCAAACACACCAGCATATCTGCAGAGCTCAGCAAATGTCAGCGTGGTTCCTTCTTTCTTGCTAGCTCCATTTTTCCATGTTCACAGTTTAAAACACTTCTTGGGTGTTTCACCATTATCCTTGCTTTTCCTAGAGTGATGTTATATAACATACTGACATAACCACAGACTATTTCCTTGCCTAACTAGACAAAGAGAAACCTTTCCAGCTTAATCACTCACGCCTTCCTAGCCATCACCATTCTCTTTAGAGAGACATTTAGTGTGTGTCTAAATGTTAGGAAAAAATTTTTTTCAGGCAGAATCAGTGAACAAAGAAGGTTGTAACAAAGATCTGGAGAAGAAGAAAGACTTGATCACAGTGGTTTAAATCAGTCTGCACCCTTGTTGAAGATCACCCGACTGTCTACATGTGAGTTTATTTCTGGCCTGTCTGTTCTATTCTATTGGTCTATTATGTCTGTCCTTATGCCAACATCATACTGCTTTAATTACTGTAGCTTAGTTATATATCTTGAAATCAGGAAGTATAATGTCTCGAGCATTGTTCTTTTTTTCTCAAGATCACTTTAAATGGCTATAGATTAATGGGGCAAATATGAACTTGAATTCTGGTATGGTCACTTACTAGCTGCTGCTTCTTAAATGAATTACACAACTGTTCTACCTCTCAGTTTCCCCACGTGTAAGAGAAAAAGCTATAGATGGAAAGTTGTGTAAATTGCCAAGAAACAAAGCATTCCACAAACAACAAAAGCAAGTGCACAGCTTTTCATTTACTTAACAAAATATTTACTTAGTAGATATCATGTGCAAAATTATTGAGATTAAAAGGACAAATTAAATATAGCACTGATCCTAAAGGAACCAACATTCTAGCAGAGAAAGTAAGATATGTGTGTGTGTGTGTGTGTGTGTGTGTGTGTGTGTGTGTGTGTGTGTAAACACATGGAGAAATGTCACTAGTGTTATCATAGAGAAGAACACAAGTACTAGAGAAACTCAGGGAAAGAAGAGATGATGAACAGCTAGAGACATGGAGAGAAGGTTGCATTTCTGAAGAATAAAACACTGGGAAATGGGGATTTGAAGTGCCTTTTAGATGTTAACACTGGGAAAGGGAAACGGCTCTTTTAAGACCACTAAGATTACAGAAAGATTATGTAAATTTTTAAAAAATATGTTGAGATGGAAAGAAAATATTGTAAGCATTTTTCTATTGATAGAAATGATTCAGAATCTTTTTAATAAAGTTAGAGGTAAGTCATCATTAAAGTGGAAAAAAAAAAAAATGAAGAGAGAAGGGAGAGTACTAGAAAAGAATCAATAGAATTTGGTGAAATAATGGCGTATTTGCCGGCCTGGATTTTGGTCTGCCTGCCCCCTCTCTAACCAGTTAAGCCTTAAGCGATAAATTGGTCCTGTCTTTTTAAAGAAATCTCTGTTCCTGGCTTTTCTCTCTCTTCTGTGATTTCTCTTCTTAAATGTTCTTACCCTGTATAGTCTATCCTGGCAATATAAACTTGTGCTACATACATGCATGACACATTCCTCCAAATATTTCACGGATGTATCTTGTCTGTAAAAGATTATAAGCTCCTCAAGGCTAGAGATGCCATCTTCTGCACATCTTTCACTGTTCCTAATTCAGGGAACATTAAAAATTAATTTCTTGTACAACTTGTACAAAGACTTATGGAAGGAAGTTTGTGAAGATCATGTTCCCCTTACTATTCTAGAAACGATTTTATTTTTATGGGACTAGAATGAATAAAAATTATTAAATCAGTCATATTTGTATTTTTATATACATAGAACAATACTACAACTATTTAGATCATGGGATTTTATACAGTTAATTTGCATTCATATATAATCCTTACCAAAATAAGAATTTGGTAAATATTTTCAGTGAGGTAAAAAATGAGCCAAATCTGATTGGTTTGCTAAGAGAGGCCAAGTGGTCTGTTACATAACAATGCCCAATTCTGTTTCCACCCTACAAGGAGCATAATCAAAAAGACTACACTTCAATAAAAAAGACTATAGAAAAGACAAGTGTAAAGATACGTAAAACAATGAATCTAATGCATATTAAGGATGAGACTAAGTTGATTGATCCTTTTGTAAAACAACTAGAACAGCCATAATGATCATTTATTTATTTAAAAATTAATACAAAATATGTTTTATAATTTTAGAATTGATATGTATTAATTTTGGGAAATGTAGAAAATCATAAAACAATTAAAGCTACCCATGAACACTCCAATCAGAAATAGCCAGTAGTTAACAGTTTGGTTTATAATATTTCAATGTTTCGAAGCACATAAAAATCTCAAGGCACTTGTTATCTTGCTGGGAAATTAAAGAAGCTGAAGAGAAAGATGAAATCAGGACTAGAGTCTTAGAGGCACCCTGGGAAATATAAGATTTTCTGCCACATTATGATTCAATCTAATAGCATGGAAGCAATATACACTGTATTAGAGACTCATTGGTAAATACTTATTGAGTTCTTACCCAATTCCAAAGAATTGGGCCAGGCAGTATGGGGATACCAAAAAAAATAAAATAAAATAAAGCCTCTGTCCCTGTTCTGAGAGAATCACAATCTGGTAAGAAAGATAAGTGGGAGAAACAGGTGAAAACTTAAACATCAATAAGATATTTAAGTAAAAATTCACCACAACAACAAAATGCATCAGAAGATTTTGTATGATTAATTACCAAATGAAGTCCACAGGCAATAACTGCTATTTGAGTCCACAAGCACTTGAGTGTGATTTATAGAAAGGCACATTTCAAGAGTAATTCTGTTATAACCCCTCAACTTCCTAAGAGTTCCCTGTGTATAAATGACCGGTGCAGATACACTTTCTAGAGCCTACTGACAAATTGAAGCTATTTTCTTTTGGCTAGTTTGTCACATTTTCCCCACCTTCATGCATTTCAAAAGACACCTGGGCTAAGAAATCATGTATATATATATATATATGAATCATGTTAATAGCAATTAGTAGTACCATTTGACCAAAGGAGCAGAATCCT
This sequence comes from Camelus ferus, assembly GCF_009834535.1. Lineage (NCBI taxonomy): Eukaryota > Metazoa > Chordata > Mammalia > Artiodactyla > Camelidae > Camelus > Camelus ferus. The sequence goes on from NC_045719.1 coordinate 14,052,233, forward strand.
GACCACCAAGAGTCACATCCTTGTCCAACCACCTACAATGGTTTTAATCATCTTTTACAAAGGAAAAAAAATCTATGTGTAGAAAGCCAATCCTGACCACAGCAGTCTTTATTGTCTTGTGGTTTTCCTCCCACGCACACCCGAGGCCATGTAGAACGTTATCCTAAACTAACAGAAAGTCTCAGTGACCTCCCTTTCTTGCAAGACTTCTGTCACTTATCTATGTAATACTGAGGAAAAAAAAAATGAGTGCTGGGAAAGTATCCTGAAAATCAGAAATTTGGAGAGGAGGCAGTGTTCCTTTCTAAGTTTTACTGCCGTCCTCAACTCCTCCAACTATCCAAGCTTAAGGAGCCAAGAATCCACTCAAGAGCACACACAGCCAGGGTGCCATTTAACCACAGGATTTGAGGGAGGAGCGAATGGATCTCCCAAGTGCTGAATCCCAAAAGTTGACTTCCCTCAGTTTCACAGAGGAGCTGAAATCACGCCCCAGGGCATGAGAAGGGGCTGAGAGGGAGTGACACTCATCTAGCAAGACTCCTAAAGCACTGGAGCCCAAAAAGACATGATGCCCATTTGGGATCCAGTTGCTTCCTTGCACTGCACCTGTCGTCATCATCATTTCCTCATCCTGTGGATGCAGTGGTGATAGATAAGGGATAAGAAAGTGGGTAAGGACGAGGTTTAGGTTCCCGTGAAGCCAACAATGTGAGATGCAAAAAAACTAAAGTAAACTGCAGTTATTATTCCTAACACCCAAGGTTCCAAAGAAAACAGTGGTAAACTGTTAATAGATTGATTTCTATTGGCTCAAAAAAAAAAAAAAGCTAATTCTTTCAGTTAAACATTTGAAGATGCGGCAGATATTATAAGGTAGCTCATACAACACCCTCTGTCTTCTAATTTGACTGCATGTAGTGTAAAGGCTGAAAAGATAAAATGACATTTCCCAGGCTTCTCTTAGCCCCAGATCATCCACGTCACTTAGCGTTCCACCAATCTTGGAATTGTGAGCTCTGTGACATGGAGAGATGAGATCTTTGGGGAACCACAGTGGCAGAGGCATCTGGTTTTTCCACAGTGGAGTTCAGGCCGCTGGGCAGCAGGAACACTGGCATTTTCAAGAGGCTGGAGAATATGGAGGAAGCAAGAAGTCAAGCCAGATGCTGGTGTATGTTCAGGTGCTGAGCGAAGTGCTTGGTAGGGGAGCTATAGGATGAAGGCAGGAGGTAGTGGTAAGTGGGCATCAGATGATGGAGGTCACTGTAAGCCATGCTGGAGAGCCTAGATTATACTCATAGACACTATATGGGGTTTAGTCGTTGAGTTTCAAAACGGTGCTAAAATGCAGGTGTAAATGTTAAGTAGATCACTTAGTGGCAGTATGAAGAAGCGAGGAACAGCATTGTGAAGGCTGGTGGCGCAGCCTCTATGTGACACAACACGGCTCGGAAGTCAAACAAAATAATGCAAGGATGTTTCAAAACTCTGTCGGAGATAAATGATATAGGACTTGATGTTAAAAGCACAAGGAGACTTTTCTGTGACTCCCAAGTTTCTCTTTTGAGTGTGTAGGTGGAAAGTAAGCCACAGAGCACAACACACCTGGATGTTAGTCAATTGAAGGACATTGTCCGGTTGTCCTTAGGTAGAGTTTCAGCGAATGGCAGCCCCACTGGGACAGTTTACAGTTCCAGAACCAGTGCCTAACAGAGTGATGGAATGGTGTAGTGTGCAGGTTATAGAGGCTTTTTTCCCTCAATATTGTTTTTTTCTTTGCGTTCTGGAAACAGTGTTCATTACTAATCTGTTGCTGTTAATTATACAATTGGGCATGTCCAAAAGAAGTAAAACTACCACACCTCTCCTCACAGGAGAAAAGAAAACATAGTAGAAAATGGTTAGTAAACATTCCACATCAGCTTCAGAGTAGATGTTTGCTTCAAAACAAATTACCCATATTATGGATGTCTGCGTGAGGTGAGGGTCACACCTCACTGGTAGATGGAAGTAGATGCTATATTGCATTGTTAAAGAATTGTGAAGTTATCCTTCTAATATATCAGTTTCATGCTTTCTACATATTGCTCAAATTTAAAAAGATTGCCTTTCACCGAATTCATGCTTAAACAACTTTAATGTAATTTAGTGATTCTGTCAAGTGAATTCAACAATGAAAATATTAGGACAATCCCAATTAATATGACAGGATGGCAAGAGAAGCAGCTAGCCGAACAGTATTTTCTCCTCTGGATGTTGTCTTCAATTAAATTCTCTATCAGCCGAAAGAATTGATTAGTCTTTTCAAGCAAGAAGCCTTGCATCCTGCAAGTAAACAGAACTGTTTCCATTAAAGCTCTCAGTGCCTTTAAGAGGCTGTCATCTCTGGCTGGTGAAACAGTTTTACGGCGTCCCGCCAGCCGTGTTCATTACATGCACTTATTTGGCAATCGGTGTCTTGCTGCAAGTTCAGGAGAATAATCGACAAAGGCCATAGCTGGACTGCTGAAAAAGAGACCGAAGGTCAGCCAGTTGCTGTTGAATTTTATGACATGTATTCCTGTGCTTTGATATGTAGCTGCGTATACACAATCTAATTAGTGCCGATGCCAGCTTTATAATGAAAACAATCCATATTCTTACTCTCTATCTAATTTTCTCTCATTTAGGACATCTTTGATTAAAAAGAGCACGCCACACTGCCTTGTTGATTGCAGCATAGATGGAGCTCATTATTACATTATTAAGGCAATACACTGGGTGATAAAACGAATTCAGCCTAGAAAAAAAAAAAATCACATTTAAAATCATTATCCTGAAGTGGTTTTAATGGAGATAATCACATTTATTTAAAAACACACGTGAGCTTCTAAAGTGTGGGCTAAACTTTGACTGGATATCTTGAATATTCAATTTTTTAAAAAAAGTGTAAAAACTAATAAAGACGAATTTGGTAGTTCTCATTCAACATTAGGTCTCAATATGATTCAGTTCATGCCTTGGCTGTATACGTATCTTAGTCATCAGTTATTTTTTAGCAGCTTTTATAAGTTGTGCTCCTGACTGTATGTGTTAACTTTCTGGTATTTATTCGTGGTACAGTACTTGAGGAATACATTCCTATGTTTGCATAGATCACATGCTTTTATAGTTTACAATGAGCATCTTCCTACTTTATAATGAACTCCTGGTAAAGAATAGTATGCTTCTGAGATTTCTTTTCCTATACTGTTTATGTATCATTTTTAAGAAGTACACTTTTAGATAGTCTACTATCAGAGACAGTGTGGCAATCAAAAGACTATAAATATATTGACTATTATTACTGAGCTTCATTTACAGCTACCATGCACATATATGCAGATACATAAGCAGTGGAAGATAAGGAATGTGAACATGTATTTTTAAATAAACCATATTTTACGTGTAAGTATATAAGTATAATGTTACCATATAAAGGAAGATGACGCTTTTGTTTCAGAAACTCATAATCACTGTTATTTAATATAGTACATAGGGTGAATTTACACTTTCCATATAGGTATAATTTATGTTATAAAGAGTTCTCACAAATAGAATTCTTAGGTAAGTCTAAAAATGTCTAACACAAAAACTGAAAATTATGCTATGAGGTAGCTATTAAGTATGGGCACTATTTGGAACTATAACTGTGCTTTGATTTTATTCTTGCTTTGATTTCTATTTTTGATGACTTTGCCAGTGTTATGTGTTCCTTTAAATACTTTTCATCAAAGGAACACTACTAGGTCTCTGCTCTGTACAGCCTTGCATCGAGAAAAAAATGCCCCTCTTAGTTCTTTGATCCATGAAACATCCTCTCGCTTTTCTTTTCTTTTTATTATAAAATCAATACATATCATTAAAGAAAATTGGCAAATAGATAAATATAGGGGAAAAACACCATAGTCATACCACCTAAATGCAGCCATTAGAAAAATGTTGTTGTATTCCTGTTTTGTTTTGTTTTTACTGATACATGTTTCCATTTTCAGACTGTTAGTATGCCGGACATATAATTGTATGATTTAGTGCATCTCTGTGATGATAAAGTTGCTTCACTGGCCAGCTTCTTTACTTAGTTCTTTTCATTCAACATGCTAGCCAGTGTTCTTGAGGTCTGGTATGGGAAAAAAAAAAAAGAAGACTGTCACTTAGTGATAATCTTTTCCTGAACCTGATCATCATCACTGTGTAGGTTCCTTCCCTCTCTTGCCCTTCCTTCTTAATTTGTGCTTCTGATGACAGAGATGGGACTGTATGATGAATGCTTTGGGAGACGGCCCTGGACAGGTAGGATGCTCTTCATGTTTCCTGTGACTGTGCCTTTCAAGGGCACCTTAGTCTTGAGAAGGAACCCATTTTATTTTATTTTATTCTTTCTTTGCTCTCCTATATTATTTCATTTTTTTTTAAGTAAAGTGAAACTTTTTTTTGACTTTTGAGTATATGTTAAATCAACTTTCAAAGATTTACTGATTTAAAAAAATTTAGGCTTTTTATGTGGAAAATTTTAAACATACACAAAAACAGGGAAAATTGAATGCCCATGAACCCATTATCCTCTTCTTTTACATTTTAAGGTTCACTTATATTGTGTGGCAAATATGGTTAATTGCCTAACTTAGAATCATTCTTTCCCACCCCACCCACTTTCTTGTTAAGAGAATCCCGATTTGGGTCCAGATGACAACATGCTCACTATGATAAATTTAAAGCAATCTTTCCTTTTGAAAGACAGTTTCCAGCCAGCCCTACAGGAAGGAATGAATGAGCATATATGATACAGTTCTGGGCAATCATATGTAAGAAGAGTCTTCTTTCTCTTTGGCAAAAGAAAGCCTCATTTTGCCCATATTTGTCTTCTCTATTTTATATCATAATATATAGATGCAAACCCTGGAACTCTGGCAGCTATGTTGTGATCATGAGGTTAAAAAAACTCAAGGGAATGGCTGAGATGCCAATCTAGGGTGCTAATATTATTCAATTATTTTACCAACCGTGGAACTGCCTGCCTCCTCCAGATTATTTGTTGTATAAGATGATAAAAAGATGAATTGTTGCATCACTGTTGTAGATAGTCAAAATCTTTTGGTCCTCTTTAATAATGGGTTAATATATTTGGTTTCCTATCACAAGAAATTATGTAGAATCTTCAGATTTGTCATATCCTATATTTTGAGTTGAGATACAACTCACAATGTGACTAGTAAATCAGTGAAAATATTTAATCAAAATTCCTTTGTGGGAACTGGGGGGAAGAGATACTATAATGAGCTCTGAAAAGAATGGTCAGAGGAAGGCATCTGGGGACATATGCCTGGCTTTAAACCTGTGCCAGCAGCTCACCCAATGTAAACTCCTCCACACACCACGTTGGGCCTCAGGTTGCTAACTGGAAAATTAAGGAAGCTGGTTTTGTTCTCTAAAGCCTATTTCCAGCTCCATGATTCTAACAGGAAGCGGGGATTCAGGGTGCGGAGAGACTTTGACAGCCTTAAATCACACCAAAGTAGCCTCCTCTTCCTTCATGAATAAGAACCTTGATTCTGAAGCCCTGCAAGGACTTGCATGGGGCAGAAATCCCTACGGTAATTCTTCACTGTCACTGATCAGTGTGACCTATTATATACTTTATTCTTTTCTAGGCTTTTTTTGTTTTTCAACATGTAGTTATGTATGCCACATGTGAGATCATTTTTTCCCTTTCAAATAAATCATGTAACTTCTGTGTTTGTCAAGAAATCCGAAGTAGAGAAATGTGAAATGTGAATTGAGAAAAGTTCAGGTGACTGAGTTCCATTAATTCTCAGAAATGACGAGTCAAGGTCAGTCAAAGGAAGAAAAATGAAAAATAGAACGAAGTGATTTTCTTTTAAACGGGGAAAAAACAAGCCTTAGGAGGGTGTTCACCTTAGTTCTTTTGAAAATATTTTATAGCCTATAAATAAGATATAGGAGTTTATAAAACAAAGCTCACAAAATCAATACTTTAGAGAATTAAAAACTTGACAATTTGATATATTTTAACTATATTTAATGCCATTTAAAATAAAGTCATTTGTTCTCTCTCCATAATACCAAAACTTCCTGAAAAAAGTTTTAAAAGGTATTCAATGAATAGTTTATTATTTTATATTAAACTTTCAGATTTCATTAAATGGATATCAATATATTTAATAGAAATATTGTATCTTTCTATTTATATATTTAATATTTAGTAGTAGATGTTTGACATCATTTAAGAAAACTTTGAGTTGATAATATAATTTTTTTGGTTCATATATTTTAGCGTCACATAAATAAATAAGTGCTGGGAACAGGGCCAGAGGTAATGAAAGCATAAAATTCCCCCAGATAAATTTTGTAAGGCATTTTCACTGGACATTTTCATCTTTCTTCCTTCTTTTTCCTCATCCCCAAGCATCTCAATAAATAAAGCAGAATAACTATGCTTTTTGGCCCTGTACCAGTAACAGTTCTTTAGAAAGTGACACCTCTAATAAACTTCAATACATTGATTTCAATACATTGACTCCAATGTTGAAACCAACCAGTGGTCCTGAGCTCTGTCCTGAGCTGTGTGCACGGGCCACTGTGTCATTTCCCTAGATGAACTCTGTAGCTTCCACCCTGAATGCTCAACTTCTCTTGACTTTCTGTTATTTTTGCAGCCAGTGATGTCTTACAACATGAGTATGATTTCACTACTCCTCTGCTTGAAATCCTCTAAAGGATTCTCATCAGACTTAGAATGAATATATATATATATACATATATATATATATATATATATATATACACACACATATATGTATATATTTTTTTTTAATCATGGCCTAGAAGCCCCCATATGACCAGTTAGTTCCCTGTCTTTCTCTCAAGCTTCAACTTCTTGCATCTCTTTCTTTCTCTTTTTTTCATCTCTCTCTCCCTCTCTCATTCTCCTTCTCTGTTTCTATGTACTGTTCCATGAATTCTGTTTCTTTAGCTTGTTGCCATCCCAGGGTCTTTGCCCTAGTTTTTCCCTCAGCATAAACATCCCTTCCATTTTTACTGTACTAAGGAGATGAATTATAAACTGTTCACCTTAACATTTTCCTTAGATTGCCATGCCCCACTTTTACGTGACCGGCTTCTCAGAAAAGCTTTCCCTGACCACTGAGTCTAAAGCAGCATTCCCTCCTGCCCCCACATACATTATCACCTTAGTCAGTTTGTTTTTTTCTTTATTACCCTCTGAAGTGGTCTTATTTAATAACTTGGTGTTTAGTGTGTTTTCCCTCACTAAATAAAGGCCCATGAAGTCAGGGAACTTGGCTGTATTCTTAGTATGTAAAACAATTCCTAGAACATAGCAGACACTATGATTGATCTATGTTCTAGTAGATGTTGAATCAAAAAGAGAAAACTAGGACTTTGCTTCAAAAGCTTTAATCAACAGATTTATCATCAAAGGAGATAATTGAAACATATTAATTGAATTATTATAAACTAGCTTTTACTCAATTCCCAATAAAGTATATTATTTCCAACACTCATCTATGACATGTTTTTTTCTGGTCTCTCATAATCCATTGAATGACCAATATATCGATAGTTCTATATAAAAACCAACCAAGGAACAAGGCTGTTTTATTAATTTTATTATTTATTACTAATTAATACAAAACAATTGTATAAGGTGTAGAAAATTCTGACAAACAAGAAAAATGGTAAAAACCTGTGAGTCTATCATTTAACTTTAATTAAAAATTTACACACTTTTTTCCAGCTTTCTGGTTTTCTGTTTTGAATAATTACAGAATTTGAATTTTGACCTAGTTTTGGCAAATTAACCCTGATGCTTTGGGTAGAATTTCTAAGATTAGAAAAGAATGGAAATAAGTAGTTACAGAAGATTTTGCAATATCAGAAAAGAAATTTAATAAAGGTATAAGTTATGATTGAGATAGTGGGAATACGAATGATAAATTTGAAAGATCATTGACAAAATCTAAAACAAGTAGATATGAGGGACAAGAAAGGAAGAGCAGTCAAAATTAACATGGAAATTCATGAAATCATGAATCCATTTACTTATTGAATAGTTCTTTATAATAATCTTTCCATATATCAGATATTGGGCTGGGTGTTGCAGTTAAGCCGAAAACCAATTAGAAAAGAACATGCTTTCACAGGAGTTTACATTTAGGCCTGGATGATATTCTTACCAGAAATAGGGACATAAGGGAAAAGACATGGAATTCAGCTATGACAGCTGTGCTGGAGCGGAGAGGTGGCTAGTGCAGGAAGCTGAGGTAAGCACTGTCACTGAAGGGAGTCATTGGATTCAGTGGGAAGAATGTTGTCTCATTTATGAAACATGCAAATAAAATTCCCTAAGGAATATCGCTCCAGATTCCACAGCACAAAACATGTTTTCATTCAAAAATTATTTCAGAGATCATCCCTGGAAAGAATTAAGTATCAGAACAAAGAGAGAATGTTTGCAGTCTGAAATGTTAAAATGACGCTAGGCAGTGCTGATACTGCTCTGCCCCACCACCATGCCTGGCCTGCTCCCCGGAGCTGCTTCTCATTCTCTTGCTTTCTCTCGGGATGCTCAGTGCGAAGACCCGGGGGGAGATTGGAGGGCAGAAAGGGAAAGAGGCTGTGCTGGTTCTTCCCTGCTGCCTCTGCTCAGGCCATGGTTGCACCATATGTCCTCCCCGCCCGAGGCTGTGGCTCCTCCAGGTCACCCTCATCCTTGACTCTTGGCTCCATCTTGCACTGTAGCACTATCCCACCCTTGTCCCTTCAGACCTGAAGGTGTTAGTCACTTCCCACTGCTGTTGGTAGTCTCTGGTCTCTGGTGCTCAGTGTTCTTTCTCTTTCCCTTAATACTGTCCACACTTCTATAAGTAGCCCCTCTGATTAAAGTCTCTTGAACCATCTGAGTTGGATACGGTTCCCTTCTAGGGCCATGACTGATACACTAGAGGTTTTGTATAAATCATGCATTTGAATTATTATTTTTAAAAGATACCACTCAAGGTTTATTAGGTGAAGAAATTTTGTTTTCTTTAAAAACCTAAGTCCTAAATCTATTCCTTCATTGAAACTTTTGCTTATTCGGGATTCATTTTCTGTTAATCTCATGGAGACTTAACGTCAGCTAGAGAAATTTTAAGCAAAAACGAAACAAAACAAAAGCAAAAGCAAAAACAAAAACAAAACAAACAAAAAAATTTAATAGCAGGCAGAAAGAACCTGATAGAATTAGAAGGCTCCAATTCCAACTTGAATCTTGCATTAAAATTTTCCTGCCATAAGGTGCTAATTCTATGGCTAGTTGTAAATTTCTGTCTAGAATACCGAGTCCGAGTTCCTTTTTGTCCCATATATTAATGTGTTATTGTCACAGTGTGCAATAAAAATTACTCTCAGCATGCATACAAAGTCTGAGTAGTAAATTGCCCCCCAAACAGGCTTATCTTCAACTTTCGATTTTGTAGGCTTTACCTCTCACAGTGATTAATATCATACCACCATATAGGTTTCCGGTCACTCAGCAATGGAGCCACTATATTTCAGAAGTCAGACAGTGGAAAAACACTTACTGTGCTAGGAAAATAGCATCTTTTGACATCCTGATTAATGAATATTTTTTTATGTAGAATAAAGATGCAGGCCGTAAGTATCAGGAGTTAATCTTGCAAACACACACACACACACACACACACACAGCCTTCTTTCTAAAAGAAAAGGCAATAAAGAAAAGGATATTTTGGCAATAAAAGGCAATAACTCACAGAATGGACACATTAAAATTAATGAAAATCCCAGTGGATTAGAGGGACAATTTCCATCAGTGAAAAGATCAGAAGGTAAAGTAGGAATAAGTGAAAATAAGAGCTTGGGGTCTTGAGTCCAGAAACATTTGAGTAAAATAATTCCTAGCGTTGGATGGAACGCATCTTGGGTTCAGTAAAAGGCGGTGTTTCCAAGTAAAGACCTTTAAAAGAAATTAGAAAAAATACAAAACTGAGCTTAAAAATAAACTCCAGGAAACCAATACATCATAGAGTTCACGTAATTAAAGCAAACTTTGTCAAAAGAATTTTTTGTAGTTTTTCACTTGTTTACATTTTTAATTTTTGCTTTGACTTGAAAACCAAGTTCTTCTTCCCTACACATTCTAATAAATACTGTCACAGAAATTAGTTACCTAGGACCTTCTTAAACTGGGAGCCCCTGTTTCTTTGTCAACCACCCTTTTGAGCCAATGTTGCATGGTGTACTTTGTACCCTATAGCATTTGCTGTTGTAATGTAACAGCATTTAATGCACTATAAACTATGGCCTAACATTTTGCCTGGTGTTGAGGATACAAAAACTATAAAGACGTTGTCCCTGCCCTCAAATGATAAATGTTCCAGGAAAATAAAAACAACATTTAAACAAATAAGGCCACTAAAATGTTGCACAGTACACAGGAAAAGAAGGCAAAGAGGGAGGGAAAGGAGACAACTCACGCAGGAGGCAAGTCCACTTCAGACAGCAAGTGACCTTCGAACTATGTCTTGAAATATTGGAATGTCTGTTTTTAACAGGCATTAGGTCCCATGTATTTCAGGCTTTGGAAGCACGATGAATGAAGGTGTAAAGATCATGATTTCATCTTGACATCTAGAATGAGGAGTTACTATTTCATTTTAATTCAGGTATTCATTTATTTCACTAGAGAAAGTGGCAGTGTGGGGAGAAGGGTGGCAGAAATCAAGCCAGGGAAGTCTTCGGGAACCTGACTGTAAACAGCTTATGTCCTTAATAATGGTTTTAACCTTTATTTAATAAGCACTTGAGGACTTCTGAAGAGTTTAAAGCTATTTGTATGTTTCCTCTCTCCTTTGGAAAATGGGGACAATAAGTAATATCTCCCTCACAAAAAGGATTAAAGTGAGAAAAATTATATGAATCTATTAGTTCTTTGTGACTTTCAGCTATTATTACATATTGGCCTGAAAGATTTATATTTGTCTGGTAAATGACCTTATAGCAAAGTAGAAAATATTTTTGCAGTGAGACAGAAGCAACATTAGCATATATAATTACCTTTCCTTTGACTATCCGATTTTAACCTTTAGCATTTCCTAAATGCTCAAAATGCTGGATCAGACCAACTGATCATTCAGTCACTTTAAATAATTTTAACTTTGCAGTGCATATGATAAGTTCTAAATTATTAAAATTAAGTTTTCAGTACTTTCTTGGCTATTTGAAAAATCACAGAAGAGTACCATATATTTGCAAGTTAAAGCCTAGTTTCTATGAAAACTCTAAATTTAATGATGGCTTTAATAGTTCAATAGTTTTCTAAAAGATCAAGTATTAGTCCTTGTACAAGTGATGGTGTGATGATTACTTTGTTAGGAAATGGACATGATAGTGTTCAGGAGTATTCAGTTGAACAATATTTTTGATGATACTTGAAGGCTGGTGTGAGACATGTGTTGCCTTATGCAGAGCTAGAAGTCTGAACCTTATAATACTGAAGCAGTTATTATTTTTATCAAGTTGACAACTGATAAAACTGCAAGATTGTTGTGAATCAAAAGCTCCCTGTCAATATAATGTGAAGTGAATGATTTTGAGTGAGAGCCACAAAATGAGGATATCAGCACGGACTAGAATGGTCACCTTCTTGTCCAATTTATTCAGTGCATTTGGTCTTGACAATATGAGACACTCAAGCTGGCAGCTGGCAACGTTTTGAGCACGTTCCAGGTTCAGAGCCCAATCAGGAACTATTTAGGATCCTGTTGTCCTGGACCTGTGTGGGTGGGATAAGGGTACTGTGGCTCCTGATGTCTGTATAAAAAGGGGCATAAGAACTGACTTCTTGTAAAACTCATTTTATGACTTTATCAAGAGAGACTTTCCACGGTTCATTGGTCTCCTGTCACTCATTAGCAAAGCTGCTTCCCGAGGTCAGTGTGACATGGCTCAGTATTAGAGTGCATTGTTCAGACAGTAGATGTTTGACAGCACATGGGATGGCAAACAGTGAAAAATTAGCTGCTATTCAGGGATGTATGCTTACTGCTATTTGCCAAGAGGTCAGATTAAATAGGTACAGTGGCTGTTGTCCAAATGGATTAAAAAAAAAAAAAAAACTCCATTTGTGATTTACAAGAGAAGAAAAGATGAGAGTGTTACGGAGTTTTATTTGCCTGTTTTGTTCTAAGAGATTTATGGATAAAATTTTGTCCTCAGATTTACATAAAAGGTTTATGGACTCTGTGTGCATATTAGAGCAGAAAATTGTTTTTATTTAGTGATGCTGTTTTCCTGAAATGATATTTCCATGCAAAATTCATTCATCATAATTTTTAAAATTCGTATCAGCCTTAGTTACCCCAAAATTAACCCATAATGCATTTTAATCAAGTTACAAATGTGAAATTTCTCAGTGTAAGTGCACTGGCTCTTCCTGCAAAGCACATCACAATGTGAATGAGAAAAAAATAACATTTTCTAGATATCCAAATTATGAAAATTTGGGGCTTTAAACTGTGAATACTGTTTTTGTCTTTATTAATAAACAACAGGCCCAAACCTTACTTTTCACATCTAAAAAACAAATATAAGAAGGGACCCTACTTTATAGGAGCCCAGCACATTTATAGTAAGTACTCGCTAAATATTTATGAGTATCATTAGCTCAAAGAATTGAATGGTCTCTTTTTTGTAATACTATTTGCCTTGCATTTTTACATTTTGCCTCATTTGGATTCTTTAGCCAAAAAAAAATGCAATTGTTGCATATGCTACTTATGAAAATGAAAATGTTTCTGCTATTTTCTGCCTACTGTATTGAAATATTTGATGTTGATAATGAGTTTTATTAAATGAAGTGAAGCATGCAATCAAATGAAAAACATGATGAAAAGTTGAAATTTAATCAGGTCTTACACACTGTGCCTTAGCCTGATAGCTCAGTAACAGCATGAATTTTTAAAAATATATATATTTACATTTACTTACAGTATGTGTTAAATTTGTCCATCTGATTTCAGCTTCCACAGTGTCTCTAATCTAAGCCACCATCATCTCTCACCTGTATGGTTGCAATGAATCTCTAGATTCAGTATTAGGTCCCTGCAACTCATTGTCCACACAGAAGTCAGAGAAAGGCTTTCAAAACATAAAAATGTTTGTGCCACTCACTTGCATGAGCCCTTCAATGCCTGACCATTGTACTCACAATAAAATCCAAAGACCTCAGATTGGCTGTCAGGGTCTAAAGGCCTTCCAGCCTCATGACTTGCCATGTTCCTACCTGTCTTGTATTGGTCTTCTTCCAGTTCTTTGAACTGACCCAACTCAGAGCATTCAGAACTGTTTGCAAAGCTGTGTCTATCTGATTATTTGTTTATTGCGTGTCTGTCTCTCCCACTAACCTAACATTTCTAGGAGGGGAGTGTTGCATCTCCACTGCCCACTCTTGTGCCCCAGCAGCTTACACAGTGCCTGACACAATGGGATGGTGTGCAATACAGATTTGTTCAAGAAAAGAGTGAATATTGGTTAGAACTTGCTAAGTGTCAGGCACTGTGCTAGGCTCTGAGATATAAATGAATATGATAGAGTGCCTAGTTTCGGTGAGCCCCTTGTCTAGCAGACGGGATACAAGGTGAATAAACAATTAGAACACTGAACAGGCTTCCACCAGGACAAAGCATCGGGTGCTAAGAGAGCAGAAGGAGATCAGGAAATCTTCTCAAGAGAAATGATTTCTGAATTGAATCCTGAAGGATGATAAGAGTTAAGCAAAGAAAGGAAAGGGAAAGTACAGGAGGTAAAGGGCAAAGGAGTGGAGTTGTGTGGACACAGGGCAAATGCAGAGTGGCCTGGAAATTGGACAGGGAGGATAAAGCAAGAGATATCAGTGTTCATTCAGATCCCTTCATAAATCAGACAGTGCCTCGTAAGTGCCTTGTTATCATTTCAGTTTTATATTTATTATATATAATTATTACTTACAATTATTGCCAGAAAAGTTAAGCATTTACCCAAGGTCCACAGCTAAACAATATATCCAGAATGAGTTTTATATGCATATTCATCGTTGTTTACTCGAAAATCCATTTTTCTTTCTTTTATAGCAAAGTAGACTTTTATTAAAATATTAGTATTATTAGTAAAATGATACAAAAATCTTTGCTGTTACTCATTGCACTAAAATTGCAAATCAGTCTGCCCCTTTATCCAATTAACTTTTAAGAATACATCAAAGTAGAATACAGATCCATCTGTGGCATGAAATCTAACTATACCTTTGCCTTACAAAACCATATAATTTTCCCCAAGATTTTCTCCAAAAAATACTCTGTTTATTTGGTTAACTTTCATTTACTGTCACTCTTGTAAACCATAAATCATAATCAATCTGTGTCTTTGACCATTTCCATGTCTTCTTCCCTTACAGAATGAACTAGAAAGTTTTTAATCCTCTATAATAATAATTTTCCAATGATGCATTTCAGCATAGCTAGCCACAGATTTGGGTGGGATTGATGAGGCAATTATTGTGGAAACAGATGATTCCAAACCTGAAAAGATAAATAAGCATATCCTCTATTATCCTGAGGGTCTTCACTGTCACATTTCATGAAAATAAATGTCCTGTCCTTAAGTGTAGCAGAGTGACAAAAGCAAAACGAAGATACATGTATACATACATACATACATAAGCTAGCAATAGAATAGTACTCAGCCATAGAAAAGAATGACATTTTGCCATTTGCAACTATGTGGATGGGCCTGGAGTGTATTATGCTTAGTGAAATAAGCCAGACAGAGAAAGAAAAATACTGTATGTTAGCACTTATATGTGGAATCTAAAAAATAAAACAAAGGAAAACAAAACAGAAACAGACTCAGATACAGAGAACAAACTAGTGGTTACCAGTGGGGAGAGGGAAGATGAAAGGGGCAAGATAGGAGTAGGGAATTAAGAGCTACAAACTACTATGTAGAAAATAAATAAGCTAAAAGGATATATTGTACAGTACAAGGAATATAGCCAATGTTTTATAATAACTTTAAATAGAATATAATCTATAAAAATACTGAATGACTAAAATAAATCTTCTAATCTTACCGACTGTCATTCACATAATCATAATATGTCCAAAAATGACACCAGATTTTAGAAACCCATCCCACTCACCAAATCATTCAGGATCCTGCCTTAGCAAAAAAACTTGCCAAGTTGTCTTTGGTAGATTCCAAAGTCTTTATCATTTTAGCTAACATCGTAGTGAGCTAACTCAGCATTACTACATAAGACTGATACAAAATGAATTACACACATGCACATACACAGCCACACAAACAAAATTCCCACATCAATGTCTCTTATATGGAGATCAGCAAAGTCAAATAAATTCCATCATGGTCTCATGTCAATGAGATTTTATATATAAAGCCTCTAGCAGTATTCATTCAGCAGTACTTCCTGAGTATTAGATGGGCTCATAATCTGGAATGACTTAAAAAATTAAGATAAACTCATATACAGAAAATCTAGAATATACGTTATTTCTCAAGAGGTCATTGCTTCAGAGATCATTTGAATTAGAAAACATAAACTACCAGATCTAAGCAGCGAACACAACATTATGACATTAGTCTGAAGTTTCTGCCAAGGGAAATGTCCCTTCAGTGATGATCATTGCTGGCTTTTTGCAGCCTATCATTGTTATCATTGCTTACCTTCCTCCTAAAAGCAAACTCTCACATTGTGTAGAAAGTTAACCTTTCTTTTGATATGTAAACTAGTTTTTTGTATCAGTCACCCCCAATCTGACTTAAGGCAATTGGAAAGCTAACATAAAGAGTATAAAATTAACATAAAAGTTTTTATAAGTCTAAAAATATGTTTTCAAATTTTTGTGGCCAAGAACTAAAAGAATGCTATTGACGCTGTTTTCAGGATTATCCATCCATTTCGACAGTACTGTGGTTGGATCAATCAAGTTTTCATTACTTAATGCTTTTGAAGAGAAGACCAGAAATTGTGTAACTTGATTGAAAACCTCTTGAAATTATTTGTATGGTACTTTAGTGAAATGCACTTTGAATTCACTGAAAAAATTGCAGATCCTTTCACATTGATATGAAACTTCAAGGCCTACACTAGCCTTATAACTTTTCACAGGTAATGGCCTTGGTAGGGATGTACCACACTCAATTTATGGTTCATAGGAGTAACTGGCATTTTGTATTTGTATTTGTCACAGTAGAAGGTGAATTCAATGTCCAAATGAGGATGAGCTGGGACTCCCCATGTAAAAAAAGTTTGTATATATACATATATACATCATATATATATACTGTGTATTATAAAAAAAACAAATGGAAGGGATTTTAAATGTATACAGCATGAAAAAATTTTGTGCTTCTTTTTTCCATTACCTAAATTATATTCCTCTATTTCAGATACATAGTCTCATAATATATACTCCAGTGGATTAGGTACCTCTCAGAATAAAGTTACCCTTTAATGTTGAGAGTAGTGACTAGTGAGGTCAAGATCCACACTACCTCTTTAGATCACTGGGCTGCCACTTAGACATACAATTCCAGGGAGTTAGAGCGGATTTAATTATACCCAACTGACCAAAGTTAATAAATAGTCTCTCTTGAGTTGAATTGGCACCTCAATAGGCTAGGTCTTCATGGTGTAATAAAAAACAAGATAATTCAGTCTAATCAATTAATCGGTCCATTCGTTTTTGCTGCTGTTTATTTTTAATTCAAAAATTTACATCATACAGTGAATTGACTGGTTCAGTGAATACATTGATAATTTTAGGATACCATTTTAGGCATGAATCAGAAAAATAATTCATTAGAGAACAGTGTATGTTGCTTGGTTTTTGACACTTTACCATCCTCATCTGTTCATGGATCCAGAATGTCACAATAATGTTAGGAACTTTGGATATTAATTCTTTCCTCTTGCTTGGTTGACTGAAAGCATTATTGTAATGGCCTAAAAAACATAATATGCTTCTCAAATGTTCTAATTAATCAGGTACCTAAATCATAAATTATGTTAAATTGCTGAGTCATAGAATCCTAGATCCTTTGAGAACTTAGAAGTCATCTATTCAAACCTCCCCCCAGATGTTGCAAATGGAAGCAATGGTTTGTTCTCAGAATGATTAACTAGCTCATTAGTTCTATAATTACCCCACATCCCTCATCTCAGTTCTATGCTCTATTAATCTATCCTCTTTAACCACTTCCTTGTCACTTCCTTTAACAATATAGTTTAAACATCTGAGTTTTAGATCTATTTGTCTATAAATCTTTTCATGTAATAAGAATAAATCAAAATATTAAGATTGGAATACACATTATGATTTCAATGCCCAAGAGCTGCTTAGTAGTTGATGTCTTGTTTGTGGTAGTAGCTGCCTAGTAGCAGATTTCTAAGCCTAGTGCTGTGAAGTGCCAGAAACATGCAAATACAGATACATTGCAATCCTGAGACACACGGATGATTCATTCTGCTCTCAGGGAAAATGTACAGTTGGCACTGCACCAGTTATGAGAATGTTTTTGCTTCCCCCCCTTCTCTCATACTGATTCACCTCAAGTTTCAAATTAGTGCAGATTGATCACATTGGGTAATTTTTCCCCAGAAATTTCATAACAAGTTTTATATCAAGGCATGAAATATTATCTACGGCGAGATTGTGAATCAATGACATAAATATAATTACTGTTTTTAATAAGTATTATTTTAAAGTCTTGCAGTATTCACAATAATGCATGTAATAAATGCATCTTATATTTGAAAAATTATTTGTAATAATTTAAGAAATAGTTCATTGTCTATCTTGATCACAGTAGTACAATTTTGCAAAATGGAAATTAAGCTATAATTTATAATAGTAAAATATTTTATTGCCATAATTTGTATGAATATGATATTCACCAGACAGTTCAATTCAGTGATGTAATTTTTCTTGGTAAAAACCAAGGACATTTATTAAATTACTGTTAAATTGCCATATATATATCTACAGTTGAACAATGGAAAGAAATTTACAAATAATCCATGATTTAAAAGAGACGGCTGCCTGATCACTTAACACAGTCTCCCTGGAAATTTGACAAGCATTTCTTTAGAAAATTTATCTGAAACTGGAATATAGAAAACAAGGACATTGGTGTGAAGTACCATCAACTCATATATAAGGCATAGATATTTATTTGATTACTATCAAGATAATGATCAGCAGCATGTGATACAAAATAAGTAAGAAAAAATTTAGCAGAAAAATAATTAGAATTCAGATAATAGATGAACTTTATGAAGTACGATGGTACAAATTAAAAACACTATACAGCAAGTCTGTGTTTAGCCCCAACCACATTAATAAAATCCTTTTAGCATCCTGTGAACTATAGCAATAAAAAGAAGCAGGTCACAGAGTGTGTCAAAGCACTAAATATTTTATTCCTCTTCCCTTTGAATAATATCTTCGCAGTGCCATAGGTGAAGCTTCCCATTATTTCATCACTTTATGCCTGAGGAGTGAGAAAGCCAAGAGAGGGAGGAAAATATAAAGGGGAAAGAAGGTCAACAGACATGAAGAAAAGACACCATATCAAAATATTGCCTTCTTTTCTTACCTTTTCCCTCACTTTCTTCTTCTTCCAGATACTACTCTTGCAGTTGAATGCTAATTCCTTAGTAGAAAAACCAGGTTCAAAAGTTGTGGGGGTTTTTTCCTCAGTAACACAAGAGAGAGGAAAGAGGAGAAAAAGAGAGAGACAGAGAGGCAAATACAGAGAGACACAGAAAGGGAAAATTAGTTGATCAAAAGTCAAAGAAGGAGATCAGGAATGAGACAGGAAAGCCCACTCTACCAGTTTTATTCAGCCTCATACTGCAAGTCCTAGCCAGAGCAATTAGGTAAGAAAAAGAAATAAAGAGCATCCAAATCTGAAAGGAAGAAGTAAAATTGACTATATTTACAGATGATAGGATTTTATATATAGAAAACCCTAAAGACGCCACCAAAATACTGTTAGAACTAATAAACAATTTCAGTAAAGTTGCAGGATACAAAAATCAATATAAAAAAATTGTTGTATTTCTACATACCAACAACGAACTATCAGAAGAAATTAAGAAAAATATTCATATACTATAGCATTGAAAACATTAAAATACTTAGAAATAAATTTAACCAAGGAGATGAGAGACCTATACACAGAAAACGATAAGACTTTGATTAAAGAAGTTGAAAATGACACAAATAAATGTAAAGATACTCTGTGTGCATGGATTCAAAGAATTAATATTGTTAAAATGTCCCAAAGTGATCTACAGATTCAATGTGATTCCCCTCAAAATTTCAATGTCATTTTCACAGAAACAGAAGAAACAATTCTAAAATTTGCATAGAACCCCAAAGACCCTAAATAGTCAAAGCAATCTTCAGAATGAAAAATAAGGCTAGAGGTATCCAGTCCCTGATTTCAAACAGTATGGTAGTGACATAAATATGACATAGATCACTTAGATACACAGATCAATGAAACACAATAGAAAGCTCAGAAATAACACAACCTGTCCTTCCTGCTGTATCCTTCAAGTCAGATTGAGCAACTTTTTAATATCTGGTTTTAGCCAACTGAGACACAGTTGTGGTGAGACATTTTCTTTGTAAGTTAGAAGGATCAACTACATTGGAAGGGGATAAAGATGAACAGTATGACACTTTGCAGAATCATATTTTTTTAGAAGCACAGTGTTTTAACTCCAGTTCTCAGTCACATTATCCATTTTCAAAGCCCAGTTGCAAGATAAATTTTATTTTACTAATGTCCTACATATCATGTCTTTCTATTTATTTACTTACATTACTCATGCTCCATTTAATAATTTCTCTTTGCTCTGAAACTTACAATGTGTCACTTCTAGAAGATTCATAATTATTTTGGTTTTCATAAAAGGCTAGAAAAGGGTTTGAAAAGTTAGAGATGATGATATGATTAGTATTTGAGAACATATATTTAGTGTAAAATATCCAGTTGTGTTAAAGTGCATTCATCACTTAAGTGCATGGGTAGCACTGTTAGTTTTGCATTAACAAAGCGCAGAGAACTTGGGGATTGCAGAGGAGTAGAGGAAGGTGGGTTTTCATTCAAGAACAAACCTGAAAAGAAAACACTCATCAACCTGATGGAACAATCACTGCCATTTCTACATTTAGGTGGATTATTGAAGCATGGTACATGGCAAAAGTGAGATTAAAAAGCACAAAATATGCTGAGCTTTAAAAAATTTTTTTTGAGCGGGTAGCAGGATCAAGTTTATCACATCTCTCCCTACCGTTCATACGTGAGGAAAGTAAGACCCAGGCATATTGAGTTTCTATGTTTAAAATTTGGTTGATTTAAGAGATGAGTACAACTAGAACATGTATGTTAACATATGTGTTGCTTTTATCATTATGCTTTCCCATAACTTCACATTCTCACTTTGTGGAGAAAAAAGTTTCATCCACTTTTGTCCAAGAAGGTAGAGTATTGGTATCTTTCTGAACGTTTCTGATTTAAATAAATCAAACATATTAATTGATAAATTCCCATATTTAATGTTTATTGCATTATTATAGCGTTGAGTAACTGTATTTCTCAAATACTGGTAGAAGAAAGTAATGATCAGTATAGTGGTTCTTACACTCACCCTTGAGGTCATTCACATATGGTTTACCAAAGAATGGCCTGAAGTGTGACCAGCATTCTAGAGTTCTCTGGGGAGCAGAATCCTGCCCGATCCCACCCAGAGAAGGTCCAGACAAGCACTCACAGCTTTTCCTGGCCATAGTTGCAGATGACATCTCAATGAAATTCCAATTATGGCTTCTTGGCCAAGTGCAGGAGGTGTTCCCTATACATTCCTAGTTTGTTGCTTTTATATGCACATGAATATCCAAGTTCTGTAGACTGAACTTTTTAATTAGTTTCATTTTGTGCCCAATTATCATTTAACTGGAATTTCTTACTGTATCTCCAATCTTTCTTGTCAAACAGCTCTTCTGTCTGGTTCTTGGACTAATATTACTTCCCACTGTTTACTCCACACATAATTATTCAAAACTGGCAATTGCTAAATGAATAAATGAATGAATAAATTCTTAGCTTTTGCTATCTCTGAGATATAATTTAAAATAAGGTTATAATGGCAGAAATGTGTAAACATTATTTTGGTAAGAAAGAGAATGGGAATGCCTGGAAAATACTCATATCCGTGTTGATTTCAATGAAATCTAAGTAGTATGAGCATCACACACTTCTAGGGGAAAACATTTACTCTCTTCTTCTCTAAGTTCAAACCCGACATAATAAAAGATCATTCCTTCATATCCAGTGGAAGCCTGGAAAATAGTCATAAACTCAGATGCATAGCTAATAATAATGCCTTGCATTTTTATATTGCTTTATAATTTTAAAAGTTCTCTCTAAAAGTTATCTCATTTGATCTTCAGAACTGCCTTTTGCTCTATACAAGTATAGGTATATGGTGTTTCATTTGCTATTTCAAAATTCAGAAATCTCTGAAGACTAAAGTTTTTTAAAACATTTTTTCAAAGTTTGCTGCCAAAACTCATTTAAAGGCAAAACTAATCTGAACTTTTGTCAGGATGTTTATAGACCTTACTTTCTCCACTTAGCTAAATACTTCATGAATCACTGCAAATACATGAGTATATCTCTTTGTGGGATGCTATCCAGACTCCATTTAGTATTAAATAATATGTGATACGATGCCCTATGTGATTTTTCTAAATTTGAATTTAAAAGTAGCTGGATCCACAGGTTTCACATTAATGTGTTGTGGGCCGTTGTTTATATGGTCAATTTAATGATTAAAAAACCAGGTTCCTAGTGGTTAAAGCAGCTCACCCAAGGTCACGCTTCCAGGTAACTATCGTTTCAGGTCCAGTTCTTTGATGGCCCTCTTCAAAAACATATGTGCTAGATAGAGATTTTTAATCAGTGCGATAAACACTTCGAGATTTTAGATCACAGTAGCTCTGTTTCAGATATACTACTTGTCCAGAAGGAGTGCAGAACAGAGTATAATTTTTATTCTTGCGTAAACTGGCCTATGGTTAAACTATTCACAAGTCCTCTAAGAAAAGAAATGTAGATGTTTCTCAGTCTATTACTTACTAAAGTGACAGTCTTTCCAAAATTTAAGTGTATATTTACCCAAAGTGAAAGCCAATTTTATAGTTAACATGGTGCACCAGCAAATAAATATCTTGACTAATAGTGGACTACTCACTGATGTTTTCAAAATAAGCATGTCAACTGACAAGGAACATTTCTTTACAGATCCAGCTATCCTCTTTCTTGTACCCTCCACAAACTTACAATTCTCTTTAGAGATATGAAGGTTTATATATCAAAATAAATTAAAGAACTTTTTAAGTGGTTGTTCTGAAGTAATACACCACTTTCTAATGCATCCTTTAAGGATACAGTTATGGATAACATAAATGTATGGGTAATGGATCTCTTAAGGATACATTTATGGGTAACAGACTATTGGTTGTAAAAGGCAGTGTTGTGGATATGAGCATAAACTTTATCATTATATGCATCAATACTTCCCAGATTTCTACTCTAAATGTTCACCATAAGATAAGCAGATTTTTTTCCTCACTTAATGAACAGAATTGAGGGCCTGTAGCATATACTGTAGGGATAAAGATAGTCTTCCCTGCCATATTGCTTAAAATCATGTAGATTTTTAGGATCAAAAGACATCTCAGAAGCCATGTAGTTTAAACAGTCATCTCTTGCACATCCAGAAAGGAACATTTCAGTGTTGGGTTTACATTTTTGTCACCTGTATTTATTAGGAATTCAAAATAAACCTTTCCTGTAGTTTCCGTACATTTTAGCATATTCTCTCTGAAAAACAGAATAATTTCATCCTTTCCACTTAAGAGCCCTTTAGATGGTTAAGACCTCCATTTCCCGTAACTTTTACATACCAACAATAATCCAGATAGATATTTTGCTTGATTTTGCTAATTGCAGTTTTTTTATAGCAATGAAAATAACAAGTCTTTATTGAAGAGAAATGGTGAATAGCACACTTGCATTAAAGACAAATGGGAAGAATAATAATAATTATGATGATGATGATGTGCCAGGAACTGTAACTAAAGTGTGTCTTGTTTAATTAAATATAATCCTCACAATAATCCCATGAGACATTTACTGTTATTATTCCCATTGTATAAACAAGAAAACTGAAGCATAGAGAAGTTAATTTACTGGCTCATGGTCACACAGTAAGTGACTAAGCTGGAACATTAAGGCAGGCATTCTGGCTCATAGAACGTATGCTTATCCTCTAGGCCGTACTATAGAATCCCCAAAGAACTAAGAGAGCAAAGCAGTGCCCCCAAAGTACTAAGCAAATTATCAGTCAACAACCTAAATATATGAGGACAAGGAGAAGGAACAAATGAGAAACTATGGTCAGCACATATTGTCAGATAATACAATTGAGCTAATACAGTAGTAAGGTTAAGGATACACTTTCACCTGATTTTCAAACTTTTAAAACCTCCAACCATCAATTAATAATTGTTTGGAACAAGTTATTTTTCTGTAGGTGGGATCACATGACTTCAGAATTGTATTAGAGAGAAGAGAAACCTAGAAATATATTAAATTGATCTTTAGTTGCATCTTCAGTGACATCTTAATAATATATATCATTCTCTTTTATAAAAATAAGGGAATAAAAGCAATTTTACTCTCTGTTATTGGCTCATATTACATACGACCCAACCATTCATAATATAAACCATTATTGTGTCATTACTATATTCCAGGTACTATTGAGCATCAGAATATTATAACAGAAGACTCTGTCTCTATCTTTAAATCATTCATAGGCTGGTGAAGGGACTGGAGAAGTAAATAAAAAATTCTAATCCACTGTAAGTGCTAGGGTAGATGAAATCACAGGTATTGTGAGAACAGAGATAATTTAGGTAACTCTAATAGAAAGGAGGGAATCATTGCACGGAGACTTAAAGAGTCTTTCAAGTTAACTATGGGGGGAAAAGGAGAAAATAAGCCTTTGAACAGAAGTAAAACACGTTATAAAGCTTAGAGATAAGAGAAAGCATCTAGCATTGGGAAAATTGCAAACAATTTGTTTTAGCCAGAGGTTAACATGTGCCTAGACTGACTGATGGCAGATGAGTCTGTCAAAATGTGGAGGGCACCAGATAACCCAAGATCTGGATGGGTCGACTGAGCAGTTTGGCTTTTATTCTTCAAAAGATTATAAGGTATTTCAACATTTTGCTTTTTAAAATATTTTATTTGCCATAATTTAAAAACATAGAGAAATCTAAAACTTAAGGGTTTTTTTTTTTCACTTTTTAAGGACTTACCTTTTTATTTTGAAAGACTTCCCATGAACTTTCACTCAGCTTTCTATAAAGTTAACATCTTTCTATGTATGTGATTACTGAAACCAGAAAATTAACACCATTGTTAAGTAATCTACAAAACTTAACTCAAATTCATCAGTTTCACATTGTGTCACTTCCAAGGTCCAGGGTCCAATCCACAATCATTTATTTCACAGGCAGAAAATACAAAAAACCCACAACTTTAAATATGTGCTTTTCTTCATTTTCTAACAACGTAGCAGGGAAACCCTTCTGCATAAGACAGTTATGCTACTTAATACTTAAGAAAACTTATTTTTAAGTGCAAAGCAAACTCCCTTAATGCAATCAAAATTCTTGGAGACAAAAATAAAGAGAAAACTATAAATCAGAGTAGACAATCTGTTGGCTGACAATAGTAATAAACTTGTGTTTGTGTGTGGTGTTTGGCTGTATTTGGGAATTACAATGAATGAAAGGAACACCACAATCTCTCAGGTGAGTGTTCCAGAGGCACATTTACCGTGGTAAACAAAAGATTGAACAACCAATTCTCCATGATCGCAAGTAATTAAAGTACTTAGTCATTGTCTCAGGCTCTGTTTTTTGGGAATCTAGGCAAAGATGAAGAACCAATACTATTAGAAAAAGAAAGACATAGCCATTGATAAAGGAGAAATTTTAAAAATAAGAAAATATATTTTGATAAATTTGAAAAATAATAGATGAAATGCAAATTTTTCTGACTAAGAAAAAATAGTATGCTTTTATATCAACCATTATCTATCTATATCTGTATCTATATATTATATATTATAAATTAAAGAAACATAACTGGAGTTAAAGGAAACTACACACACACATATATACACAAGAACTGAGAAGTTCAAGTAGTTTTAGAGGTCACAAAAATCACAAAATACTCAAGAATCATACATATCACATTGCAATATTATGCCACTTATTTAGAGACCGGATAGGGAGAGAATGCTGAGTAATGTTTCCAAGCAAGGTGGATTAAAAGGGACCATATTTACCCTCTTGCCTTGGACAACCTAAATAAATTAATAAGTAAGTAAAACACAAAGTATATAAAACAATTATTTTAAGGGCACTAGACATCAGCCAATAATCAAAAGTGATTCCTGAGAAACAAAACGAAAAATGACAGCCCTATGTTTGCCCCAGCTTACTGACTTGAATGTATTTCCTGGCCATAGGGCAGGCAGGGGGAGCCCAGCAGAATACCTGAGTTGAACTTGAGAGCTCAGGCTGGCCAAAAAGGCTAGAGCCGGCAGGACTGAGTGCCAACAAGGAGAGTCCTGCTCAGAGATATGGAAAGGGTCCTTCCCAAGTGTTCGGCCGAGCACTTATCAGTATACACACATGAAGAATACCTCAGAGACAATGGCAATCCAAAAAGATTAAAAGAAACAGCGCTGAGCTTACATATGGTGGAGAATAATAACTGATCTCACTAGCTAGACTGGAAGACCTCATAAATCATTGGCTAGAGTACTTGAAGAATCTTGTCGCCATAGTAGGAGATAGCCATACAAGTAAATCTTGGACTTGGTCCCGCGTATCAAATCATAAAAGCAAGACCTTAAAGGATAAAATTGTTCCCAGTACCCAGCTGTATCCTACAATGAAACTCAAGAATATCTATAGAAATACAGAATATTCAGGACCAACAAGTTAAAACGAACAATGCCTGAAATTCAGTGACAAGACAGGAGACTATGTCCCATAATAAGGAGCAAGTCGATCAACCAAAACCAACTCCTAACTGTCACAGATGTTAAAATTAATCTCTTCAGGCAGAATGAAATGATTCCACTTGGAAATGTGAATTAAAGAAATGAGGATACTGGAAATGGCAACAACATGAGAAATATTTAATTATTGCTTATTATTTTAATCTTCTAAAAATGTAATTTACTGTTTAAACAAAAATAGTGTCAATTTTTATGAAGTGTATTACATACTACATATTTAATGTAAAATGAGTGATAATACCATAGAGACTGGGATGGGAGAAACAACGCAGTGCACTGTTGAAAAGTTCTCATACATGAGGTGCTATAATATCATTTAAAGGTATACTGTGATGACTTAAAGATATATACTCTAAACCCTAATCAAACATAAAAATAATAAAGCAAAGATTTATAACTGATAAGACAACAAAGGAGTTAAATAGAATCATAAAAAGCATTTAATCAAAAAGAAAGCAAGAGAAGAGGGAAATGGCAATAAAGAACAACTGAGGAAAATAGAAAAACATAGCAAGAAGAAAGATTTAAAATCAAACATCAATAATTACGTTAAACATAAATTGCCTAAAAATCCACTTCAACCATAGAGATTGTCAGATTGAGCAACAAGAGCAATAGTCTACTATGTGCTGCTTATGGGAAATGCACTTTAAATGTAAAGACAAGCATGGATTAAAAATCAAAGGATAGAATAGATATATCATGCTAATATTAATCTAAAGAAAATAGGAATCGTTATATTAATATCAAACAAATCAGACTACAAAGCAAAGAGTACTGCCAAGGAGAAAGAGAATCATTTCATAATGATAAAGAGGTCAATTCATTAAAAGGACATAGCACTCCTCAAAGTTTATGAACCTAAAAACTAAGATACAAAATGTTCATAAAAACTTTACAGGAAAAGTATTCTCAAAACTTCTAATCTACAAAGAATTCATTAACTACAGTTGACCCTTGAACAACACGGGTTTAAACTCTGTGAGTTCACTTACACACAGACTTTTTTCAACGGTAAATACTACAGTTCTACCTGATCCGTGGTTGGTTGAATCCATGGACGTGGAATCATGGATACAGAGAGCCAACTACAAGTTATAGTTGGATTTTTCCATTTTTTTCTGACTGTAGAGGAGATTTATCAAGATTTTCCTTTTTACTGTATTCTAACTTTTTAGGACTAGAAGTCTACTAATGTAAATTGTTAGAAGTCATCTTTTCGTCTTTACATCTCTAAATAATAAACTCCTATAACAATGTTATTTTATCCATAGTGAGAGATTAAGCTAAGTAATTCAGACTGTTACATGTTATGAAGCAAAAGAAAAAAGTATAATCATTTTTTCTGTCACTAGACTTTTTAATGTAAATAGGTAATATTGCATAGCTCATGTACATTTATCCTAATATAACTAAGTTATGATAGTTAAACACAATTGTGACTTTTAAGATAGCACAGTTGAGATGATACATAATTTAAAAACTTTAACTTGAATTATGATTGTATGAAAATATAAGCATGATGGATTTTCAAAATACACTCATTGTAGTCCCTGTTTTTATTCATAAATGATTAACCAGCCATTCATGAAAAGAACATTTCTCTATTACTGTAAATATGATGATTATACCACTCTATTTTATTTTATTTTGGGATTTTATTATGGGATCTCCCCTTTGTTCTCTTAGGCATTAATATATACTGCCTAAATTATTGCAAGTGGATTTTCTGTAATTGTGCAAAAGCTAATAAAAACATAAGTTTAAAAAGACAGAAGACTTAACAGCATCTACTGGCAACTCACGATTAGAAGTGTATTGTCAACAGGGGAACAATATTTTAAAGCTATAAAAGCCAATAAAATTATGAAAGTGTAAAATATAAATCTTTGGCTTCTACGAGGGAATATAATTATTAATCATCTGTGCCCCTAGTGGCAGTTAAAGATTTTAATAGAATATTCTTGTCATCAAAAATCTTAGCAAAAAAATAAAAAAAGATGCATAGATTTCTACTTGCTGTTAAATTTAAAATAAAAGAAATAATGACCCACACAAAGATAAAACTAGCGTAAGCAGTCCATCACGAAAGTACCACTCATCTCTATTTGTCACCACTA
The DNA here is from genome assembly GCF_009834535.1 of Camelus ferus. Lineage (NCBI taxonomy): Eukaryota > Metazoa > Chordata > Mammalia > Artiodactyla > Camelidae > Camelus > Camelus ferus. The sequence goes on from NC_045719.1 coordinate 14,080,658, forward strand.
GATTCTTTGGACCAGTGTCTGTCCCTATGCTCTGACAAGCTTTCCTTTAATTAGATGTAAGGGTAACAGAAGCATAATCTTTGTGAAATTTAGATATAAACTTGATTTAAGCATCCATATATTGAGCTTGACTAAATAAACTAAAAATTTAAGTTGAACGTGCAATTTATTAAAAAATAAATAAATAAAAAGAGGTTGGCAGTCACAGGTCACTTCCATCTCTTTTTTATGGGGAAAAAGTTGGAGTTTCCACATGTAATTTCTGTATTCAAGTTCTAAAGTTTGCTTTCATTACAATGTGTTCTTCTAAATGTTAGTTCTTATTTGCAAAGACAGTCACGGTCTCTGACTTTGAATGCTATGTTAAATTAGGCAGCACTTGTGGAATCTGGTTGCTATGAAAAGTTCTAAACACCCCTTATTTTATTGGAAGAAAATTACGTTCATCAGTGAGTGAGTCATAAAGATATGTATATCCACGTCAGCTGTGTTATCATGAAGGCTAGGGCTGAAAGTTAAATCCCTCTAGGAAGTCTTTTGTAGTCAAAATCTCCAGAATTGATTATACCTGCAAAGTGAATTTTCATGAGCAATTTTAATAAGTTTTTAGAAAATTTTCCTGAAGTTCATGTAAAAGCTTATGCAAGGAATAGGTTAATATGGTTAAGTTTCCTTTTTTTTTTTTTATCATGTTCTTTTCTTTTGCTTTAGAGAGTATACATCCTACTCAGATTTTTTAAATCAGTTGCAGCTTATAATATTTCTCCCACCTGAGGCTAAATTGAGGAATTGTTTGAAATTATGTCAACCAACAATATTGAAAAAAGATAATGAAAATAAAAGTTTAAACCCATCAAAAATGTTTTGAGCTATATAATGATGTTCAGAATATGAAAATTTAAATACCTTTCCATCTAAGTAAACAGCTTTGAAGCAACGGGTATATTACAAATGTTTTAACTAAATACAGTTAATCTTCCTTAAAAAGGAGTATGAGAAAAAAGTAAGACCCAAAAACTTATTTCAAAACATAATGAAACGTAATGAGAATGTCCCTTGTCTGCGCAACTTCATTAATTTAACGCTCTCTTTAGATTCCGAACTTCTTGCTATATGTCACATGGTACACTGTGCTATATAATATGATCCAGAAATGGCAGGAATTCTAACAAATGTACTCAGGAACTTTTGTTACATTCTCTGAAGGCCCTGTCTATTTGTGAGAATTATTTATCAAAAAATGGTTTATAAAGTGCAAATTACTAGAATGAACTTTACACAGGTAGCTCTTCACATGACTAGCCGTCACCTCTGCCCTCACTCCCCCTGGACTGTTTCCAAGAGAGATTCCTTCTATATGCCTTTTCTTTACATTCTCTCTACTTTACCAAGGCTGCAAGGAAGGTATTTGGACCCAGATGTGCTGTCTTTACAGAATTGTATTTTTAATTTATTCAGTTCTCCCTCTCTCTACCTCCTTTTCAACACAGGACTGCTAGATGAAACGTTCTTCTTAATCTATCCTTGCTTTCCTCTACCCAAAACTACTGCTACTGGTCATGTCTTATCCATTTCATTTTCCTTGGGACAAATTCTTTTCCCTGGTTCCAGCTTTTGTGCTTGCCTCTTTGACACGATGGGTAATTGAACAGATAGGAAGGCAAGAAGATGGTTGAGGAACTGGTGCTCTCCACTGTCCTCTTGTAATATCAAATTTCCATTTCTCCAAGTTCCTTTAACTGGAATGGATGCTCATCATAAATTTTCTCATAAGAAGTGGGTAAAATATTCAGAGTTCTAAGTTCCGTTTTCCACAGCATCATTTCTCCTTGGCAATTATTATCTTCCTGTTTCTATATGTTTCCTCTTATTTTCTGATACCCAGTGGGAGACATACTGGGATTAGGCTACCTTTTAACCTCAATCATCTTTCTAAAACTTTCTTATAATTTTTATCTAGGTCAAATCAATCAAGACAAAGATGTGTAGGTTATTCATTTATTTGATACTTTAATGCCTTGATTGGATAGTAATATTTTGAAGAAAAAAACAGAAATAGATATTGTTCAATTACCACTTATCAAATCTATACACTTTACCAGCAGTACCACAGATTAAAACAACCTTTCTTGATTTGTCTAGGCATTTAAGCCCATTAATAATACAATAATACAGTGTTTGAGTGTCCTTGGAATACAAATTGACAAGTTGGGAACTGTCCTTTTCATTAGGTGATTTTTAACCAATCACTAATTAATGGTCTTAACTTTCCATTTCAAAGAAAACAGAAGATCTGATTTTTTTTTTCTATAAGAGCATCGTCCCCTCATTCTGAGTATGATTCTTTTAACACTCAGAAGCTTATGGCATTGTGATGATGGATTTCATTCTTTCACTGAAAAGTCTTAGTTTTCTTTCTGTGTATCTTATTGCCTAGAAGTTTCTTAGAATTTGACCCTATAGCAATGTATCTATGCTGAATAACTATGTTATGATCTGAAAATAGTACCTCAGAATTACTTATCCCAGAACACTAAAAGCTTACTTAACCACCTTTTTTACAAAAACAGATAAAACACAAAGGTTTAGTGAAGCCACTAGACTATCATGACCTGTTTTAAAATGTGAATGATCCTGGAATCTATGATTTACATCTATAATGCAGCCTTTTCTTTTTCTTTTCATTGGAGGTACTGGGGATTGAACCTAGGACCTCATGCATGCTAAGCACACGCTCTACCACTGAGCTATACCCTCCCCTCAAATCTGTGATTTAATTCTTCACTAAAGGGAAACAAAACTGACCTTTAGCCACATGACAGAAGGACTCAGGAAAAGTTAAGTTGACTTGCTTGAAAGCGTTTGCAGAATCCTGAGGACCTAAGAAATGTAACTTAATTATGCATGAGTGAGGAAGAGCCAGAATTCACAGGAAAAGAATCACAGGTCAAGGGAGCGGTAAGTTAGCTCTGGCTGGGTTTCAGGGATCTTGGGAATAATAGCTTTACATAGTCGTGTTCTTTCCTTGGAATTTTTCTTCAGAGTTTTTATAAATTTGAAAAATGGTATTCAACTGCTAAAGTACTATCCACATTTAGAGACAAAGGATCCAAATATAACTGTTGTTAGGGAACTATCTTCTTAATCTTAGCAGTAAGATCTCCTGATGGAAGATTTCAGCGTGGGAATGAGGGAGGTTGGGGTGGGTATTTTGCTAGGCAAATAGCTTTTTAATATTTAATCATACTGATTTGGGGTCAAAATATTCTGCATATAAATATACATGATAAGTGGTTACACTTCCAGAATTTTTATTTGTGCCTGATTTTTATAAAAAAATGGACAAAATAGAATTTGTGGTTTTCAAAAAATAGCTTCATTCCATCAACACATCTTGAAAATATGCTGTGGTAATCTGTCTCCCCAATACACCTGGCATCTCCAGGGCAGGTGTTCTAATTTGCTTGGTGTATCTAAGCATGTACCCTAATGCTCAGGAGAATACGTTCTGTAGAATGTGGGAAGTCCTCCTTTTCTGTATTAGAAAAGTAATGTTTAGCATCCTCCAAATTTAGAAATGAAATTAGTATTTTCCACAATATTTTCAAGTTTCATGGAGAAAAATTGTTTTAAGAAACAATTAACATTGCATCTCCAAATAACAACTTACCATTTTATATCTCTGCCAGGTAAAATCAATTTTCTGGATTGCTGTTCTAATAAAAAGGAAAACCTCTAAAGAATGATACCTTTGGTAATTCTAAATCAAATGTATTTTGTCACCAAGGAGATGTCATTCTTGCAACTTGTTTTTTATAGTAGATGTCCATTTAGGCCCATTTCCAAGTTTAAATAAATCTTAGACACAGCAATTGATAGCAATTAATCTGATTCCACATACAAAGGTTAGCCCACACACAGTAAAAATATAAGAAACCCAACAAATAAAACTGAAGCGTAAATACTTAAAATGACATGAATAAAAAGAACTGTGGAACTAAAGGAAATAAATCCTGCAATATTATCCTAAATCCTAAGTCAGCAAAGCATAAAATCCAACTCTTGGAAGGATTTTGAAAGCGTATATAACACAGCATTCCTCAAGCCCCATTCAGACTTACTTTTGTACTATGGTTTATACTGCACCAATCACATAATTTCACTTAGTCTTCACAGTAACCCATGGAAGTAGATATTATAATTAGCTAGCAAGTTGGTGCATGGCAAGGTGCCCCATAACTGCAATCTCCAGTTTCATCTTCTGCAGTCCCTCCATTGTATAATACACGTGACAACTTATCCTGACTTTCTTCTGCTCCAATAACCAAGCTTCGATTATGAAGGATTATTACACACCAGCTGTTACAGTAAATATGTACAGTCAGGCATGGAGGTTATATGTGGAAGCTTGGCTGCTGAAATAACATCAGAGCTCACCAAAGAATAAGTAAAATATGATCAAGTGGAGAAGGAGTCTAATGAAGTTTGGGACTGACAGTTCAGAACCAAAATCAGAAACTTCTGGTATTAACCCTTCTTCGCTACTCTGCTACTATTAATTTGGGCTACACTTATGTAAGGCAAATACAAACTAAAAATAAAAGGTTAATTCTCCCTGTTAAAATAAGGGGAAAGATTCCCCTTCCTCCATTTTCTTGCAGCATCTAATTAAGAAAACTTTTAAGTTCTTACATTGTCTCTTTGAAAAATATGTAAATTCTTTTAAAAGCTAAATGAGACTTGTGCCAGCTGAAGGACCCAGGAATGTCTTTTTTAAGGACCTGGGAACCATCTCATTAAAAAGTAAACATCAAAAGAGCATCTTCATCTGCCCATTTCTGTGGAAGGGTAAGAGTATAGCTTCCTTGAGTACCTTGCTCCAAGCTGCAAACTTACTTCCTGCCATAGATACAAGAGGTTTGTTTTTCCTTTGCACAAAATCAGTTAATGGACACAGATAGTCATTCCAATTGCCAAGTGAATTTAGGATGAACTATGTACAATACATGATGCTGTCAAGTCCTCTTGTCAGAGGAGTAGTTATTGTTTATCTTGAGAACGTGTATGTGGTGGGTTGTATCTGCTTGGCTGTGTGAGATTTCTTTCCGTATTTACTATCTCTTAGCAGATAGCCTGTGATGTGCATCACATTCTGGTTTAATAAAAAAACTGTTTCCTTTCTTGACTTGAAAATCTTTGTGGAAAGATTTTCTGCGCTGGGGGAAGATTTTGTGTTCAATTTTATTTCCTCAGCACTCATCATAATGCTGCTTAAGATGAACAGAAATTATATCATCTTTACTATAATGAGTGCTAGATAGATAGTATTGTTCCTAAAATTTAGATGTTTTCTTGAGTTAGTTCACGGATTTTGGCAGGCCAGTGAGACAATCTACTCAACAAAAAAATGTGTAAAAATCAGACCCTCAACTTAAGATTAGCTTTCTGAAAATTTTAAAAGTAGGAGTAATGACCATGTGGTGTTCCAAGCCTTTTTCAGTACTGTTATTTTTCTCCCATTTAAATATACTTTATTTAAAGCTATACTGATTTAGGCAGTAAAATAGCAAAATAATCTTAAATAGCAACCAATTCAACCACACTTTACCTAAATTAAAAATCTTTGCTTTCACACTGATATTCCTTTGTTGCTTTAAAACAGAAATTAAGCTTTTGTTCTTAAAGATTTCAGCAAACATAATTTATCATTCTACTAATTAACTCTGAACAATTGGCTGAAAAGGGCATTTTTCCAGGAACAATATGAAAATGACCAAGTGCCTTTATACATAGGTATACATGTACATATACATATCAAGTTTATGTTAAGGTATTTCTTATTGGAATAATAGAAAAGCAATAGAGGAGGAAAACTCAATAAATGCGCATAGAACAAATGGATTACAATCCTCTGTTTAAAAATTGCTTCTTAATCACCGTTACAGTTAAATTTTAAGGTTATTCTAGTACCTAGTGAAATTTCTTAAGTAAAAAGCAACAACTTAAGGAAAAAGAATAAGGATGGTAAACATTTGTTGAGTGTTTACCAAACGTCAAGCGTAGCTTGAAATTGTTTTAATACTTTTGACAACTGTATGAGTCAGGAACTATAATGGCCATTTTTACAGAGGAGAAAACCAGGACACAGAGAAGTCAGAGTAACTCACCCACAGTCATGACGCTGGCAGAGGCAAAGCAAAGGTTTGAAAGCACAGACTGCAGGTTCAGGGCTCTAGCTGTCAACTGGCTGTTCTGCCTTTCTTGTGGCTTCTCTTAATGAACTGTCCTAGTGGTAAGTTTGTATTTAGCAACAGAAGCATGAACCAACTATATACCAAAGATGCTTTCATTCTTTAATCAAAGCAACCATTCCTCTCAATATTCTAAATTTAGTAATGTCTTAAACAGCATATCTATGAATACTGACCTCTCACATTTTGAATTATACAATTATATATACATTTCATTTACTCAATAAGAAAAAAATTATTAAAACGGGCAGGTTGTTGACCCAAGATTATTATTTATTCAACCTAAGTTTTCTTGATGTCTTTGTATTACGCGGGTTGTTTATTTTCCCTTAGGAAATGTAGTCTTTTTGAGAGGACATAACTGAGTGGAAGACTGTGCCAAGAAATCAGTATTTATGGTTAATCTCCATTTCCAAGGCATTAAGATTAATACTTTCTTATCAAAAGAACTATTATGCTAGTACTTTCTTGCAAAGTGGATATCAGTGGTATTTATCGAGAATTGAATCCATGACTTGAAATCAAGGGAAAATCAGTGAATCAGTGGATAGCGTCTGAGTCTGAGCTTTGAAAGCAACCAGACCCAGGACTGAATCCTAGTCCTTCACTAATTGGCTCTATAGTATTTAGCAAGCTACTTATCCTCCCCTCTGTGTGAAATGGGTCAAATGATGATTACCTCTTAGCTTTATTATAAATAATAGTGTAGGCAAATGGCAGCTACTGTGAGCTCTGTATGAATTATTTCAGGATACATGAAGTAAGGTAAAGGAGAGTCTTCCAGAGTGGTATCTATGTACGTTGAATTGATCTTATGTGATACGTGAAAGAATCTATTTCTTTTTACTTTATTTTACATTAGAACAGCAATAACTACTACGTCAAAAATATGATTTTATGGGCATGTTTCCTTAAGCTGAGAGTTTCTTAGCTTGAAGCTAAGACAATACAGTAGATGGTTTAAGGTTAATTTAAAGAAAAGTGTTTTCTTTCACTCAGATCAACTTGGTAAACTTGGTAAAAGTACAGTGAATAAATTTTAAATTAGTTTGGATGTTCCTCAAAGTCCAAATTAATAAATTTAGGTGGAAAAAGAAGAAAAGGGAGAAATAAATAAAATAATCTTGTAATCATTGTATAGAACCTAGTTTGCAGATTTAGGTTAAACTCGTTTTCTAATACTATACGTAAAACCTATTTAAATATTATCATATGAGTGAACTATTTTGATTCTACATAATATACTCACTATAATTCATAGAAACCTAGTATGTAATGGACTTGTACCATCTTTTATGAGGCACAATATGTCTGGTTACCTCCACAATAGTTCAATATTCATTTATTCATTGAACAAATATTCTTGAGTGGCTATTGTAAGCCAGACACTGATTTAGTGCTGGGAATATAATAATGAAAGGGTCAGACATTCTAGTATGCCCACATTCTAGTATGGAAGATGTGAAATAAATAGTTGAATGTTTACTTTGTTATAAAATATTACTGGGTTTTTGAGTTATTTATGCATTTTGTACTTAGATTCATTCTGTTCTCTTTTCTCATTGGATTGATAGCATGCCAGTAAATTTTTCTGAGGAATGTTTTAATATACATAATGCATTTTTGATCATAAGATCATACTGAATGATCCAAGTACATAGGTGTAGACTGTTTTTGATATGGATATTTGTAAAACGTAACAGTTAAATTGTTTGTAGCATGGGCCATCATTTCTTTCTCAGAATGTAGATCTTCATGGCCTACATGCTTAGGAAGGTGGGTTTTCAGGATAAGAATGTCAGCTGTGTTAGCTCAGGGAACACCAGCTACATCTGCACCTCCCCATCTGTGTTCCTAGTCAAACCATTTTCTAATCAGTTCTTATTTAAAGAGCAGAGAATACTTCTTGTATGTAGGCTTCTCAGAAAAGCATTCTTTCTTCTAAAGACAGAACTCAGAACAATGACTTTTTAATTCTGTTTCACTCTGAAATGACTGTTTAATTTTGACTTTCAGATTTCTTCTTTTCAGAATTAATAGAACAAATTCAAAAAATAATAATTTACTATAAATGCATCTTTCTTTTCCATTGTCTTTGAAAAATAGAAGCTTAAGCAACAGCCCAAAATTTAAACTTAGAAAAAATTGTGGGACACAACAGCTTTGTGAATCTAAATTCTAATTTGGTAGAATTAGTTCATGAAAAGAGATTCCATTTGGGAGCATTTCAGAAAATGAACAGATATATTTGTGTCACACTATAACCATCACTTCAAGTAAGGAAAGATAATTTTCCATAAAGAGCTATCTGTCTTTCAGAGGAGAGAACAAAATTGATGAGTTATTTTCTTAACTGCCATTATTTCCACTATTAAGATTTCTTTGCCAAGAAACCAATTTTAGGAAAACTCAAACTCTGAGCAAATCAAGTTATTTCTTCTGCTCATTGACTTCAGATTACCTTAAGGTCCTGAGTGTAGAATCTATTTCCTCACTTTGCTCAGAACAATAATTTGAATTTTTGTTAATAATGCCAACACACATGGTGACAAAGGAGGACACAAGCTGAGAGACTAACCAGTAAGCTACTTAGGAGAATTATGCTGGGCCAAGAAGTGCTAGCTAATTATTTTATCAGAAATCGTCAGTGCAACTAATTGAGAGATTGATTTACATGAGTCTTTTCTTAAAAAAAAAAAAAAATCCCCAAATCAGTAAGACACTTGATTATGCATACATAGAGATTAATTTGGGGGAGGCATTTTTCATTGAACAAAAGTAAAAAAATTAATCTCAGTCTTCCAGGATTCATGACATACACATAGAAAAAGAATGTATCCCACACATCACACATTGAAACCTGAATAGGTGAGATCAGGAAGAGCTTCAGTCACTTAGGACAGCTTCATGATTTCTTCACGGAGGAAGTAAGACCTCGTATTGATGAAGAAGGAGCAGGAGGAAGCATCATAAATATCAGGAGACGCAGCAATTCTGACGAGATGTGAAATCATAAATAAATAAGCTCAGAGCACAGGCTTTCTGTAGAAAAATGAGGTTGTTTCAAGAGCAGGGTTGTAATTCTACATAAAATGCTGAGGAATTTAATGTAGTGCACAGGAATGGGAAACTTTTTTAATTGAAATATAGTTGATTTAGAATGTTGTGTTAGTTTCAAGTGCACAGCAAAGTGATTCAGTGATACATACTCATATACATAGATAGATAGATTCTTTTTCATATTCTGTTCCATTATGGTTTATTACAAGATATCGAATGTAGTTCCCTGTGCTATACAGTAGGACCTTGTTGTTTATCTGTTTAATATAAGTAATGTGTATCTGTTAATCCCCAACTCCTAATTTATCTCTCCCTTACTTCCCCTTTGGTATCCTTTGTTTCTTTTTCTACGCCTGTGAGTCTACTTCTGGTCTATAAATAAGTTCACTTGTATCATTGTTTTTAGATTCCATGTAAAATGATATCATATGATATTTTTCTTTCTCTGACTGACTTAACTTCACTTAATATAATAATCTCTAGGCCCATCCATGTTGCTGCAGATGGCATTATAGAAAACTTAATTTTTAAAATTTTTAAGCTATGGAATGAAAATAGACGATAAGTACTTAATATGAGTCGCCAAAGTGATACTTTCACAATAATAATGTATGATCAAAACTTATTTATTTTTTCTACTGTTAGATGCTCTAGGAGTGTGTAGTGACTGTAGGACTGTCATTTCATGATGTAACTGGCTGATTGGATGGCGTCAAAATCTAGCTGTTGTGACATCAAACTCATTATGGTGGACAGACTCTCTTTTGGGCTGGAGCAACAGACTGGGGACATGGGTGCCCTGAGAACGTGTGCATCAACTGTGCTTGGGAATTCAGTCAGAGCCACTAAGGGTCTGAGCGATGATGCAAAACCCTAAAGCCACAATACAGTGCCTACTCCAGTTTTCAGAAAACAAATATTCCACAATACTGTGGTCAAAAAATAATTTTTTGTAAATAGAGGCAAAATGAGTTGAAAAATCTGGAGATATTAGAAAAGGGAAGTAAATGGTCCCAAAACACGGATTTGAGGAGGTTTAACAGCATATGTGCAAAAGCAGATAGTGGAGACAAATTTTGTCCAGTGTAACTTTGGTGACTGAAGGATAAATAAATCCTGTTACCTTAGAAAACTTCTCCCATAGGAAGACCCTGCTTACCAGAACAGTATTTCCACACTGCTTTACCTTAAGCTGGTGAAGAAATAGTCCTGATCTTGTATTCCTAGAGCAGAATGAAACCAGAAGGAATCTCCAAACAGTAATGCCTTCCTCTCAGTAATAACGACATGAAAACTGTGCATTTACTTTTTCACCATTTTCTGCTCAACACAGTTAAAACTTTAGATTAGTTCATGCAGAGAGCCTCACTGCCCTCAAGTCTTGGCACGAGAATCTGGACTTATCTGTGCGTCACAGAAAGGCTTTTTTTTTTTTTTTTGACAGACTGCTCCCCTAGGGGAATCCAGTATCCCAAATGTAAGGCCCTGGATTCAACCACCTGGTCTCAATTTCAAAACCTCCAAGTTAATATCTGTGAAAAATTCAGAGTTTTGGATAATAAATTGTACCAGCTAAACTGTCCAAGCTTCAGAAAGGAAATAAGGAAAGGAGAAAAATGTAGTCATTTAACAAACAGTTACTGAGGTCGATTAGCATAGAAATAGTGCTCACATATAAACCTCATATGTATCTCATCTTGTAAGATTTCCACTTTGTTCGGTTTTTAATATTTGCTATTATACATCTGATTACATGCCAGAAATTTCCATCTAGGTTGAAACGGAATTTTATGATTTTATGTTTTGTGCCCTGGACCAATTTTGAAAGCAGGAGGTAATAAATCCATAGAGGCAAATTTTTCATGGAGCCAGACAGGGAGGGAGCTTTCTTGCCACTAAGTGGTAGCACAGAAATTCACCTTTTAAGATGCATGGCCTTCCTGAGAGGTCAGAACAAGACCTCCCAGGCAAGCTCGAGACTGAGAGATGGGACTGAGCTTCCCTTCAGGTTCTGTGCCGCACAGCTCTGAGGTATTCAGGGAAATAGAATATCTGACAGTTATGAGGCAGGAGACTTGGGGACCACAGTTGCTACCCTGGAACACGGAGACTGCAGGAGAGACATGGAGGAAACTCCTCTCCCATCTGTCTTCCAGCACATTTTTAGTTTGATATTTCAAGAGCAGAAAAGAATGACTTCAAATTTGGATCATTACTTCATGTTGATTATTCTTGAATTTATATCACTTTGGTCCTGTCAAACACAGTTATAAAAATAAAATCTTCAAGTCTCCAGTAAGGTGTGCCTAGTCAAGAATTTCTAGTTAAGAAAGAGCAATTTAGTGTTTATCTCCATCCCTCTATAAGCAGAGCTAAGTTCAAACATGTTTGTTTTAATAATTTTTAAAACCTTCTGAATACATTTTTAAATATAATTAAAATATGATTCATGCAACTGATTCTATCGTTAAGGTTGGTGTGGATAGAACAAAATCATCAGAAATTTTCCAAAACAATGGAAACACTCTGAAATAATAAGATAAGTTTCACAAATCCATTTGTTGTTCTAAATAAGCAATAACAGGCATTTAAAATAAAAAATAAACATTCTCTTTGCATCTGCATCTGCAACAGAGAATGTAACTGGAGACAATGCATGTCATAGTGCTTAGCATCGTGGGGGCTCAGTAAGGTGGTCTAACTTTCCTTAGGATTCATGCTGAATATAATTCCAAGCCAGAGAGTCCCTTCTGGCCATAACACAAATTTCTCCCTTAAGCAAAATAAGGCTCACCCCGACTCCGTCCAAAACCCCTCAAAAGTCTTACCTAATCATAGTATCAGGCTCAAAGTCTGGGACCTGGTGATTTATATCAAGTCTAGATATGTATCCTCTTGATCTAGAGACCTATGAATGTAAACAAAGAGGGAGAGAAAGAGAGTGATAAACAAGTCAATTACAGTATGTGGACAAGAGATCTCCCGTAAGCACTCACATTTGAAAAGGGGAAGAAAGGGAAGCACACAGAAATCTCTTTTCCACGGTAACGCAACAGTCCTGCCATGCAAGTTGGGCCATGGCCCCTAATCCGGAGGTAACAGATGGTCCTGGGTCAGGTCCTAGTTCTGCTTCCCGGGCGTGGCTCTCAGTCCGTACCTCCCCAGCACTTTAATCTCAAAACTTTTTTCATCATCATTATCCAGTTCTAAAGAGGTTGTTAGAAAAGATGCACTCTGTGACAGCTAAGTAGCTTTCGTAGCCCAATTTCTGCCTGCAAAATTGGGGACCAGAAGTTATTTTGGGTATTAAACAGCCTCAATCCCTTTTAGCCTTGGTGGTGGTGTTTTAGCCATGTTCCCCCAAATCCAAATCCCTGAGGGTTTCATGTGCTTGATTATAGTCAACTTCATTTACAAAAGTAACAAATTTTGGGGGTTTCATTATATACTCTATTACCATAAATTAAATTTTATAAAAGCCACAGACCTTTGGGTGCTTTGAGTACCATTGGCACAGCAGGAATCTGTGGGACCAGGCTCTCCTGAGGCCTTTCCTCCCTGTGAGGATATTCTAGGCGTCACCTTAATTCTTTCAAACATCTTAAAGCACAAGAGGAAAGCACAGGGGGGCTATTCCTTAATTTGGTCTACACCCCTAAGCTACATCTTAAAGACACTTGATTTTATCTTTGCCCCAAAGCTGTATCTTAATTTGATAATATTTAACTGTCTGGCAGGATTAGAGAGGCAGAAGAAAGGGATTTACACACCAGCACATTTGGGAAGCTCTCTGTTTTCTCTTTATTCTGTTTACTAACTAGATAGTTACTTTCTGAGCTCATCTCTCTTTTATTACCTTATTAAATCCATCTAAATGAAGCTAGATCACTCATTCTACACTCTGCCTGGAATCCACAAATTAATTAAATCCAATGTCAGCCTTCCAGTGACAGTTTTTAAAAATATTTTATGACTGTATCATATGGGTTAACATTTTCTAAGCCTCCTATATCAGCTTCCTTGTCACTTGTCACTCAAGCCTAAAATCAATGCCCCATATTTTAGTTTTTTGTTTTATCAGCACTCCACTTCAAGTACTAATTTGGTATTGGATAACTTTTGATATAACAACCACAAAATCAATGACATACCAAAAGAAGAATTTACTTCTCACACATCTTTCATATTGACTGGAGTGCCTCTACTTTTGTTGGTTGGGTTCACACACACATCAGTGGACCCACTGAGTTTGATTGGGCTCACCTGAGTAGTTCTATTTCAAACATAGGACTGTGGATTGGCCAAGGAGCTCTGCTGCATGATTCACATGACCTCCTTGAACCTGCAGGCTAGCCAAGGCATGGTACTCTTGTGGCAATAGCAGAGGTACAAAAGAACATGTCAACTGCACAGGCACATTTCAGTCCCTACCTGCTACAAAAGCCCTTGCTTTTAATATTCCATTTGTCAAAGCAAGTCATCCCATTATCCAAGCCCAGAATCTAAAAGTGGAGAAGAACACTGTGTTTTAAGGGAGGAATTGCGAAACTATTTTAAAAAGGTGTCAGTTGAGGACGAAATGAGATCTAGTTTACTACCAAACCACTTTTGTAGAAAAGATAATGAATTTGTTGTATCTTATACTCAAAAATACCTGTAAACATCTGGGGTATATCCAGGAGGCAACTAAGGTTGAAGACTTGGTGATAGCAAAGCCAGGGAAATAGGAGTGAGCAACACTAGTATATAGATGTGTAGCAACTTTGCAGTACATACCACATGACAAGGATAAAAGGGATAGTATTTTGGAATAAATACAAAAGCATGGTGAAAAATTGGAGAAAAGAAGATAGAAGAGAAGGCTAAGAATAAGAAGGAGCATTAATGTATGAAGTAAAATACATGTGTGGTGGATACCAAAAGAAAAAAATAATTTAAAGAAGGAAGAAGTCATAAAATGTACAAAAAGGTAAATAGGGTTAAGACCTAGAAGCAGATAATTACATTTGGCAATTAAGAGGTATTATTTCCATGTTACAGATATATGAAGTAATCGCATAATTTGCACATGGTTTAATGGCATCTAAATACAAACTGTGGATCATAGCATCTGACTTGATGGCTGTCTGCCCTCAGTCCAATTTAATAAGCATTAGACCTTGTCTTTCATATTTCTAGGAGCAAATCAAATATTAAGATTCTTTGATATCTCTATCTAACACATTCTTACAATGAGATGCATGTGGAAGGAGAGTAATCCAAATTACAAAAGCTGAAAGAAAAGAATTAGCCTGAGAAACTCTTCAGTCTATCTCATTTACAATATGGGTAATAAAAAATATAATTAGAATAAAGCACATTAGAGGAACAAATTCCCCAAGCCTACCCTACGAGTTTCGACTCTGTGTTCCAGAGGGAATGTATCTAAATGAGCAAAAACAAAATGCAACCCACTGGGAATAACAAAATCGTAAGTAGTATCAGTAAAGTTGTTAGCTCCCCACAATAATATCAGCTGGAATTTCATACAAAGAGAAGCAACAGTATTAGTTTCTAGCCCACCAGGACTAATTTGCTGTCTATCAAAATCTAATCTGTTCAGATAGATCAAATAGTTAAAGAGAATGTTACACTTGGAATATGCCTAGCAAAGTTTTATCTACATTTCTTATACACATGGCAAGAAACATAAAGTAATTTTGGCCACACAGGTTGATTTCATGCATGCAAGCCTTAGGAGTTGCATTGTGTGCCTTCAAAAAATAGACGTTGCATTCCTCCTCCCCAGTACCTCGGAATGTAATCTTGTTTGGACATAGGGTTGTTGCGGTTGTAATAAGGTAAGATGAAGTCATGCTGGAGTAGAGTGGGTCTCCAATGCAGTATCACTGGTGTCTGCACAAGAAGATGGCCATTTGAAGAAGAAGACACATGTGAAGACAGAAGGTTGGAGTGAGGCAACTACAAGCCAAGGAACACCTAGGACTTCCGGCAAACCACCAGCAGTTAAAAACAAGCAAGGGAGGCTTCCCCTACACATTTCGGAGGCACATTTTGAGATTATCAAAGTTATTGATGAATATTCAAGAGGTGAGGCTGTAGATTAGCATTTGGTTTAAATGAAGTAACAATAAAAAGATCCCCACTGATGAGGTGGCAGTTTTTAACAAGACAGTATGATGGTTGTTAATAAAGATCATGGGCTTTGAAGTCAAGAAATCTTGGCTTAAAGATCTAGCTTCATCATTAACTAGTTATTTGACCTTAAATAGTTTATTTGAATTCTCTAAAAACCAGCTTTCTCATCTGTAAAATGAAGATTATAATGATGTCTGCCCTACAGGGTTCTCATGAAGACTAAAGCATGCGCTCTTTAAAGCACAGTGCCAGCACATAGTAGGTGGGTAAGTTGGGTGCTCTTATCAGTCTTACTCTATAATCTGAAAAACTTTTGTTTCTTTTTAGAAATCCTTGTTCCACACTATTTCAAATCAGCTTATTCCCCTTTCACTGCCTTTCACAGTAGTGTTTCCGTATCATTCTGTAACCAACCTACACTTAAAGATGAAGTGTATGCTATGTCTTACCACCTTGACAGAAAACATATGTGACAAAGTGCAGAAATGTACAGTCTTTAGAGTTAGACAGAATTGATGTTCCTCCTTTGCCAGAAAGGAAGGGTTTGGCCAATTCCTCAGACATCTCACAGTATCTGTTTATTCTGCTTTGGAATAAAATTATAATTATGCCTATTTTATTGAGTATATTAAATGCAAAATATAGACAGACTATCTGGCACAAAGAGACTCAGAAGTTGCTGGAGCAGCCTCTGTAATTCCTCAGTCCATTCAGGCACCAGGTTCAATCCATGATCATCCTGTGGCATTGGTTTGTCAGCGTCTCATTGCCTCATGATAGAATCACTCAAACAGCTTCCTAAACTGCTCCCCTGTCTTCGATCTCTCCACCCAGTCCTATGCAGCCTGTGTGCTACTAACAGAATGAACTTCATGGTATTATTGGCTTTAAAAAGAAAAGGAAACATGTTCACCATATACAATTTTATTTACTCTAAACCATTCTTTCTGGCTTGCAAAAGTCTTGCAAGTGATCTAGTCCCATCCCACTGCAGTGGACAGTGCAATGCACCACCCAGATCTCCATCAGTAAAGGACTAGCTGCCGCAGCTGCAAGGAATGATGACAGTAGACAGCTTTGCCAGAGCCTTCAGAGGCAAAGCGCCAGTTTTCACAAAGCCATGCCCCTTCCCAGGGTACTCTACAACCCAGGACTCATCAGTGCATGCACAGAAAGTCCTGATCAGCTCAGCCTATAGCTATAAAAAGCCATTCTGGCTCCAGAGCTCCCCAGAGGGCTGGCTGAGACCATGATTGGAGTAGCATCCTTGACTTCTCCTTCTGCCCACTTCTGCTTCACTCCCTCCCTTTCACAAGTATTAGTCCCAAGGGCTGTCCTTACTAAGCACCCTGCTGAACAAAATCTATCTCCGAGTTGGCTTAAATCTGCAACTCTCACCTAAGCCAATTTTGTTTCAAAGAAGTCATCACCATAAATGCTTGTCAAGACAGATCTTTCTTCTCTCTTTAGCAAATTAATCACACTCATGCAATCATCTGTTCACGTATTCATTTACATATTTGTTTTTGAAGATAAGTAGAGCATGATTTCTTCCTTGTGGGCTTCTCTCCCTCTAAACTGGAAGAGGAAAACAAACATGTAAAATAAACATGAATAAAATAAGATAGCTGCTCTTCCAGAAGTAGGTATGAGGTCCAGAGGAGCACATGTGAGGAGTTAGACGTTGCTACTGCCGTGCTGATTCACAGGCCATTCTGCAGCCTCCCTTTTCTTCTCCCTGTGTGTAAATCCTCCTCATCTGTTAATGACAAACTTGACATTCATCTCCTCTGGGGAGCTTCTCCTGGAAAGTCTTCTCGCTGTATTTATTTAGATTTTCACTGCCAATTATGAAAATCTTTCTTTACTTTTACTTTTGATTCAAAATATATGCCTGCAATAAGCAAAGTATAATAGTGCAGAGTTTCACAGAATTGATTGGGAAATGATATGTATAAGTTAACTATTTCCCTGAATTCCAAAGTAGTCAGTCTGCAGAACTTTCTGGAATCTATAGAAAAGGCAATAAAAGATTTCAAGATAAAACAGAGCAGGCTCCCTTAGGTCAGGGTTCATTATTTTCCAAAGAAAAAATAGTATCGATTTCTACAGCTCTGGTAGAATGCTCTCTGTCTCTTTCCGTGTCTCCAGATAAAGGCAGGGAAGTTCAAGGAAGTTGGGAAAATTACAAAAGTCAAGTTTCACCTTACCTACAAACTTTTCATTGATCATTCCATTACCAAATTAGTCTGCATACATCAAAATTACACCATGTCATCTTATTCAGAATCAGTGGAACAAATTAGGGGCTCAATAAACATGTTAAAAGAAATAATGAATAAAGTAATAGAAAATCTATGGTTTCTTTCCCATTAGAAATTTCGAAATTATACTTTTCAAAGAGCATTTTTGCATGTATATACTCTGACCATGATGTGTTATAAGGCTTTGCCTCTAAATTTTTTGGGTTAAGTGAGTTAAACAATAGGGTTGCTAAAATAAAGCCACATAGACAAATAAGAAGCTACGCCCCATAGATCTGTGGACTTGCTACCATATCCTAGAAGCAGCAACATATACAGATGGTCTCCTGTGCACCTTTTCCTGTGGGTAATTGCATTTTCAGAAATTATATATTTTAAGTTATTCTGCCCTATTACATTTATAGAATATTTCAGTGATAATTCTGCAAAGAGTCATGGCTAAATCACCATTCCTTTATGAAGTTGCTCTAAAATTAATACTACATTCTGTTCCTATGTGTTCTGGCAGCATTTTGACAGTTTGAAGAGAGGATATTTAAGAAAATTATAGATATTCTGTTTCTGATGAACACACTAATCAGTTACTCTTCCCAAGGCACTTACATATAACCTCAAATAAGTAAAAAATTCTTGGCTTTTTCATTATAGGTGTGGGTAGCATTAATAGCTTTGAAATAACAAACTGCAGTGAGCTGACTACTCCACCATTAGACTACCATCAGCTGTAAGAAAGGGCAACCCAAGCCTTAACCTCTTATGTTTTCCACTACAGTGAGATTCTTAATGACTGAACAAGAATTTTAATACTTAGTTTGAGCTCTGTAGGATTCTGAAGTAAATGGAGAATTTAGAGCTGAAGCAGCACAGCAGGATCTGGGTAAAGTAATTGATGGGGGGTGAGAGACTCAAATCTAATTCTAACATTTGAATTCAAATGTGATCCTATACTAATCTTTCTCGCAGTTTACTTCTTACTGTTAAATTAACCTAGAAAATCAGTCATTAAATGCAGCAAAGGAAAGGTGCATTTCTATAGACTCTGGACAAGTTGGCAGTGATTCAGTTCATTAAAGAAACCTTTTTTATACACTTTACATTTATCTTTTTTAGTACATTTGTATACGCAAGAAAAAACATTATTGCTAAGAGCATCTTCAGATGGCAAGATTGTAAATTGGGTGAAAATATTTAATTTACTGGTGCCCAATTCCAGAGAACATGGAAGCAATATGATGCAAAGGGACAGGAAAAACGTGAGATAATGGAAATTTTCTTCATAAAAAAAGCTTTGATCCTTTTCTCCTCTATTTTTTCAGGCCTAGAGGTCGGAACACTATGTCTCATTCTGTGACCGACCTCTCTTTCCCACTCAGTGACTAAGCAAGCAAACTCTGCAGGACATGTTTTACAGAATTAGGATAAGAAATGTGAGAAATAGCAGGCAAAACCCACAAGGAATTCACTGTAAGTATGTCCCCAAGATTTGTCAATCTTGAAAGTGACTACGAATCCTATTAAAGTTTATCAATTCTTTATACTAGGAGCCTTTTTGTAGTGAAAGATTTTAGACGGCATCTAAGTACTGCCTAAGTTCTCCCTGTGATCAAAACAAAGATCTTTGAGTGAGGATGCTATATAGGAGAGAGGTTAAAAAAAAAAAAAAGAGTAAAGGAAAAAGAGAAAAAGAGAAGCAGAAAAAGTTCAAGCTTGGGCATAGTGCCCTCTCTTAATTGTGATCATTGTGACTGAAATGAAGATAGAAACAATCAGTGTTCAGCTTTTGTACCAAAGTAAAAAATCAAGCCTTTGGCAAATTCTTTAGCTCTTTAAGTTGCAAGAGGCTAGATCATTATAGCAAGAGCCAAGTTCTTGGTATTAATATAGGCAGAGATGAATAAGTGATGGATCAGTTTGTGATATCCCCAGGCACCCAAACGTGGTAAAGATTTTTGTGGATTAGAGAGAAGGGAAAAGAGGCAGGATGTGAGAGGCATTGAAGGGGCTTGAGTCTTGCCCCACCTAGCATTAGCTCCAGAGTGTATGTGCACCTGAGGGGTGGATTGGTCCCACAGATGCTCAGGGGAGACGTGTCTTGCATGGTAGGAAGTGCCTTAGGCAATGTCAAGAGGGTTCCTACTTGCTCTGATTGGACATGAGTAGCAACCAACCCACAAGCCTCCTCCATGCTCCTTGGTGGAGAGTGTCAAGGATATGACGGTCATTGCTGGTGGACCTGGAAAGAAATGCCTTGTTGGGATTGGAGAATGAGTCGGATGGGAGGTCTCTCAGCACAAGCCAATGGGAAAGCCTCCAACAGCACTGCTGGGAGTTTCCCACTCTTTCGGATGTGATGATATGTACAGTATGTGGAAGGAAAATGTCCCTGGGAAGATGCAGGATTGAGCAAGAATGCTAAACTCTTTTTTCTCATTTCAAATTGACTGAGTTTATATGGACTGACTAAGGAAGAGTGTATTTTCTCCCAAAAAAGTTGAATGGGAACACTTCTAATAAAACAAAGTTACCATTTGGCACACCTGAATCATAGCTTGAAATTGTGTTCACAGAAATATGTCTCTCTTTTTGTGAGCTTTCAGTTATTTCCTTATGTTGTCTTTTGGGGAACTATAATCTAGTCTTCAGTTTCAGCCTTATTAAATTTACCTGTCTTTGTGATGTCTCCAGTGCCTTGAATTATACCTGTGGCATTAAGCTGGCACTCAACAAGTGTATATTAAGAAAAGAAAGAAGTAAAGGAGGAAGGAAAGAAGGGAGAGAGCAATGGAGGGAGAACGGAAGGGAGGAAGGGGGGAATAAAGGATTACTTGCGTCCCAAAATAAGGAAAACCATAGTTTAAATCTTAGCCTTCCAGTTAAATTACTTTAACTCTCTAAGGCTTATTTTCTTAAATGTAAGATAAAGATACCTCTCTCACTGAATTCTCACGAGAAGTTAATCAGGTAATGCTTATACAGTCTTTAGTACAGTGCAACATACAAAATCAGCCTTAAATAGATGGTGGTTAATATTACCGTTACTGTTTGTGTTATTGCTAGTAATGTACACTGCCCGTATCTCACCACTTAGCACTCATTATTTTCTAATTATTTCATATTTATTTATTTACTAATTTAGGCTACAATGGGCTAGGTGCTTGTTACAAAATTTAAAACATTTCATACCCAAACAATGAAACAATGAGCTTATTAAGGTAGATACTATTATGATTCCCTTTTACAGATGCGACTACTGGGGCACAGAGAAATTAAATAACATATTAAACATTACACCGTGTAGGAGTGGCAGAGCCAGGATTCAAACCCAGGCATTTGGACTCAAGTCCACCCTCTTCGCACCAAAATCATGATGCCTCTCAGATGTAATCTCTTCTCTCCCACTAACTTTCAGTTTGTTGTAAACAAACTCCTTGTTTGAAATCTGCTTTTAAATCTCCTTTGGCTTCTAACATAGTCCTGAGAACACTGCTAGTACTTTTTAAGCACTAATTAATTGACTGATATAAGCTCATCTATTTCTTTGGCCAGATGATGACATTGTTTCAGTTGCAAGGACAAAATGCGTTTGTAGAATTTACGTTTTAAAATATACAAATCCAATCCTTTGCTAGACAACTTAGTCACTGTATATTGATATACCTTGTACATTTTTCTGTTTGATTGTGGTTACCATGTTTTCATGGTCAGTGTCAGAAGTTATAGGTATGTGTCTGTATTGACAACTTTGGAAATTCCAAGTAAACCCGAGACAAGCTCTCACTCATTGCACTCAACACTGAGAAACTAATTTATTATCAGTCAAGATTTTACTAACAGAGATAAAACAAATTAGTACTGTCCGACAGTGTGATCCCTATGATGTGTGGATGGCTTTGTACCGTACTGTCTAAAAGAAATATCTAGCAGCAGACACATGCTGCCAGTTGGGTTGTATCTACTGCCATCAGCTGACCAGCTTAAGAATTACTAGCCCAGTTTAGTAATTGGGACCCGAAAGTACTGGGGAAGATATTGAAACTAAAAGTGAAAAACAGAGATGTATTTTCTACTGTTCAGTGGTGGGCCGAAGTCACTAGCTGTATGTATAGCTTTGCAGTTTAGTCACTGGAGAAGGGTCTTCCATCAAATGTTCTGCTGTGGACTATGGACCACACCCAGCCATAGGCTCCACATTTTTTCCTTAGCTCTCTCCCCAATTTTGCATTATTCCCTTTATTAATATTCCACTTCTCCTGTACATTTGGGTATTTACCTGTTCTTTCTCTTCAGTGATATTTATTTATCACAAATTATGACATAAATATAGTCTACTCTTGGACTTTGTATCCTAATCACTTGCTCTGTCAATTTTCACATTGCAGCATTCTGTTTTAATTACCTAGTAGGATTCTCTCTGTTCTTCTAGTCTCATCATTTCATGTAATAAAAAAAGATATTTTGAATATGAACGTATTCCAGTAAAAAAGAAAAAAAAAACTAACTAACCTAATATAGGAGTTACTTATAGCTTTACAATGTTGAGAACCTCTGACTACATAAAAGGAAAGCCAGAGTCACAAGACTAATCTAAATATTAAACTGCTTTTACTAATAAATGAGATAAAAACCAATATCTCACTTAAAAAGAAGGCAAATTATATGAACAAGAATTTCACAAAAAGTAAAAACAAAATGGAAATAAATTTAAAAATCAATTTTCAGGCTCATTCACCAAAAAGAAATATACTACAAAACAACAAAAATGTCCCATTTCTAAACTGCCAAAATGATATAGGATAAAATATTTTGCAAAATCTTATGTTAGTGAAGCCAGGGCAGGATGAATATTATCACCTATTATTAATGGGACATGTCTATTTTTAAAAAGCAACTTGGAAGTATTCTTATTGCAAATCAACATATCAGCAAGCTCACTTTTGGGATATACCCAGCAGATTTAAAACTAAAAGATACAAAGATATAAATATCTGAAAATTTCTCTAAATATTAAAAACAATGTTAATATCAAGAAGTTGGAGAGAGATCTAATAAGTTATTATAAATCTGTAAAATGGAGTATTATGCAGGGATTAAAAAGAATGAGGTATATTGAAATGAAATGACACAAAGAGCAGATTGTAATAAATGCACAGTAAACATAAAATAAAATAGAGGGTAGACCACAGAATAGTGGGTTAAGAATGATTATATTGTACAAAATAAACTGTTTATGAATATATGTCCCATCATTTAAAACTGGCTAGTTCTGGGAAAGGGAAAAGATGATTTTCATCAAGACTGACTTTTTGCACTTTTATTCATATAATACACCCACTATATCTTACTATATGTGCTATTGGTTTGTCATATACTGAAATATGTATTACTGCTTTTTTAATAGGCCATTTAAAATTATTGTAAAGTGTTCAAATATAAAATACCAAGCAGTATAGTAAGAATACTGGTCTTGTATGATGTGGTCAAATTTCAATCCCTATACTTATCCAAGTACAAAAGCCAGAGTCAAGTGAGTTTTAAAATTCAAAACTGGGATAATACACTACAATATTGATGCTTTTACAACTTTATATCAATATCCTAATGCACAAAACAAAAAAATTAAAAGTATTTTGTGTCATGAATATAGAGTAATTGTTAGTACTTATGTAATAATAATAGTATTTATAAAGTCTAACTTTTTTAAAGTTGTCAAATGCTTATAATGTGCATTAACATCTTATTTGAGCTTCATAACAGCTGTGTAAATTATAGATGAATATAATACAATTTTAATGGAAATTACTCCCAAATTCCCATATTCCACACACATAAACATCTTAGACAGAGACAAAATGTTGCATTTAAAAATGCATTGTAAATATAAACTGAAACACAGATTTCAAAATGTACCTGTCTTAAAATTTACCTCACTGAAGATTTAGAAGAATAAAAAGTACCTTATTAGTATATCTTATGTATAATAGCAAACTGTTGCTATTTAAAACTAATGCTTAGAATTATTCTTATATGTAAATTAAGTCTAGTTTGCTCCACATGCGATGAATTTGTATAAACGAGGGTAAAAACAAAACTCCCTTCTTCCTAGTTGCAGCGGTATACAAAGCGGCTACCAGACAAAAGTAGGGCTCACAGATGTAACACTGAAGCAAACGTATTTTTTTCTTCCACTGTCCCTGCAAACCCTTCCAGTTAAGCTTAATTGTCTCCTTTTCTGGATGAAGTCTCAAGCAGAGACCACATATTTTTCTGTCATTGTCTGCTTTTATAAAGGCCTCCAGTCACATTAGTCTCTCCAATCACCCAAGAGATCCATTCCAGTAACTGCTGTGTTCCCGCAAAGTAATAGTCAAAACTTCAATAAAACTCAAAGCTTCTTCCCTCCCTTTTCTTGGGCCTACGGGGGGAAAGAACACTTCAGGTGGAAAGGTACGAGGAGCTGCCTGTCCCCTCTCCTGATTCTCCTTCTCCTCCCCTTTCACCCTTTTTCTCCAAGATAGAAGAAGCAAGGAACAGGGAAGTCTTACTTCTGTCTGTTTTGAGAACATGGTACGCTGTCCACGGATTCCCTCCCACTTGCCAGACTTTCTTATCCTTCCATCAGACTCACTCCATCATACCTCATGTCACTCCAAAGAACTATTGGATAGGAAGTATATATGTTTCCTTTTAATTTGTCGACTCAAAACGCTTGGCTGGAGATGTGTGATGTTGAGTGTAGTTGGAGATGCAGTGCCCAGACAAGGAAGGGGGATCTCTAAACACAGAAAACTAAATGAGACTGGTTTGGGAGAATCATTTTCTCACACCACTACACTTAAACCAGCACTTATGCTTAAACTCTGAAAGCTTTTGTAAAAATTTATTAGCCAGTTTAATTGTATCTGTACTACTTCCCAAGCACCCATCATAGTATTTTAATCTTGGTTGTAATTACGTTTATGTGTATACACATATAAATACAATTTATGCACATATATGTGACATGGGATATCTTTAAGCTTTTTGAAAGTAACTTTAGCATTAGTTCTTACATTGAGACGTATGTAAGAAATTTTTTCAAAGTATTTTCTGGATCAGGGAAGACCCAAGAATAAATTATTTCAGTATTTCTCCTATATATGCATAGATTCAGCTTATCAGGAACTGAAAAATAACAGCTTAAAAATAACAACTGGAAAAAGCAGCAATTAGTCAAGTGAGGAATTTTCAAGTCAAGGTAGATTGACATTGTCACTTTATGTTTGTATTATTTATGTTTGTAAAATTTGATATTTCAAATAAAAGAAATTCAAGTTTCGTATTTGTTGGCAAAACTAACATAAGGATGCATACAGTATTGCTTGCTTCTGCATCCTTAGTAACCACCAAACTCTACGTTATGTAATCAGTAAGTTCTCCATTCACCCACTGCAGCCAAAGTCTATGTTTATGAAATTGACACATAGCTTGTCCTGTTCCCCACAGGGGAAAATAGAGATGAGTATCTTATCACTCACTTAACGCCTTAGGAAAATAAAGCGTACATCTCTATTACAACTTGGGTGTCACAGAAGTATAAACATCTGAATTTAGGATTTCTGCATTCTAAGAGACAGGATTCATTTGATATTTGTCTGACAACCAGTGGGAAGCAATTCCCTTATTACTGGTTATCAACATTGGCAGACAGCTTGGTGATGTCAGCGTCTATGCAGTTTGTCTCTCACCAAGACCAAAGTGTTTTAAGAGCTAGGGTTCATGATGCGGTTTTGAATGAGGAATTATTTAATCTTAATCAAATTTTGGGAAAGCTATAAAATGTTTTTCTAGCCTCACATTTTTAGGAGAGATTATTTGGCAAATTTGTTTATTCTACCAAATATGTGCTATGCATCTACTCTGTTCAAGAACTATATACATTACTCAGGATACAAATATGAGGGTGAGGGAACAAGTTTCTACCTTCTAGGACCAAATAGAATGGAGATAGACATGCTGACCAAAAATTAGGATGTAATGTGTTGTAATAATGTTACATATCAAACGCAAGAAGAAGTCAAGACTGACAGGAGAAAGAGGCACTTGGGTGACTGTCAGCAGCAGGCGTGACAGACTAAAGGAATGTCAGGTGTAAAGGTGTGAGTCTGATGCGGTCTGGCAACACTAAGTCACAGAGAAAGGAAAAATGGCATGTTGAGCCAGGTGAGACAGAGCATTTCTGTAAAGTTTAAACTAAGAAGAATCTGGTATGTTATGGAGGAGTCTAGATTATATTCTCTAAGTTTTTAAAATTGCATTCCCATTTGTAGATGACCAGTCACCTCTCTGTGTTCGGAAGATCATCCTGGGGGTGGTATTGAGGATGGTCTAGAGATGGATAAACAGAAGAAGAAAGATAATTAAAGTGAGTAATATAATTATCCAAGTGAGAGGAATGAGGGAGGAGTGGACCAAGAAGAACGATGTTTAAGACAGTGAGAAGGTGTTAAGTTTTTGACTCTGGAAGTTAACCAAAAGGATAAACCTAGGGTGAAGTTCCTGTTTCTGGATTTGGTTAATGGAAGGATGATCTTAACAAAATAAGGGATATAAAATGGAAAATTAGTTTGTTTTGTTTTGTTTTTAGCAAGAGTTTGAGGGGAAGAAAGTTCTCTTTAGGTTACATTGAATTGGAAGTTCCTATGAAAACTTTTATGGATTTTCCTATTGGAGAAAAAAAATTTAAATCTATTTCTCTTTATGTTTTACATGATTAGGGGATTTTCATAAAATTCCTGTAAATGGTCAAATAAAGTTGATATCTAATGTTAATAGCATTTAAACCATTGATATTAGAGCAATTGATCGAGAAGTTGTATTGGAAGTACATAGTTTAAAAAATATATAAGGTAGTGGTTCTCTACTCTTTAAAAAAAAGAACGTATATTGATGCCAAATTGTCATTTTTAGTATCGTACTCTAAGGCTTTGCCTTCAAATGTATTGAAAATGGCTCACCTAATGTACCCATTCACACTTTCCAGTGGAGTCAAGGGGAGGTGGAAGTGAGAAGATTCTGTGGCAGTATGAGTCACCATCGTGAGCCAAGTTACAGCAGGGCCAATCGGAAGCTGACCCAGGCTCTGGAGTGCAGTAAGACAGATGACACTGCACTTACCAAAACTCATCTTGAGCAGGATCTTGGATAGGGTTGGCAGGAAGATGTTGATAAATCATATAAGGTCAGGGTGGTGGTTAATGAGAATCCCATGGGCCATTCTTGAATAACAACATGTGGTGACTAAATGGTTTTTCAAGAAAGGTGGGTCCTTTTATATTCAAGAGCTTCCTGGAAAGGGGCATGCAATTGCTGAGACAGAAGTAACTTCCTGGCTATAATACACGAAACAGCTAATTCTGCCTCCCTGGGTCCTCCCTCTCTGCCTTGGTCTCAACCTCTCCTTTAAGAATTGTCAAAATTTTATCTGTTGCAAAGGGTGCCAAGTTACTTGGCCTGTGTGAAGCACCCAATTACTAATATACTTCAAGTACCCATGCATTTAATCCACTTAGCCCAAGAAGATAAATTTAAAATGTTTCCGCCCAAAGAAGTCCTTCATGGGCTAAAAGATTTTGTTTTCCCTTCCATTTTTCACTTCTGCTCATTTGCTATTATCTATGATGTGCTCGCAGGTGATGGGAACACCTCTTTTAGGGTCAGTATGTTTTATATTGGCATGTTTACCTCTAATATCCAAACTTGAACAGGTTTATGATTATGAAAAAGAGGCAATATGCTGGGGATATTAGCACATAAATCACTGTCAGGAAACCAATCCTGTGTTTCAAAGCAGCAAAAAGCTTTTAAAGTATTGATATGGGTCCAACCAAAAGAGTAGGCAGAAATTTTTCTTTTGTTCTAACTGGGTATCTCCCAAGGATGTGGCA
The DNA here is from genome assembly GCF_009834535.1 of Camelus ferus. Lineage (NCBI taxonomy): Eukaryota > Metazoa > Chordata > Mammalia > Artiodactyla > Camelidae > Camelus > Camelus ferus. The sequence goes on from NC_045719.1 coordinate 14,108,294, forward strand.
TTTTTTTAAACCTCAAGAAACTCAGTTGATTAAACATTCTTATAAATAGGTTCATTTAACAGCCTGTGATTAAAGAAAGATGTCAAAACTGAAATTCTTTTCTTCCTATATGTCATTTTATACATCATTTTGTAAATTTGAGTTAGAAATGTAAATTGTTCTTTTAGAACTAGAGCACTCAACCGAAACAACAACTACAGCGTTTTTCTAAAACAGCAGAGACAGAAACAATCATTCTAATTCATGTTAAGAATTTAGAAGAAGAGGAAAGATTTATTGTTAAGTTTGGTAGAATTCTAGCATGCTCGTTATGCTGAGATATTCAAATAGCGCGTATGTTTTAGTGTCATTCAAAGAGCCTTCATTAATGTGTGTACATTTAACCTATTATTTCATCCTTTAAACTTATGAAGCAAGTTTTGTGCTGAATGAAATAGTTAAAGAATGATCTCAATGACAGTTTTGAACCTTCAAGTCACAAATGTTTACTTCATTATTAAGACATTTCCACATTTTCTCCCTATGTAGGACAGGATCAGAAGGACAGACTCTAGTGAACAAAGGAGGAGAACATTTTTAGATGTCTAACTAAATTGGCTTTAATCTCTGAAGTTGGAATCAAAAGATTTGAGACCTCGTTCTGCAATGGATTGTTTGTGCCTTGAGCTTGAAGGAGCTTTAAATCCTTGGATCTCAGGTTTTCCCAAATAGAAATGAGTGGAAAACAAAACAAAACCATTTCTGTGCATCCAGTTTATTCCACTGTGCTATGGTTTATTACAAAAATAAGTTTAAATAATGAAGTTTGTTCTATTTATTTATTTCCCAAAGTCATATACTCTGAGACAACTTCTTAACTTTTCTTATGATAAGAATATAAATAAAATCAGTTTTAAATCATATGAAAATTCTCTTTTCTTTCAACAGTCATTGTCCTGTATGATGAAAGTAAAACAGTTTGACAATAAAATTACCTTTACCTGGTTAAACACCATGGTGGAACACAAGTGTAGGAAAGAAATCCATAAGGAAAACAGTGAAAGAAGTAGAAAGGGAAGAAAAGAAATGTTACTTGGAAAGATTTCCCAAACACACGTAATAATACAACAGAGCAGTTAGCAGATGACAGAGAGTCCTGAGTTTGAATTACAGTACCATAAATTGTATAACCTCAATCAGATAAATTATCCATCCCTTTAAACCTCAGTTTTCTAATCTATACAATGGAGATAAAAAGAAAACAACTCCGAAATTGCTTTGAGGATTAGATGGAATAATGTATTACATTTGCTTAGTACAGTGCCCAGCAAGTACTCAACAGCGAGAATGGATCTCAAACACACTTGGAGTTTAGTCTTGCTAGAAACCCCAGAAATACTTGAAAATGTAATCTTCAGGTTACTAGTCCCATGGCAAATAGTCAAGAATGAACAATGATAGTCTGGTAAAACTTCCTTGCTTGTGGAGACTAGACAGACAGGTAGCAGCATCTCCAGAGACACTAAAAAGCAAAAGGACCATGAGAGAATGAAGGAGAGGAAGTTTTTCCATCTGTCAGAATTCTCATCTGTATGAGTCTCACCTGTATGAGTGGTAGCATCAGTAATTCAAGTTTCTGTGGGCAACTCGGGGGTAACTGAGAAAGTTGTACCTTCATTCGCCATTAAACAAAATTTTATTTCTTTAACTTTCCATTACTCTTAATTCCTTCTCATTTTTCTAGTTGGAAGAAAAAGCATCAAATTTAGGGTTTCCATGTAACAGCCATACTTACTCTAGCCAAAGTTCATCCCCCATCTTCATAGAAAGTCTCATGAGGTATCTTAGGTCATGGACCAGGAACTGGACCTGAAAATTGCCAGGATGGACAAGCTGAGGAGGGGTAGTGAAGGCAAATCAGAGACGGTTTTAACAAAATGTTAAAAAAAAAAATCTTTAACTTTTGGAAACCAAGATTTTCCTGAATCTTTATTTTCCTTTAGATTTAACTCTTCAGATTTATCTTGTTTCCTTTCTGACACGATGTCCCCCCACCAAACTCCCCCTTACAATTTGTTTCTAATTGTTGATTTACAAGCATGTGCTCCTCTGTGCTATTGGCTGGAGACTTTCAAGTAACATCCCAGTTGAATCACACATTACCTTTAAGTAACCATGCACAGACTGAGAAATCCTTAGACTTCTGTTTTGGTTTTGATGATGCTTATTTTTAACAAGGATGTTGCCTGTCTTTTTGATCCAGTATTATCTTCTGTAGGAAATCCAAATGTCCTAAAATATAATTATTTCTGTCATCAAAATAATGACCAAAAAAAAAGAGAAAATTTTAATTTGAATAAAATGAGCTTTTTACATTCTAATTTTGAGAACCTGAAAAATTTCAGTAAATTTTCTGCTGTTAAGTTCAGCCTTTCTTGGTTCTAGCAAAATGAATTAGAACAACAGGCACCTGTCCAAACTTCTAAATTTGGAAACAAGCTCTGTTTTTCTCAGTTTGTTATTACCTGTGATGCCTTGACTATAGCAAATACCTATCATGTGTTTGTTGAATGAGCCTTGTCCAAAGCCATACCAAAAACATATCAATTATGGAGAAGGTGGTACATTTATCTGCACTGCATTGTCTGAAGTGATTGTCCACACTGATTTCATTTAAAATGTAATTTTTCCCCCCTTCATTCTGCCTAGTCTTACTTACATGATCCCTTCCCTTGTTGTGTATGGGGTTTTTTAAATTTTGTTTTTGTTTTTTGGAAGTAGGGAGCTCATATTCCAAAATTAAAACTTTTGGGTCCATTACATGAGTAATTAGTGTAAAAGCAGTACAAAGCTAATAAAATTATTGTGAATTAAAAGACATAACCAGCTTTAAGTAACAACAGCAGTAAAAATTCATGAGATATGTATAAGAGTACTTGGATACTGCTGTCCAGAATGTCACTCAAATTATTGCATAAACTTTAGTAATGAACTACTGATACTCCGCCAGGTTTGTTTGTGCCTTTTGGAAATTGCAAAAGGTACAACAAATATATGCTAATGTGGTCTTTAAAATGTTGAAATGGAAGAGTTTGGGAGATCATAAATTAACATTTCCTAATTCAGAGAGTCTACAAAAATCATTAAACTCTGTGATAAATTTGTAAAGTCATGGTAACACTTCTAGGCTGTTACACATAAAGAAGAATCAACTTTCCCACTTTTTGCTGGTCATTTCTAGGTATTTTTATGGTAGCTTTGCTTTGTGAATTGTAATGCAGGATTCCCCCTGACCTACGTGTTGGAGGAGAGAAGACCTAGTTAATGAGTCCCTCTTTTGCAAGAGGGCTCCAATTCCTTTGGGAGTAAAATTAGGTACAGTCACTTTGAAAAGCCATTTATCAGTACTGACTTACAGTGAACAAATGCACACTCTGTGGCCAAGCAATTCTTTTCCTAGACATACACACATGGTCACCAAGTGACATGTTTGAGACTGTCCACAGCCTTGTACTCTTTAGAGCCCCTGAACTCGAAAACGATCCAAATGGAATACATTTGTTGTATTCAATTAGCAGAGCACTATAGAGAAGCCCCTGAAAAATCTGCAGCTATACACAGCAACATGGACAAATCTTTAAAAACATAAAGACAAACCAAAAAAAAAAAAAAAAGAGCCATACAAATGAGTACATACAGTATGGTTCTGTTTATAAAAAGTTCAAAACCAGGAAAAATTAACCTAATTTCTTCGAAGTCAGGATCATGGTTACCCCTGGTAGAGGTGAGGGCAGGTAGAATTACCTGGACGTGGAAATGAGGGCGACTTCTCAGGGGCCAGAAAAGCTGTTTGTTAATATCGGTGCCCGTGCACGGGGGTATTAACTCATTAACAATCAACCAAGCTATCCACCCATGATTTTGTATTTTTATATGTGTTTAAGTATGCATATTCTAGTATTTATTATGTGAACTCCTTCAGGAGAGTTATCTTGAATTTCTAGACTTTTGCCTAACAAAACGTCTCTATAAAATATGTATGTGACAGATTTTCTCCCTTATATGGTGCAGAGGCCCGGGGAGAAATCCTCCACTATCATGGGTTATATATGTGTGTGTTTCAAACAAGTGCCTCCACCCAGTCACACAACATGGCACTGTATACAAATGACAAATTGCCCCAGAACATATACTCAGGAGACCTGATGCCACCTGAGACGTGATTTTTGACACTAAAGAGACAGAATGTAGTAAAAGCAACCATAAGACTTCTGGAAGTGTTCCTGAGCGGGTGGCCTTAAGGAGGTGACATTTGACAGGAAAGAGCCCGCAGTGTGAAGCACTAGGGACAGAGCCATCTTGACAAGAAGAAAGAGTAAATGCCAAGCCCCTGACATGAATTCATGAAAAATGGAACAAGGCCTGGCTACTGGCTACAGTGGAGGAACGGAGAAGTGATAGAGATGGTGGGACAGACAGGCAGTGGAGGGGGGCTCAGGTCAATGCAGCTGAAGAAAATGGATTTTTGTGCAGCTCTGAAGCCACCGGAAGGTTAAGACAGGTCAGTAACGTGATCATGATCTAATTGGCATTTTCAAACGTTCATTCTGTCTGCTGTATAGAAAATGGATTGTGGGGAGGAAATGGAAGCAGAAAACCCACCACGAGGTTGCTGCGTTGAGAGGTGATAGCAGCTTAGAGTTGACAGGATGCACTGAAGGAGTGTGCGTAGGACTGACAGACATAGAAGGGTCAAATGTTTGGGGGCCTGAACGAGTCAAAGGATGGCAGTTCAATTTACTGAGGAAACTTGGAAAGGCCAACCTCAGTGGGAAGGATGCGTTTACAGTATTTAGTGCAAAGCATGGAATGTTTAATTAGTGTCATTTTTGTTACTGTTTTCCCTATTGAATTGCCTGTATTGGGAGGCTATAAAACTCTTAAAACAAAACGTGATCTGTACACTTGACCATGACAGTCATGAAAAGTCCATGCAAGGTTCCTCAGCATCAGTTATAAGGAATTCTGAAATGAGCTGCCTTTTTACAGGAAATGAGATTAGAAATTAGAGAAAAATTATTTTTCTCAATGCCAACTTTATTCTCAAAGACAAAGTGTCCTGAAATCTACTTTTATGAATATGAAATCTTTAAAAAAATGTCTATATAGTGGAGTGGACATATTATTTGTAACCAAAATTGACAGTAGCTACTTTCACCCTCTCAGGGCAATGGTACAGCTCATATGAGTTGGAAATACATCTCTATTTTGCAAATGTCAAAACTGATTCAGTTTCTTCTGTGCTGCTCAGTGATAGAACCTGAAATAGATAATTTATCTGTTGTCAAACAGAGTGCATTAAAGAGTCTTTTTTTTTTATAGCAAAGGAGAATAGAAGGAGTAGAGAATTAAACTTACTTGTGTGTTAGAGCAAATAGAATTGAGATTTCAAGACGCTAACTCTTCTGTATGAAAGGACCAACACCTCAGTAGAAAAGGCCGCACACGAATGTTTCTAATGGGATTTTTTTTTTGTAGGTTAGAACATCATAAAATTTGGTTGATGTTCCATATCTGGTTAGATAGAGGGCAGAGGGAACAAAGGAGATGAGGCTGTGGATCCTTAGAAGATAAGTAATAAATTGTGCTAATTTGAAACACACACCGGCACACACACATGCACATATACACACATACACACATGTGTGCATGTTTAATTCAAGTTCAGCAGTAACTATAGCAATTGTTTATGACTTAGATCAAAGATATTTTCAGGGAGGATAATTCTATTATTGGCATTATCTAGAACTGTTGGTATACGGTGATTTAAAAAAATGTCAGTTTTGAGTCAGTTCTATTTTTGTAATTATCTGAAGACAATATCTGTATCAAGGGTATACCGCACTCAACCCTCCTCCCTTTGTCTGTATATTGTAAGAAAATCATATGCAGACAAAGGTGGGTTACTAGAATTGCATGTGTGTATATATGCATATACATCACATATATATGTATGTGTTTATATATACACATTTCTTAAGGGGCAGGGTGACCTCAGCTGACATCTGTGTTACACTTAGAATGTGTTAAGCATAAAAGACTAACATTTATCATAAGATCAATAATTTTTAAAGGCTGCAAAAATACAAGCATGAAAATACAAGCATTTTTCTTGAAAAGGTAGATTTTACAGTTTATACAGAATAGTTTGATTTTCAGAATGTATTCTGAAACTCCATGCAGCATTCAAATACATAAGCTTAAACTTTATACCTAATGTCAGACTCCATATAAAGATAATCATTCCCCATGTTTATATAAAATGAATGTAATAAAAATTTTATTATACGTTATGGACATTCATAAGACAGAAGATACCCTATGTATAGAAAAACTTTCAAGTTCTCATAATTTTTTTAAATCTCATTTTTTCCATAAAGAATAATGGTTATCTCAGGTTAAACTTCCTAAACTTCAAACTGTCCTTTTTTACTCTTTTTTTTTTCTGTAATCATGTAAAAGACACACACAAAAATAAATGCCATGACCTAAAATGAGCTTAAAATTTAGCTCTAATGTTATCTGTCTCTATAAAGTGACTCTTTCTGTGAGTAGAACATTCAATCAATGTATCACACAAGCAGTAAATCTTCTGGAAGTTTCTTCTCATGGAAACAAGTCTTCCCATGAGGCTTCCATGTGCTGTCTGTGGTGTCCTTTACATACTCGTAATCTGAAGGTGTAAAACCAAAGCCTAGGAATCTGGATTGATACAATATTCTTGAAAAGAACAGTCAGAAGTAGCTGAGCTATCTTTATGCCTTTGTACCAACCAGGCACACATATATTAAAAACTGGGTGACAGAAAATCAATAAAATGCATTAAATCTGAGTTGGTTCCACAAGTTAAAAAAATAAATAAGTAAATACGAAAACAAAACCTATTATTCCATTCAAAATACAGGGTCACCTGCGAGATCTCAATCCTCCAGGAACACAGCCTGTCTTAAAGGATTTACTGATAAAACTAGTAACTAAGAGGGTCAACATTTAAGATCCACTGTATGTTTTCTGTATCTGTAGATAGTATTTTCTTCAAATAGTTAAGAAATATTTGATTTAAACCCTTGTTTGGCCCATAACAAAGTAGTGCCAGATTTGATCCAAATTGTTAACATACTGCATTAAGGATTAAGTACTTTTTCATGAGTCTTTTTCTCTTTTTTTATTGAAGTGTAGTCCATTTACAACGTTGCGTCAGCTTCTGGTGTACAGCATTAGTTCGGTCATACATACACATATCAAGTACTTTTTAAAACCGCAGTTCTGGTTAATTTCTTTCTACTCAGCATCAACCAAAGCTATCCTGTCACTTGGCAGAGAAGCTTCTAAAGAGCAACTTTGCCCAGGGCTGATCCTTTGTGCCTGAGATGCTGTCTCACAGAGGCGTTTGGTGTTCTGTCTTGCAAAAGCTGCATTTTTCTGGATCCACATGCTGTTTTAGACTCTGCTTGGTCCTTTGATCCCAGGTGGCTATCTATTGCCCTGATGTAAAAGAAAGCATTTTGTTTCTGCACAATTTGGTGTAGACCCTTCAGTTCACAGACATTCTGAAACCATCACTCTTTGTTGGTTTTGGTTCCCTGTTAGCCTGCTTAGAGTATATGAAATTCCTTCCCCACCACGTGCTCAGGAAAGGAGTGGGAACCTGACTCCCTTCAACTATACTTTCCCTCAGATCTCAGTGGCAAAAACTGTGCCACACATTTACAAAAGATGCTAGGAAATGTCGTTTTTTTAACTGTTCCCTTACATAGCCGACAAATTCAAAACTCTGTTAGTAAGGAGATATGGAAGAATAAATATTGATAATAAGCTAGCTGCTTAGGTCACAAGAGCAATCTCTTTATATAATAAACATTTATTGCATAGACATTTAGGTATTTTATAGTGGTTCAGATGGAGAGAAAGGCAAGTCCAGCGATGACTAAAATAAATGAAAAGTCTGCTTTAGACTGAATGTTTGTGTCTCTCATAATTCAAATCTTGAAACCTAACCTCGAAGGTAACAGTATTATATGGGACCTTTGGGGTGATTGGATCATGAGTATGGAGACTTCATGGATGATATTAAGACCCACTTAAAAGTGTCCCCTGAAGCTCCCTCACCCTTTCCATCGTGTGAGAACATAGGACCATCTGTGAATGAGGAAGTGGGTCCTCACCAGATACTGTCTGTGCTGGAGCCTTGATCCTGGACTTCCCAACCTCCAGAACTGCGATAATGAATGTTTCTTGTATGAGCCATCCAGTGTGTTATTTTTGAGAGCAATTATGCAGTGTTGCTCCCAATGTCTTGAAAAAAAGAGATAACAGAATACTATCTATAACTCTTTTTCTTCCATCAGCAAGTCTTATTTTAAAAGCCTAATAAACGCTTGGTACTGAATTCCCAAGGCTAGCCTGTATTTAAGGGATGGAGATGCTGGCTCTACCTCTTGGTTGGAGGAACATGGCAGGAATTGCTATGACCATCTTAGAAGGAAACTTTGTACATTTTGTAAGGTCATCAGTGACATTTTGTTAGGCAGAGTAGCTGAGGAACAGCCTGCCACACAAGCTTTCCTTAACACAGTCAAAGTTCTCTAAAGTATGCACTCCCTAGGAGACAGTACTCTCACTTCACTAATTTTAAACTCTCCACCTACATTTTCAGGGGGAGTTGCCTCATAAGCATGAAATTCTCTACCATTCTATTTTGTTCCATTTGACCCAGTTCTGTAAATTTCAAATTGGGTATCTTGGTTATGATGGTTCATATTTTCTGAGTTTCCTCATATTTAAAATTTTGATTAATGATATCATCTACCTTAGTAATCAAAAAAGTTTACACGTCAGGTGAAATAATGAAATGTAGAGTTCTTCACCACTTGCAAATTTTTACACACATGGGAGTTGTTGTTATGCTTTGCTTTGGCTCATCTTGTTCTGTTCTATCAACATTATTCCATCCCCCACACAAATTCTTTACTCAATAATGATTTGATAAAAATACATCATCTTCTTGTGGCATGGCAGTCCTTCATAATGAAAATGAAAGTTAAAAAGATTAAATACAGAAATAATTTTATTTCCTCCTGAAAATTCTCCCCTCCTGTGCATCCTACTTGTTACCCTCACATCTCACTGCCCTAACCAATGTGAATTTCAAAGTATAGTTGAATATTTGAATAATTATTTATTCATTTCGGTAATTTATATTCTTTGTTTGCTATATGTATCCCTATTCAAATAATTTATTTACAGAAAACTCAACTATTAGCTCTAATGAAGAGAAGCAGGACACTGATAATCAAAAAGAGTGTTCAGGGCAGTTCTTATTTGTTTGAGGGATTAATTTTTTTTGGAGGATTTGCTTTTGTAATTAAATTTTTTTTTCTCACTAGAATTAAATTTTATTTGCATTCCTTGGGCAGGGAAGTATGAGATACTGAGGAGAATTCTGAGTACCGAGAGAAGATGATCTGGATGTAAACAAAATTCCATAAGCCACACAATTTGAAAATATACTGATCATTCACAGTTGATCACATAATACATTTGCTTATATTCATTCCATTTCTTCACCATATCATAAAGTCTTTGAGTAGAGGGACCAGCTGCAAACAAATTCTATAACTATTAAAGTGAAAGATACCATACCAAGCCCTTAGTCTGACTATGATCAATAATTCCAAGTGGCAAGAATATTGTGACTGAAGTCTGGGGCTGATCCGAAAGCTAATAAGTTGATGTGATTTTACTGTGTCTTCTATTCTCCCTCTTCTGATATAAATATTTGGGGTATATGTGCATATGTATATGTGCAGGCGGAGACAGAGGAGAGGGGGAAATTGAGTAGAATAATAAAAGAAAATGATATTCCAACAATTTTTTGACAAAATTCATAGCAGTATAAAGAATGGTTCCAGGGGAGAAAAACAATAAGATAAACATTTAAAACTCATATTTCATAAATATGAAGTGATTTCGGAGTTTACCTCAATGAATGTAATGGAACACTTATTGCTTTTATTTAATTTAGAACAGGATATGCATTAGCTGTCTCTTAGCCAAGTTCATTTATAAACTATTAATGGTGTAATTTGCATTTTCATCAAGAAGGCAAAAAAAAGTATTGCATAGTCCCTTTTTCTCCAGACACTGAGTCATTATTTAATTAAGTACTCTTTACAGTTTTACATATCACATTTGCATTTTTATCTAGGTGCTGCAATGAGTAAATATATTTAATTTGTCATTTCATATGTTTTTTAATCTAAGCATATGAAGATCATTAGCTTTTCTTATAATGCCATGTTTTCTTTAAATTCTTTAACTCACAGACAATAGTTTCACTCCCTTTTATTTGAAAATAGTGTTGTTACTAAGTTAGAGGCCAAAAGAAAACCAAAATAATCTGTACAAATTTTCAGTGACCTAGTTCACAGATTCCATTTTAAAAGTAATTGCATTTTTACTATATATTGTGTGGTGTTTCCAATTACTTCTTTACACAGACAGTTTTCCCGCTGCATGTCTCCTTTTAAGAACTATGTAAATAGTTAACCATGTTTTGAAAATTCTACAAAATCCTTAATAAATCTTAAGCTCAGATAACATTAAAGAATATTATTAAAATGGAAGAAGTGAATATAAAATATGAGCTCAAGAGACTGTGATCATTATCTACAATTATAGAAAGAATTGTTTTCAGGAAACAAAAAACTACAAAAATGAAAACTGATTTTGAGTATTAGGGAAATAGTATGGAAGTCTTTAAATTCTGTGATACTCTTCTGAGCTAGGTGAAATAACTCCATTGTTTAGAATAGTTTATTGATTTCTTTAATAGAAAGTGAAAGTAAAGTGGCAGAAAAAATCTACAGCCATCTGTCTGTCTGTCTGTCTATCTGTCTAATCATCTCTATCTGTATATGTATGTGTTTAAAGAGAATATTGAAAAACTTAACCAACAATTCACCAGACTGGTGATGTCTCCCCAGCTCAAGATTTACTCTTTATACGCATTGCTCTCCTCACCAATGGTGGGAGCACAGGGAGATTTTTTAAAGTGACAAGTTTTTTGTACTTGAAAATAAAGATATTAAATGTTTGTATTAGCACATTGTTGTGTCGAAAAATCTTTGATGAGGTTTACAGAAGTAGATATATTCCTAGAAAACTTATATGGATTCTTTCAGAAAAGAGTACTGTTTCGTACTTATAAAAGCCTTAAAATTAGCCTGGTACATATATAATCATCCTTCATGACCGCAGATACAGTAAGGCTGTAAATAAGTTCAGCTCAGTTCAGATGAACACATTTTTATAATGTAGCTGCCAAAGTTTCTTTCCTTACAGCATTTAAGATTTCAGAGTAGCAATCAATTTTATATCATAACAAGACATTGAATAGCTCAAAAGAAATGTAATGTTTAGGCTATTAAGATATTGAGGTATAAACATAATAAATGAGACAGATTATTCAATTTAAAGGTATATTCAGCCTCCAGATTCATCCATGTTGTCGCGAATGGCAGAATTTCCTTTCTTAAGGCTTCCATTGTGTGCATATACCACATTTTCTTTATTCATTCGTCAGTGAATATTTAGATTGCTTCCATGTCTTGGCTATTGTGAATAATGCTTCAGTGGACAAGGGAGTGCAGATATTCCTTCAAGATTCCAATATCAATTCTTTTGGATATATATTCAGCATGAGGTTGCTGGATCATATGGTAAGTCTATTTTCAATTTTTTGAGGAACCTCCATACTGTTTTCCATAGTGGCTGCATCAATTTATACCCCTACTGACAATGTTCAATGGTTCCCTTTTTTCCGCATCCTCACCAACACTTTTCTTCTGTTTTGTCTTCACTTTTGTTTTTGTTTTGTAATAGCCATCCTTACAGGTGTGAGGTGTCGAGGGCTATTTCATTTTGGCTTTGATTGGCATTAGTTATGCTGAACTAATTTGATTGATCATTAGTTATGCTGAATACATTTTCACATACTCATCGGCCACTTTTATGTCTTCTTTGGGGAGATGTTTAGTAAGATCCTTTGCTCATTTGCTAATTGGGTTATTTGTTTTCTTGCTATTGAGCTGCAAGAGTCCCTTATATATTTCAGATATTAACCCTTCATCAGATATATAGTTTGCAAATATTTTCTCCCATTCTGTAGGTTGCTTTTGATTTTGTTGGTTGTTTCCTTTGCTGAGCAGAAGCATTTTTTCTGCCTTTATATTATTTTCTTAAACCAGCAATTAAGCTATAATTGATGTACTAAAATCTGTACATTTTTAATGTAAACAACCTGATGAATCTGACAGTAAGTATATACTTGTTAAACCATCACCACAATCAAGACTTTTTATTTATGAGGAATTTACTTTTTGTTTATAAGGAATTTGCAAGGCTTTACTTTTGTGAGAAATCTAACAGGCCAAACTCATAGAAGCAGAGAGTATAATAGTGGTTGTAAGGGACTGGGAGAAGGGGAAAAAGAGGGAAGTATTAATCAAAAAGTACCAAATTTCAGTTATACAAGATGATTAAGTCCTAAAGAGCTACTGTACCACATAGTCTAGAATTAATAATAATGTACTATATACTTAAATTTGCTAAGAGAGTATATCTTAAGTTTTATTATCACAAAATTAATAGTAATAGTAATATAATAAAGAGGGTGAGAGGAAACTTTTGGAGGAGACAGATATGTTATGGCATAGATTGGTGATAGTTTGAGAGATGTATACTCATCTCTAGACTCATCAAATTTACACATTACATACATTTTTTTGTGTGTCACTCATACCTCAATATTGCAAATGTTAGCCACTATATATAAAAATAGATTTAAAAAACTAATTTCTTTTGTATAGCACAGGGAACTATATTCAGTATCTTGTAATAACCTTTAATGAAAAAGAATATGAAATGAATGTATGTATATGCATGACTGGCACATTGTGCTGTACACCAGAAATTGGTACATTGTAACTGTCTCTACTTCAGTTAAAAAATTCATACCTCAATAAAGCATTTTTAAGAGTATATTTTTTCCTAAAATAAACCTTATCTTTTTCTCTATCTTTTCATATATTCAAAAATCTCAACTATCACTGATTGAATTGTGACACTGTATTTACCATAATAAATTAAATGTTTGGAGGAGGCCTCAGATATGATGCAATATCTCTGGGGAGATGCAGTAAAGAACAAGAGTTTGCATATATAAACATTTAAGATAAATGTCATACTGTCTATGAGCACAGGCAGAGGAGATAGAACTGAGTTTGAAACTTGGCTCCACTGCTTCCCAGCTGGTGACATTGGACAAGTTTCTGTATCAAAAACTGGTGATGGTAACCACGGTGGAGGCAGATTTTTAACGTTAAATGATAAATTCATGTAATGATTTGGCAGAAGATCTATCAGTCACTTAATAAGCACCCAGTAAATAATCATTATGTCACTAGCCTAGTCTGAAGGGTAACTCAAGAAAAGAAAGAAAATAAACACTAATCCAAGTGCTGGTACTCAGTGAGCTTAATAACATTCAGGGTTTAATCTGAGAAAACTTAATTAAATATAGTCATTCTCTCACTTCTTTTCCCTATAACTCAATTTTGGAAGAAATCTTGTTTTTTTTAAGGAAGATGGACTCTATTTTTTTGCAAGTGCTTGCTTTAGCCTCATGATGTGAAACAGCAAAGCAGATACGCTGCTAGGAAATACGAGGTGGCAGAGTGCAAATTTGGTGGGCCAAATAGAATTTCCGTGGGTGTAATGATTTTTAGGAACTGACAGCAAGCTGTCTAATACCATATTTCCATATTCATCCTCCAGTAGCATGAGCTGCAAAATTCCTAGCTGAGAGCCTTCCTGGTTGGCTGGGTTATAACTTTGGGAAGTTTTATAGCTGAACTTTAAAATAAATCCACGTGATCTGGGGCTTTAAATTCAATTTTTGGAATATTAATCTAAGAGAACAGCAGACATTTATTCTGTCCAAATGTGCCATTGGCTCTCTTAAACCCATGCTGCACAATTCTTCCGTGAATGATTGAGAACCTGGTGTTTCCTCCTTGTCATCGTACGTTCCACAAAAGGCGGTAACTCCTTAATGGATATTTGTTCACCTGTCTCATCTATTCCAATAAAAATCTGAAGTAAATATACACTTGAATTGCTCTGAGAATTTATTCACAGAGAAATTATCTGTCAGGAAGTTAGTTATATCCACGAGATATTCATCGCTTTTCCGTGTGTAGTCGGCCACCAGATGGTCGCTCTCCACAGGTCTCGTGGGCTGTGAATTGGTTCCTATAGAGGAACCACATCTCCAGTTCTCCAAACCCTCTTAAACCACGAATTTAGAGTGTTCTGCATTTAATGTTATTGTTTTCATTTCACAAAAAAATCAATAACATCTTCACAGAAGATGTTACACATGTGGTGGAAAGAAAATCCTTCAAGTTTTATCATTTACATTTTTACGTAATTTTATCCTGATTCTAAATGGCTCCAAATAGCCTTTTTTTCAAAATGGTATAAAACACTGCATGTGAAGAATTTCACTCTAAGAAAAATATTATTTTGAATTGCTTTGATTTTATTGAAGACACACATAGATTTTTTTTTAATGATGGGAAATAAAAATAAATTACTATTTGATTATCTCCTGTATCATTTTCATGCCCCTGAGGTAGACAGACAAAAGTACACCTAAACTGATTACAGCTACCCTCATTGTTTTCCTAGCAAATATCTTTATTGGTCAAGTTCCTCATTGTTGACTAAATACTATAATAAAACCTTGATTCAATCTATTAAATATTTACTGAGAACTCATATGTACTATCCATTATACTAGGCTTGAAATGATTTCTGACAATTTGAGGCTCCCTTTCCAGTGGGAGAAACCCAGTGTAGATGAAGATACAAAATGAATGATTTCAGGAAAATTGTGGTGTTAGAGGCACAAAGAATAACTTTTTCTAGGAAGAATTTGAGAAAAAAAAAATTGGGATTAATAAAAACTAAATTGGTTTGGAATAGAGGAAGAGGGGGCAATGACATTCCAGAGAGAACAAGATTATGAAAGAATAAAATATGAAAGTAGCCAGTAGGGTAGATTCTAGAAAGGAGGTTGAGTACACTGAATAAAAAGAGAAATGGACTCCACTCTGGTAGTTAACTGGTGACTTTACATGGCTGTGGTTTTCACTGACATGGAATTTGCTTGGTACTATTAGAAAATAAGATAGGATCATCATTTTTATCCTGAGATTAATGACTCTTCTTGTTATCTCAAAGCAAATTAATTTTTATGAGGCACAACATCTCAGTATAAAATGGTGAGGTTGAAAGTCAGATTACAAAGGAATCAAGAACTAAATAGTAACTAAGAAAATTAGCAGAAGAAATGTTGATGGTGGGGCATGTGAAAAAGCACCAGATGTTGGAGATTAGACAGCATGCAGGAAAAAAAAATGTCATAGTTAAAAAAAATTGTTTTACATTAGTTGGTTGGGTTAACCCAAAACTTGAGTTAGCAAAGAGGTTATCTTTAGCAGGAAAAATTCAAACATGAGAAATGTGGGGAGGCTAATGGGTATAGTACGGAGGAAGTAGTTAAGAATATTAATGTTGGAGTCAACAGACTCTGGCTGTGTCACCTCCTGCAAGTTATTAAAACTTTTGGTGCCTCTGTTTTCTCATCTATATAATGAGGTTACTAAAATATACTTCAGAGTGTTGCTTGTGGCTAAGTTAAATAATATAAATTAAGTGCTTAGAATGGTGCCAGGATGTAGTGATCACTCAACAAAAGATAGCTATAAAAAATTGATCATCATCTACAAACTGGATAGGCAAGTGAAGAACAGATTAGAAAGAACAAGTCATCTGTTTAAAAAAAGAAAACAAACCTATAACTGCCTCCTCTTGTACTTCAGAAAGGATTGAAATTCTTTTGGCAAAATGCTCTTTCAGAGTTTAATTTCCGCCAACTATTCTGCCTCTCCTCAGAGGGAACAGCCATGGTAGCAGTATTCTTGTAACAATTTTTTGAGTGATATTGGTGGCTTCAAATAATTTTTCAATAAATTATTTAGTATATACTTATACTAAGAGGAATCTGGTGTATTATGCAAGCATCTAGATTTTATCCTCTACGTTTTTTAAAATTGTATTTCCATTTGCCATAGATTGGTGTTAACACAGAGCCAGAAGCTGGGGAATGACTAGGTCCCAGATCCAGAGGTCAGGCCCCTGGACTGACCTGCAGCCAAAGCCCACCAGGAAATATGAGGAATTTACAAGGCTTTACTTTTAATTCTCTTGCTTCTCCTTTGACCATACACCAAAATCTACTTCTGGGAGAAGAGACCACCGAAAACCTGAAACCACTCACTACCAACAAAATAGTCTAGGAATTGGGAATAGCAAGGAGGTTTGAAGGGAGGAGAGCAAATACTAAAAATTTACTAGTTACATCAAACCACAATGTATCTTAGTGAACTACAGGGCCAGGGTGTTAAGAATCTAAGGAAATAGTTATTAATTTAAAATGGATTGAACTTATTTCCCATGTTTATGTCTGCTTTATAGGCTTTTGTTTAGATATACGTAAAGAGAGTACAACTATTTAAGCCTTTTTTCCTTTTTCTCTTTCTGTACAACAGTTTTTTTTTTATTGAAATGTTGTCAGGTTATAGTGTCATGTCAAATTCTGGTGTACCATGTAATAGTTCGGTCATACATATACATACATATATTCGTTTTCATATTCTTTTTCATTATGGGTTACTGTAAGATATTGAATATAGTTCCCTGTACTATACAGTTTAAACTTATTTATCTATTTTATATATAGTAGTTAGTGTCTGCAAATCTCTAACTCCCAATTTATCCCTTCCCATCCTCTTCCCACCCTGGTAAATGTAAGTTTGTTTTCTAGGTCTGTGAGTCTGTTTCTGTTTTATAAATAAGTTCATTTGTCTTTTTTTAGATCCCCATATAAATGATATCATATGATATTTTTCTTTCTCTTTGTGGCTTACTTCACTTAGAATGACAATCTCCAGGTCCATCCACGTTACTGCAAATGGCATTATTTTATTTTTTGTGGTTGAGTAGTATTCCATTGTATAAATATACCACAACTTGTTTATCCATAAGCAAAACAAAAAGACAATCTATGGAATGGGAGAAAATATTTGCAAAAGATGAGACTGACAAGGGCTTAATTTCCAGAATATATAAACAGCTCATACAACTTAATAACAAAAAAAAACCCAATCCAAAAATGGACAGAAGACCTAAACAAGCAATTCTCCAATGGCCAATTGGCACATGAAAAAATGCTCAATATCACTAATTATCAGAGAAATGCAAATCAAAACTGCAATGAGGTATCACCTCACACTAGTCAGAATGACCATCATTCAAAAATCCACAGATGATAAATGCTGGAGAAGGTGTGGAGATAAGGGAACCCTCCTACACATGGGAGTTGATGGGAATGTAGTTTGGTGCAGCCATTATAGAAAACAATATGGAGATTCCTCAAAAAACTGAAAATAGACTTACCATATGATCCAGCATTCCCACTCCTGGGCATATATCTAGAGGGAATTTTAATTAAAAAAATACATGCACCCCAATGTTCATAGCAACACGGTTTACAATTGTCAAGACATGGAAACAACCTAAATATCCATCAACAATAATTTTTTAAGTAATGTTAAATGTTCTTTAAGCACCATACTGAAATACTTTGCATAAATGCCTGTATTGTTCACATTGCTTCAGTGTGCCTTTCTTGGTTCTCATTGCCAAAATCAGGACAGAATCTATATAAATCTATAAAACCCTTAATCATTAACACCATTTCCATCAGGTTAAACTCCCAACTCAGTCATAAAAATACTAATGAATCTTAATATGGCTACATGAATAGTCTTAACTGTGACGGTCCTGAGTGTGTGACCAGTGTGTGTGCGCCAAGCTGATGGAACCTTTTTTTTTTTTTTTTTTTTTGACAATAGCTTTTTAGTTCGGTGTAGGGGAGGAAAGAGCCTGCCTTTTCACACAATGCCAAACCTTGAATAGTTCCAATTTCAGCCTAATCACACTGTCCTTAAAATTTCACTCTGCTTGAATAATGAAACAGGATGATATGAAAATTGTATGAAACTAGCATGCCCCAGGACAGGTAGGGTAGGATGTAATTACATCTGCTTCAACAGCTGGAGTGATGTGCTGTAAGGAAGGCTTTTAAGGTGACAGAAGTTAATTGCACAGGTTTTAGGGCAGAAGGAAATGTATGTGAAGAAGCAAAGGGAAAGGACACAAACCCCGAAAGGGTGTCAGATTTAGAAATTTGAGAGGAAAAGGATTATTTCCAGTTAGAAATGGACATAAAAAGGTAAATGGCAAGCCACTTTTTTCAATAAAAGAAATAAAAAGGAGACTCTTGGCTGAGTGGAAAGCACTGCATTCCTTCCTTGCTAGCCTCCCAAGCATAAAGTGCTGTATGATGTACCTGCATATAAAATAGGATGGCTTCCCATAAACCAGGCTATGATATTTCCCCAGTGACACTGGACCTCAAGGCAGCTCGGTAAGAAAGAGCACATTTTCCTGCCATGTCTGTAATGACAGCAGTGCCTATCTTGGGCTAGGTATCGCAGGGCCATAGAAACCACGATGCAGTCAGTCTTGTCTCCAGCTGGAAAATACAAAGCTTTTGAAAAAGACCCTTTGGGTGGCATTTCTCTAATGAAGGCTGAATCACTTTTTGCAAGCTGTGTGAGTTTGTCACAAAGAAGAGAAAGGGACTACGTATGATAGTAGGTGTCACATTGAAAATAAAAGTTTCAAAAGGAAAAAGGAAGTAAGCTGTGTTATCAGTCTCAGTCTCATCCATCTTCCCCAGAGGGCAACCTTTTTACAGAACTAGTTGGACATAAGCTATGCTATTTATTCCTGGCAGGTGTACAGTAAACACAGTATCTTCCATACATATTCTTCACTTCCTCAATGTCTTCAGAAAAAGTATGTGATAAATCACCAAAAAAAGAAATCTCCTTGGATTTTGTATAACTATAGATTCTTCTAGAAATGTAGAGAGGTATGCAAGTATTTTTTTTAATAAGCCTGGTATTTTGAGTTATAACATTTGCTCAAGGATATTATCACTCGATCTTTAATTGATGCTACTATATTAATTGTATGGCACTAATATACTTAATAAAGACTGAGGGTTGCTCAGAGAATGAAAGTTTATTGTTGAATTTTAATGCATAACGCAAATATATCAATGTAATTGCTCATTCTTCCCCATTCTTTGGACACTTCATTTTGATTAGCTAAATGTGTTTTGAAGACATTTTTTTCAGTTTGCTGAAAAAGTCAAAATCTTCCCTAAGCTAGAATGTAAACACAAACACTAAATCATTTACTAAATATCTGTCAGCAATTTACAATCCCATAACCTCATTTCAAATTAAAATCTCTTAATGCTCTATCATTCTCCCCAGGGGAGATCAGCTTGCAATTCTCAAGGCAAATACAAATTTCTCCTCCAGATTCAGCTTAATCCTGATTTCTCATTAGAGGGCTTATTTAGAGTAACGTGATGTAATCTGCCTTCGCATTATGGACAGCTGTGTTTATCAGCCTCCAGCTATATTAAAGGGGCAGATATATTCATTCATGGTTTCTTTTTTAAAAGTAAAGCCATTTCAGCCATTTTTATAGGTATTTTGTATACCTTTGCATGAAAAATTTCACCTCAATTCTGTATTTGGTCAACTTCATTTTTGTCTCATCAGTTGGTTATTTTAAAGAAACAGGGTATTTGGGAAGGAAAGCATAACCCAGATTTTATTTTTCCTTAAAATGTTTTTAATGAGTGAATCCACACACATTAAAATTAAATTATAAAATTAAGGTACAAAATTAAAAGAACCATACCACATTAATGCGTAATATACACAAATATTTCGAAGATTCATGGAGGTGGGTAGTTTAAAGAAATCAGATTATCTTTGGAGGACGGTATAGCACAGTGGTGGGGTGTGTACTTAACATGCATGAGATCCTGGTTCAACCCCCAGTACCTCCATTAAAAAAAGTTAAAATAAACTTAATTACCTCCCCCCTCCAAAAAAATAAATAAATAATACGAAAAAGATCATCTTTATCCTCTAGGCTCTAGTCAAGACTGCACATACCAGTCATACCAAAAGAAGGTGTTGAAGAAGTTTTTAAGAAGACTTCCCAAAAAATTCACACACTGGCCCTGACTCCAAAAGACTTTTCCTTACGGATACGTGATATCAAACATAGTGTAAAAGACGTATTTTTCTTATTCTTTTCTTGGTACTGTTGAAAAGTAATAAATTATAATTTCAAAATAATGATCTTTCTCACACCAGACAACTTGCAAAGTGGATCAGGGACCAGCTGCATCGTCATATTCGCCAGTTTTGGCTGCCGCCTCTATTCCAGACCATAGATGAGGAAGACCCATCGGTAAACAGAGTCACGTCTCGGGGGCTGTCAGGGAAACAGAGAATAGCTCCACTCATCTCTGTGCTGCTCTCTCAGCAAGAGAGAGGGTCTAGGGCTTAGCTTCCCATCGTACAGGGGCAAGAACAACCTAGGTACTGCTTGTTAAGGTTGATCTCATTTTAAACTCCTAAATCATCCATCTCTATGATTCTAGAATAAATTCTGTACTTTTCATTAGTGGTTGATATTTCACTGTATATAGCACCTGTTCTGAGTACAGAGATATGGAAAAATAATTCTGATTGCCTTCTTATTTGATATTGTTTACGTTGATTTAAATGCTGGTTAAAGAATTAGAAACCTTCCATTGCAGAACTAGCTCATGATGGTGCACGCACCAACAAGCCACAGGTAGCTTCTTCGCAGGATGAGGAGTTGTGGTTTAGAAGTTACTCGTACGCATCATCCTACAGTAAAAACAGAACACATGTCAGCGCAGCATCAGTGTGCATCAGCTGAGGACACTGGTGCTCACGCCTGGTCTCTTAGAATATGGGTCCTTTGGGCATCCTGGTTTATATGGAACAGTCTGTGGCTTTTTTCCCCGTTCCCTTTAGCTGAACTTTCTATCTTAACAACTTGCTTACCTAGATTCACAACATCTTACGGGCTTTCCCTAGTCAGTCAGACTGATCCTTAATCTTATTGGTCAGTCCTATCCTCCTGTCCCCTAACTCCCAGCTTGAAAAAAGGGCATCCCATCTTTACTCAAAGTTACCACAAGTAACTTTGTACCATTACTTCAAACCCTATCAGTTATGAATGGACAGTGTAGTTAGAAGCATAAGCAAAAGGTAATATTCACAATAGTATTCAATGGTCACCAAAGAACAAACTAAAAGGTAGTCCCCAGAAGAAAGGAGGTAGTTGGAAAAACTCGTATGTTTAAATATCGAAATAATGCTTGCCTTGGATCTTGAGCAAAATTAAAGTCATAGTGAATAATAGATGGAAGAATATGGGGGGGAGGAAGGGAGAGGATATCTGATTCTGTATTTACTGAGATGTGTTTATGGTGCTTAGAGTTTTATGAATGATTAGGGCCATAGTTAGGGTGAACATTTATCTTGGTTTGCCAGAGACAGTTGTGAATTTTGCCTTTTCCTGCTGAAATTACTAACAGCATCCTTTTTACACTTGAAAGTGTTCCAGTTTGTGTAATAAACCTCATGATCATTCTACCTAAAGTCTGAGAAGTTGTCGTGGTGGGGATGAGTTACAAAAAAAAAAGTTTTAACTGAGAGAAAAGTGTTATGATTTGTGGAAAGCAATGAGCCAGCAGTAGACAGGGAAATGATAGGAGACCAGGACTGAAGGTTGAGGCTGCTGATTCTTATGTGGGTGAGAGTGAATATATTTGCTTTTGTGGAGCGCAGTGTTTGACTTTAAATGTTACAGAAAATGAGATCAACTAGGCAGACAGAATCCCAGTGATTAAGAATTTTGAAGCCTGTAATTTAGAATTCTAATTAGACTATAGCCAGTAGTCATTTTCCTTCTCAGAAGAGGAGCTTGACTGTCCAATTTATCCTGAAGGATTCTTGATTCTTGTTGCTTCAGAAAGTCTCAGTTTAAGGCACAAGATTCTACAATCAGCAGAAGTGGCTGCTGTCCTGGTCTAGATGTGGTGTGGATAATATATGGACCATGGCTGTGCCTGTGGAGATGAAGAGTCAAGAAGCAAGAAATAAAAATCTCAACTATAGATACTGTGAGAGTGAGATAAAAACGCATTCCTTCTCACATGACACATGTCCATTTCATTTACTTCTAGAATGTAAAGAGAAAAGCATGCTAAATACTAATTAATAATATTCTTCAAGATTTTTAACTTCAGTGACCTCCATTTCTTTATTGTCTTTTCTCCTATTTGTGTCTCAGCAAAATGAACAAAACATAGAAATCTGAGCTGCAGTGTCTTGTGTCCTTGACTAGAGACATTGCATCTGCCAGAGCCTTTCAGATCAGTGCCCATTGCAGGGTTCTAAGTTCCCAGGGACGCTGTAACAGCTAACAGATGACTGTAGCTCATGTGAAAAATCCCACTATGTGTAGGTGTGCGTTAGGCCTGAAATCACAGTCCACTAATGGGCCACTTTCGCTTGTACGCTGCTTTTTATTCTTTTTAAATATGATTATACTGGATATGGTGGCCATTTCCCTAGTTGCCTTCAGATTCATTCTCCTCCCTTACACTTTTCTGTTTGGTATCACTCAGCTGACTCTGCAAAGTACAGTCCCCAGGCTCCTTTGAGACTGATCTCTATTTCAACGGAGAGGCACTGGCAGGTGATTGGAGTACAGGAGGAAGGGAGGAGCAGAGTCACTCCCCGGCCTTCCCCCATCTCTGCTTCAGTCTATGCCAGTGGCTGTGTTTTCATGTGGTTCCAGTCTCCACGAACAAATTTTATCTCCCTCCCAGCTCCTGCCTGGACAATTCCACAGTGGTTCTAATCCCCACAGGGCAGTTTTAATTCCTGACTTTTCCTAATAACCCCAATCCCTTGGTTCCAAGCCCAGGAAAATTTCACTCACCTTGTTGCCTATTAGGAAATTTATTTCCTCTAACACCTTTACAGACTTGGATCTCTACCGATGCAGAAACACAGTCAGCCCTCTGTATCTGCAGGTTCCTCATCCGCAGATTCAGCCAACTGTGGAGGGGATTTTCCATCGTGGTTGACTAAGTCCCTGGACAAGGAGGGCCGACTGTACCATATTGTTCTACATAAAGGACTTGAACATCTGTGGACTTGGTATCCCCCGGGTCCTGGAACCAGTGCCCCGCAGATGTGAGGGAAGACTGTACTCTCAACAACACAGTTCTAATGGACTTCCCTTCCCAGCACCTTTCTTCTAACAGCGTGACGCCCTTTCCTAATTGTGTCAGTGGAGATTTAGAGGCAAGTAGAGGTCTAGATATTTATACAGTTAGAGGTTACAGGTTTAGAGGGTTAGAGGTCAGAGGTTTAAAGGTTAGAGATCTCCAGGTCTAGAGGTTTAGAGGTTAGAGGTTAAGAGGAGGTTTAGTATAAGGTTATGATTATGCCAGTGACTGGACTGGCTGCATTCTGATTTTTACAGAAGATTCCCAGTTTATGCCTGCTGTCCTGGCATAATTATGAAGACCAGCCTCAAAGATGTTTCAGTTCACAAATTATATAGTCATTGTCCTCATTTACACTCTAGAGTTATCACAGTTTTTACAAATTTAAAGATGACAACAACTTCCCACATGAAACATGGAAGTCACTACCCTTTCTGTTCCTTGACAAGCTCTAATTATTTCCCAATATATGTGAACTTCTCTCTTACCCCAGAGGTCTTGGGGTATGACTAGCTTACATTTTTACAGAGTGTACAAATATTTAATGAGTAAGTTTTGGAAACATAAGTGAGTAAATACTCACCTAGTGACTGGAGAATTTGAATCCATATTGATTATCAAAAAAAAAAAAACAAACACTAAAGCTTATATAAATGGCTCATTAAACAAAATTATATTTAAATAGTAATGTCCAAAGCAGTGGCATGGACACTAGGTTGGAACAGAAATTGGTGCTTTTACATTTATGCATCCATTAAGCAATGGCGTTTTGTAGCAGACCATAGACTCGGTGATGGAGAAACAGCAAAGGGCAAGACAGGAAGCAGATTAATTTGCCTTCAGTGGGATTCCATTGCTAATAACATGAAAACTGGTACCATGTTTTTTGGGGAAGTAACATAGAAATATATACCAAGGGCATATATGTCCATAGCTTTCAACTTATTAATGTCCCTCAGAAATTAATTCTAATGAAATAAAGACAATTATAGATAAAGTCCAGTACACAAGATACTGCTTGCAGTGGTGTTTCTAATACCAGAAATCGGGCAACCGACAGAGTTATTAAGTAAACGTACACAAACACACACACATATAATTGCATGTTTGCTATCACTATGATTACATTAAAAACTAGAATGTAAAAACTACCCCCAAAAATGCGGTTGTTTTGGAGGGCAGTGATTTTATAGATCTTTTTTCTATTTTAAAAACTTTCCAAAAAAATAAAAAATAAAAAATAAACTTTCCATGACATAGTTTTCTCATTAAGCCCCTTTAAAAATAAAAGTAAAATAAAAAATAAATTCACATTAGCCTAACAAAAATGATTAAGAATGTAAGACGTTAAGATTTGAAGTTGCTTTCTTCAAGATGAAAAATTAAACACTTGTGAAATGAATATTTCTCTGCTTCTTTCTGTACATAATTATGAGACGAAGTCTCAGTGTGATAAAAAGACTGTGGGCTGAGAGCCACAGGCTGGGGGTTTTGTTGCTTTTCTGTCAATAGCCAGTAGCTCACTTTGACTAAAATTCCCTGGACTGTGGTTACTTATCTATAAACTGATGAATCTGAACTCATTTGACTATTGATCTGTAAAAAGCTTTTTTAAAAAAGAATAAAAATATCTAGTCTATGAAAGGCTGTTATTACTAACAGCTACAACTGATTACATTTCCATTGTAAAGTGGACCTCATTAGTGATTAGGTTTACATTTATAAACCTGCTTTTATCATTGTATGTTTAAAATGTAATTTGGTAGATCACAAATAAATCCCAGGACACACAGTTTTAATATTAATGCTATAAAAATAATAGACAGCATCATCCTCAGTGTAATAAAAAAAATAGCTGTCTTGTCTTCCTTCTTATTGAGCACTGGTACGCCAAGGAGCTGTTATGCAAAAAAATCTTCTGCACCATATGACATTATCACTCTTCAGTAAATGAAGCAAAAAGATAAAGAGCCCCCTGGGTAGAATGTCCCTAATGAACAGAGAATTGACATTAAAATGTGACAGGCTGACAGACAGAATAATCTGAAGAACTCAAACATTCTTACTGCATGTGTCTGAATAGCCAGGAGATGGGAGATAGACCAAATTACTATCTTAATTTGTTTTGTCATTGTAATATGCATTTTAATTGACATAGAAATTGTTTAAAAGTTCATTTTTGAGGAATGTTGCATTCATGAAAAATATTCATGTGAAAAATGCATAACAGTAAGGCAGTAAAGGCAGAGCCTACGCCGTATACATATTTCTGCGTATACGTAGTGGGTCCCCAAGACATATACATGCAATTAACAATTGATAACTAATGCTGAAATGTAAGTTCCACGGGAGCAGGGATTTTTGTCTTTTTTGTTGATGGACGTATACTAAGCTTCTGGAAGAGTGGCTGGAACATAGTAGGTGTCAATGAATATTTGTCAAAAGAAAGAACAGATAATACACAGGAAAAACATTCAATTTCTCACTTAACCTCATTGAGCAATATTATTGTGAAAATGTCCTTCTTGAAAATGTAGTATTTAGAAGGAAGCTTAGCAATTTAGTTTGAGGATAACAAGAAGGTGATGGTGAACACAAAGATAGATCGACATGGGCCTGTGAACGACTTTCAATCTTTACAATGAGTTATTAGGTTACTAGATATGTAAATACTTTTAATAATTTCTTCATGAAATGAAGCAATAAAGATATTAAGATATACTATAACAATCTGTGTGTGTTTACTGGTTATTTATTGTTTCATATCCAAAACTTAGTGGCTTGAACCACAATGAACCTTAATGGCTCTACAGTGTGTGTGCGTCATACGTGGGGATGGTGTGGCTGGGAAGTTCTGACTCAGTATAATTCCCCATGTCAGGGGCTAGTTCATGGAAGTAAAGATTGCAAAATTTTTTTTCGACTTTATGAACTACAGCATCAGCTAGAACTACTGGAGAAAAACCGCAATGTGTCCCACAGCTCTGCTGCAGGTTGGGAAATACTGCAGGAAAGCAAGGAAGAAATTGATAGGATATATTGCTAGGTTTAAATCATTACAGAAACCTGGAAAGTTTTTGTTCTTTTGTTTTTTTAGAAATGTGAAAAGTTTTTGAAGTGAAAAATCACATCATTAAAATTAGGCTTCTGAGTTACAAAGCAGGAAAGGCAAAGAAATCATTCATCACCAGTTAAAAACAATACTATGGAAAAATACTGCATTGTAACAACAAAAGGAAGCGTAATGTCTTGACAGTGATGCTTTCCAGACAACAGTAATGTTTGCGTTTATCTTCATCTGAAAATAAAGAAACAAACCATTGTTTATTTATAAAATGTCAGAAGATAATTAGACAGCTCTAACTTTTAATAAATTTTAATTGCATTAAAACAATTTTCAAAGCACATCATTTTACATGACTTTTTAAGTAAATTTGGAGCTTCGTGAAAGATGGCCTACAGCTCTCTCTTTTTTCATTTATTCACAACACTGGAGGGATGCAGCATGAATATAGAGGTATGATACCTGTTTTTAATGAACACCTTCTGAACATGCAAGGTACTCATTTTGTCAGACCGTAGACTTTCTGCATATACCACTCGTGCATTTAGGGGTTACTTTCAATCTCAATTAATATATTACGAACAAAACAGAATGATATTTTCCGTATAGGATGTAGAAGCTACAAATATGAGTCCCAAATACAAAAACCAGTGAGTGCCAGAATTTGAATTATATTTTTTGAGCCACAAGATCATCATCCCACCCTTCCTCACCAAAGAGATACTTACATGTTACTTTTAACCACAAGAATCTTACTCACTTGAATCCCCACATCTTTGCCAAACTTTATTTGAATGTTTCATTTTTCCTTTGCAATTTGTCTTTCCTTAGTTGTAATTCTATGTCTTCCATCCAATGTAAATAACATTTTATATGGTTCCACAAAAGAAAATATAGGTGGTGGTGGTGAAGGTAAGAGTTGATTTTTAAACTAATGTCTTCACGATGTACACTTTATATATATAAACTTAGAAATAGAGTGGTAATGATACCTTAAAGTTTGTGCAGGTAATTATAATTTTTGACATATAATAAAATCTATATTTAGCCTGTCAAATAGACAGGTTTTACCTTATTCACCTAAAACTCCAGGACCAAACAAGTTAGATAATTTGATTAAAATTGTAATACTGAAAAAAACACTTTCTGATGTAGCGCACATTTAAGGTCAGAAGTCCCATTTTCACCTCCCAAATGAGAAGCTGCTTAGCTTGTCTCTCACTGTCCTCTTGGAAAAGAAAAGCTTTTCTTAATTTTCAACACCTACCGGCTATATATAATAGTTAAAAAAACTAATTAGCAATAGGTGAATAATTAGGTAACTGTTCAAAATTTAATAAGTAAAAAGAATTTTATCTGTTTTCAGGTTATATATTGCTGCATAGCAACTACTTCAGAACCTAGCCATGTTAGTATAATCCAGTAAGTTTGTGAGTCAAGAATTTACTCAGGGCTCAGCTAAGTGATGCTTTGGCTCTATGGGGTGTCAACTCAGTGGTCACTCAGTGGTATTTTGTAAGTTATTTTCTCAAATTGAGAAAATAGATTGCAAATGGATGAACTAGCCTGGAGAGTCCAAGACAGCTTCAGTCACGTGCCCTGAACCTTGGCTGGAAGGCTGCTCTCAGCTGGGACTCTTCACCAAAGCCCTTACACGTGGTCTCTTGAGCATGTTAGTCCCAGGGCTGCTGGCCTTCTTCTAGGGTCTCAGACCTCCCAAAGGTTGTGTTTCAGGGAAAGGACAGAGGAAGCACCAGTTTCATAAGACCTGGAACCGGAAGCTGATCCAGTGTCTCTTCTGCCACTTTCTATGAGGCCTGGCAGCCACAGAACCCCCCGAGATTCAAGGAGGTTGATCACAGATTCAATCTCTAAACAAGGAGAGTAATGAAGAATCTGCAGCCATCTTTAAGTGCACGGCTAACCAGGGCTCTTTGGGTTGCAAAAGACAAAAATCTAAACCTAAACTGAATTAAACAATAGGGAGCTATTGTTGGTCACAGAACCCAAAAAATTCTGGGCTTTGGCTCAGGCCAATCCAGGGGCTTGACCTCTAGATCTGGGACCATGTCATTCCCCAACTTCTGGCTCTATGTTAACATCAATCTATGGTAATATGGTAGCAGCATTGCTGCCCACTACCTTAGACCATATCCTCTCAGGGTCAAGTCCTGTGAAATGAAATTTGCTTTCTTCTAGTCCCTCAAACAGAATCCTGAACTCTCTCTCAGTGTGCCTGATTGACTTGTTAGGGATTGGTATGCATTCCTGAACCAACCACTGTGACTAGGGGACCAACAGTCTCCAATCACTGGAGCTAAGTCATGCAAGGTCACTCCCCACACCAGGAGTGAAGTCAGCTCAACTTGATGCTCAGCAGCGCAGAACTGGAGGAGAGAACAGCTCCCTGGAGCCAAATCAGTTTACTGTTATCAGGAGAGTGAAGGATGTGGGGCAGCAGAAACAGCAAATGTTCATCACACGATCGTCTCTTCATCCATGACATACAAATATGTGTGTGTATTCCTGTGCTTCTAAAACATAGAGAAAGAAGCGGTCAGAAACAGGACCTGCAGAACAAACTTGAAGTAAGTCAGTCTGGCTATTCCCAACTCAAACCTCGAGAGCAGTGAGAAGAGCTGTGCCATCTCCCGGAGTCTGGCTCCTGTCACTTCCCAGAAATTACCTGTACCACAGACTGAATTGTCTTGGATCACCAACAGTATCTGTCACAAGTACTAAAGTGCGCCATGCTTTGGGGGCACTTTCTCTGTTTCCATCTGCTGCCCATACTTCTTGGGGGTCAATCTTACACCAAGATTCTGACCCCAGATCCACATCCATGATTCCTCCTCTTTTATTGCCACTCTTTGTCTCATCTATGGTAGCCTTCCTTATATTAGAACTCAGCTCAGCTGTATTCATATCAGAACTTTTATATAAAAATTAGTCTGCACCTTCTAATTAATTACTCTGACTGTGCACCTATTTCAATGATGTTGTACAGCTGAAGACATTTTATAAGTTAAGGCATCATTTGAAAATGGTTCTCATAGCCTGCACACATTCTTCTAAACATCTTCAGGAAATGGAACTGTTGACAGTTTTGAAGTAGCAAACCTCATTGATAACCATGTTGCAAGCCTGTCCTTTGAATCAATGTCCAATCAACTTTCCTTTACAAGACTACATTATACTATGGTGAATTCTTTAATTTAGTTGTTAAATTTAATTTGTGTTGTTTGTATATACATGGATAAATCTTAACCTGGATACATGAATTAAAATTTTTTATTATTTTTCTAATGATTAATTTTTTTTCTAAGGGACTGAATATAACACTAAAGTGTACCTTAGAACCATGTAAGGAGCATTTTAAAAGTTCAAATTCTAAGGCTTTCATCCTAAAAATTTTGATTCAGAAATTCTCAGGCAGAGACCATGATATACTTGGTTTTTTTCTTTATGAAAATTTCCTTTGGCTATCTTTAAAATACCACATGCTTGTTTAATGAAAAAAATTGAATCTAAGTATTCGTAAAGCATAAGTTAAATATGCCTCTATATTCTTTTCTTCTTTTTTCACACCTATTAGGTAACAATCTGTTGTGAACTCCTCTATGGTTTTTATGTTCAAAAAACATATTTATCTGTTTTATTTGTTTCTAAGTGGGGTTATATAATAGACATCCTCTGCAGCTAATTTTTTCACTTAATAATGCATTACAGGTATTATGTTAATATATTTAGACCAAACTCATAATTTATTTATACAATATCTCATGCCATGATACACTACAATTTTTTTAAATTCTTTGCACACTGATGGATGTTTAAGTACACCTGTTTGCTTTGGCCTCCACTAGGTGCCCCAGAGGTGAAACCTAGAAGAATTTTTACGTAGCCTCCAAATCCAATATATTCTTGAACAGTTTTCAAGTATTCAATACAGTTCAGTGATAATTAAGGCACACTGACTACTTCTCTTCTATAGAAAGCACACCTCCCTATCAGATTTAATTTGAACACTTAGATAACAATAGCAATATTTTTAAAATACAAATTTTACTCCAAGAATCCCAGGTTTCTGTAATTTAAACTAATGAAGAGTTCAGGTGCCTTGGCAATAGACCAAAAGGAAACAAAGATGTAGAAACGAGTAAGACAAAGCAACATATTTTGAGGTAGTTGACTTTGTTAGTCTTTGAACTGTGATTAATAATTTGAATTTCATTATCATTTATTCAATATTGCTGTGTGGTCTTTTATCACGAATCATTTTAGATAGCTAGGTACATATAATAAATTTTTTTTCACTGTGGCGAAATCCACCTAGTTGCTATGGTGATAGTCATTATGAAATGAGTAAAACAAAATTAAGACCACTACATGCCTAGAATAAAATCAGTGAGGTGATACTCTAAAAGTAGGCATTTTTTAATATATTGTTAGAGCCCAAAGTAGAATTACATTTGCCCTAAATAGTTGGCATCTCCAGTTTTACATGAATGCTTATGAAAGAGACAGAAAGGAGAAAAGCTAACCTAGAGTGATTGCATGAAAAAGGTGAATTATGTAAGATGTTCTGTATTGAGATTAAGAGTATATAATAAAGCATATTGTTTTCGGTTCAGGTGTTATAAAATTAAGTTTCAAAACTGACTTTGAGAAATCAGGCCATAGCTCATACAACTTTTCCTAAATGTACGATTCCCCCCTTTATGTTCATCTGTACTCAAGAAAAGAAAATAGAAAATACCCCTTTTTTCTTTTCAACTACTGACTCAATTACCACTTAGTATTTGGCAGACAGCTAAGAATAGACAATTCTCCACATGACAGCTTATTTTTCTCCACACATTCATCCTCCCTAAATTCAAAACACGTGTTTTCTGGTGACAACAGATTGAACATGTCTTTGGAGAATTTGAGAAAATATTCTAAAACTCATGTGCTTTCACTGTCTCCTGTTGACACCAAACAACACTGCCCAATCCTTTCTCAGAAGCAGAGAAGCTTATGGGAGCTTGAAGAACACAGTCCCTAAAGTTTCATCTGCTCTCTCACATTGTGAGAAGTTTGTAAATCAATTCCTTACCAGATGCTGTAATTCTTTTGGATTGAAGATAAATTGTTGAATTCAGAGAATACAATGCTAAGAAAATCATTAGCTTTGACATTTCAGAGACAAAACAGAGCACCATATTCGTTTGCTGTTCTTGTAAAAGAGTATCAGGTTTTAAAAGTTAAAAAAAATGCTCACGTACATCTTTTCACCTATTTAGGAAAAATAGTTGGTGTATTTATGAACAACAGGAGTAGCAAGTTCATTAAGGAATGTAAAAGGAGTGGAGAAAGGAGAGCTGGGGACCTCATAGAGGATGGTAACAATCTTAACAGTCATGTTGACAGTCAGGGCTTCCTTTTTTTGTTTTGTTTTGTTTATATTGCTTTGTTTTGAATAATCTTGCTCTGGTGACTTTTTCCTCAACTGAAAATGTGAAGAGTCTGAGGCACGTTAGCTACTGGTGATTAGGTCTTGAGATTTTTATTCAAAAAAAAAAAAAAAACCTTGCAAATTTCCCTCTCATATGCAGAAAAAAACCTGGGATTCAAAGACAGATGCTTTCTTATTTTATTATCACGCACACATCTCCAGCCTCTGTGAATTTATCCTTCCCTCGATCACTGGCTGTCTCACCTTAGAAATTAACATATATTTTACTTTTGTTTCTCTATCATTAAAAATGCATTGCAGTGAATAATATAGCAGGGCTGTGTATAAAATGAAACCTTCCGCATCCTCTTTTAAATGTTTGTTCTTCAGCAGAGATCCTCTGAGGAAGACATATTGAAAGGATGAACAGTAATTTA
The DNA here is from genome assembly GCF_009834535.1 of Camelus ferus. Lineage (NCBI taxonomy): Eukaryota > Metazoa > Chordata > Mammalia > Artiodactyla > Camelidae > Camelus > Camelus ferus. The sequence goes on from NC_045719.1 coordinate 14,140,669, forward strand.
ATTTTTTATCATAAGCATTAGTGGCAAATAAAGGACAAAAGTACTTTGCAAGGCTAAAGGAAAAAGATGAGATATTCATCAAGGGAAAATACTGCCTTCATATTGACTGCCAGGTCATGCATATTCTTTTTCTTTTCAAACAGAGAAAATCACAAGATTAATATGCAGACCTTGGAAATATTTTCTATGTGTGTGACAGCAGCAAATATTGAAGACACTTGCTATACATTGTTGGTGGTTTTAGAGAGATATCTAAATGCTTTTGTGAAGAAAATGAGGTTACTAAACAGCATTTTTGTTAAAATAGGAATCTAAAATTCAGAATTATATTCTTTTCCAAAGTATCTTGAATCATGATCTTTTCTGAAAATTAGGTAAAGAAAAAATCTGTTCTCCAGTTAGATTGTTAATTAGCTGTGTAAAGTAAGAACAAAACAAAATCTCAGTTCTGACTGGTGCCAAAAGTCATCATGACATATGATACTTCTGCATTGATTTCTTTAATTTGACTGACAGAAAGCTTGAAAAAGCTACAGGTCAAATTTAGTGAAACAATATTGCCAATCATTTCTTTAGAATTTGCAGCATAATTAAAAAGAAGGATAAAAAGAAAGTATTGTCTTACATTTCTAAGAGAAAGTTTAGAAATTATTCTATATCTGTCTGTCATCTTTCTAGGTTCTGTAATATTTGATCCATGGGTAATGAAAAAAATGTTTAATTGGGAAGGCTTTATGATCTGTGAGGAAATAAAACCAAATCTCATGTAGCAATACATCTATTAAACAATAGTATAATTAAAATTGTTCACCTAGACTTGAATTGAAGGTCTCTTTAATTATCTGTCCTGACCTTCAATTGTAGACCAATGTTCAGGAACAAAACTGTTCATCCTGCCTTCAAAAAACGGAATACTGAATCTTCTCTTCCTAGGTCCTTTCTCCAGTTTTCCATTTTTCATCCTTAAACAGAGGTCCCCAAACACAGCGCCCTTAATGTCTCACTGATTTCTTAACAGTGCCTTCAAGCCAAAAGAAATACCTAACAGTTCCTTTTATTAAGTTGTTATATGCAAATGACTTAATAAGTATTTATGTCCTAACAGTTTAGTAGATGTTTGAAAAGATAACACACATAAATTGAAAGAAAAAAGTAGTAATGTTATTTTATTCTTAAATGACTGCAGTTTCTTACTGATGAGATGTGTACACCTGCTGGGCACTGCACACCTTCTGACATTTTGGAACCAGAGTGAACATCCCAAGTACTCATTTGGTTCTTGCCTTTCAAGGCAAAAAATGCTCCAAAAACCCAACTTTTCTAAGATGTTATGTAATTGAAAGGAATATCATACGATCTAATATCCAGTCTATGTGAATGACCTTGAGCTAGTAATTTTCCCAGCATTCAAAAAGTGTCAAGTATTGGCAAAAAAATTAAAATTCCTTCAAAAAATTAAAATTCCCATAGTACCTTTAAATTCATTGAAGCACCCAAAGAAACAGCACAGGGTTTGGGAGCCCACGTCCCCTCAAAAAAATTCCAGAGGGGAATCAGACAAGCTGGTTGTATGCCTGTCCTTCCCTTTAAAGCTCAGACGACAATCTTTTGCTTCCAGTTTCTCCCTTCTCTTTTCTCTCTCCTCTCTCTCTGTCACTCACACACACACATACATGTGATCACCTGCCGCTACTCATTTCATCCATTCATTCAAGAAATATTAGCTATTATTAAGTATCTACTCTAGACACCTTGCTAAATTTTATGGACACAGCAATGAAAAAAAATTCCATCTTTGCTCACAGAGCTGGTGGAAAAAGCTAGAGAAGTAATTAATCAATTGCAATGCTATTCTCCTAAATAAGAAAAGCATAGAGAATTATGGGAACACATAGGCAAGGCAATTTGCCCAATCTGGGAAATTTGAGAAGAGTCATATAAATCAAAAGTCTGAAATTATCCACAGATATCACACACAAATATTATTTTCTGTAGGGCTCAGTGTTCATTTAAATGATGTATTCTATTTATTTTTTTATTTTATTTTTAGATTCCACATATAAGCGATCTCATATGGTATTTTTTTTTCTCTTTCTGTCTTACTTCACTTATAATAACATTCTCCAGGAACATCCATGTTGCTGCAAATGGTGTTATGTTGTCGTTTTTATGGCTGAATAGTATTCCATTGTATAAATATACCACATCTTCTTTATCCAGTCCTCTGTTGATGGATATTTAGGCTGTTTCTATGTCTTGGCTATTGTAAATAGTGCTGCTATGAACATTGGGGTGCAGGTGTCTTTTTGAGATAGGGTTCCTTCTGGATATATGCCCAGGAGTGGGATTCCTGGGTCATACAGTATGTCTATTCCTAGTCTTTTGAGGAATCTCCATACTGTTTTGCACAGTGGCTGCACCAAACTGCATTCCCACCAGCAGTGTAGGAGGGTTCCCTTTTCTCCACAGCCTCTCCAGCATTTGTCATTTGTGGATTTTTGAATGATGGCCATTCTGACTGATGTGAGGTGATACCTCATTGTAGTTTTGATTTGCATTTCTCTGATAATTAGTGATATTGAGCATTTTTTCATGTGCCTATTGATCACTTGTATGTCTTCCTTGGAGAATTGCTTGTTTAGGTCTCCTGCCCATTTTTGGATTGGGTTGTTTGTTTTTTTCTTACTATGTTGTATGAGCTGCATAAAGAAGATGTGGTATATTTATACACTGGAATACTATTCAGCCATAAAAAATGACAACATAACGCCATTTGCAGCAACATGGATGTCCCTGAAGAATGTCATTCTAAGTGAAGTAAGCCAGAAAGAGAAAGAAAAATACCATGTGAGATCGCTCATATGTGGAATCTAAAAAAACAAACAAAAAAAAGAACGTAAATACAAAACAGAGACAGAATCATAGACATAGAATACAAACTTGTGGTTGCCAAGGGGGTGGGAGGTGGGAAGGGACAGAATGGGATTTCAAAATTCATAGATACTGACAGGCATATGTAGAACAGATAAACAAGATTATACTGTATAGCACAGGGAAATATATACAAGACCTTGTGGTAGCTCACAGTGGAAAAAAAAGGTTACAATGAATATATGTATGTTTGTGTATAACTGAAAAATTGTACTCTACACTGGAATTTGACACAACATTGTAAAATGACTATAACTCAATTTAAAAAAAGTTTAAAAAAATGATGTACTCTAACATAAACACTTTTTCTCTATCCTGTAACAGTTTCTAAAATCAGAAAGTATTTGAAAGACTCATACCTTTTAAATCATTACAGGGGGAAAAATTAAGCCTACATCAAATACTAATGCACCCCCAAAAATGGTGTCAGAAGTAAATAAACAAAAGCAAAATATGTAAACCTAAGGGGCTCCTCTTTGGAGATGGTATTTTGAGGCACTTGGGAAAAAGGACAATTGCTTGATGGGAATTGTGACGAAAGAGTATCAGATTCGCCGATGCACTGAAAAAGATCTTGAGTATCCAGAGCATCTCCAAACACATGCTTTTGTTTTTGTTTCTGTCTTAATGTCTAAGATCACATATGTGTGCCCACTTAAGTGTATGAAAAGCTCAGGACCACTACACCAAACATCTTTTTCTTTTTTCCTTAAAATAGTTCTGTTTGGAAAGTCATTTAAGGACCAAATTAAATCTACGTTTTACAAGCTTATTGTCTCTGGCTGTCAAATGGCAAATTATTGCCATCGTTGACATTCTTATTACTTCTGTCTATACATTTACACAGTGAAGCTTAAAGCATCTGTGCTACCAGAAGTCCCAGGGTGTATTTCAAAAAACGTCCATGACGTGGTGTGGGGAATGGGTATCATCTGAAAGAGAGCGTTCTCGCTACTAAGGCTTCTGTTCTTTGCATCCTTTCACAGCCTTTTCTCAGTGAACAAGAAAAGAGCAAGCTCTTATGCCACACTTACTATGAACCAGATAATTTTCATCATGCTTTACCTACAGAAACCGATTGCCTTTCATACCGCCCCGTGAGTTAGGTACTCGCATTATCCCCAAATAAGAAATTGAGACCCAGAAAAGAAACCACCAAATGGTGAAACCTGATTTAAAATACAGACAACCTGGTTTTAGAGTCTGTTTCCAAACCAGTATATTAGATTGCCTCTTGCCCCAGATCGTTATGCAGGGTACTCCCACCAGAGACACACATAAACTGACAACCCCTGAAGGAAGGGGACCTAAGAAGAAATGCTGAGGATTTTTTTTTAAAGGAGAACATTTATATTCTCAAGTTCAGTGGGAAGATTCAAATTTACAGTTATTGCTAATTAAGATTCTCTTCTTGTCTGAGCTTTCCTCCAACGGATGTCACCATATATCACAAGACGTAAACAGATCTTTCAAGCTAAATACAGTTCTCCCAAATTGGTGTTAACTAATATGTTAATAGGAGGCATTTGGACCTCACTCTCTCTGTGACTGTATGGAAAACATGCCTTGCTGTCCTTTGGATCTTGCTGCCTACATTTTTTGTCAATCTATGTTTCCCTAGATTTTACTTTTAACTCTAGTCTTTATTTTTAAACTTTGAAACTGCTTTGTGATATTGACCTCTTTCCATGATATTACGGGTGATTGTAGGTGACCTGACCTCCATCTTTCCTGCCATTCCCTGGGTCTTTCACAAGGACATGAGTGTGTGCTGGCACCTGGTACCTCTGTCCCTCCCCAGAACCACACCCAGAGCCTTGGGATGTGACCACAATACATCTGGCACGTGCAGGGGAAGACAGGCTCCTTTCCTGCCACTTGAGCTTCCTTGAATACCATGCCACAGAGGTCTTTATCCAGCCAACAACCTATAGCCAGAAAATATTCCTTCAATAATCCGTGTGCACAAAATATTAATATTCAAATGTAACCCTATCACATTGGTTTTCAATGTCTGGCTTTTTCTTGTAGCCAGTGAGTCACCCGGGTCCCTGGATGTACTGCAGTCCTTGCAGACAGTGTTAAGCCTCGCTGCATAAAGGCAAACAACATATACTGTATTTCAGAACTTATTTTTTTCATGCAGCTTCTAAGATTTACATAAAATAGCAATAATAACATGGTGAAAGCAGTCTTCAGGTGGATTTTAAGCAGAGAAGCAACTGAAGCCAAATGTTAGAATAGTTCCAGTTGACTGTGTTTGTTTTTTTGTTTTTTGTATTTTTTTTTTTCCTGTTCAGTGAAGAATGATTGTGATAATGACCTGATCATGAGTTTGATAGAAAAGTGTGGGGCTGGGTGTTGTTCCTAGTCAACAGTGCCACCTTCTGTCTGGAGATGTTGGGTCCTACTGAGCACAGCTGGCTTTCCCATGTGGGAATTTCATTGGGGGCTTAGGCAAATGCTGTAAATCCCATTTTCTCCTTACCTTGACATCAGCAAAGTCAAAATTTATTTTTAAATAGCATAAACTGCTTTTAGGACAAATAAACTTTAAAAATGCAACCAAGCACATGGAAAGAAACATCACCGCTTCAATATAGTTCCATTAGACCCGCTAAGCTCTCCCAGGTATATCCTTTTATCTATCCTCCCCACATGGAAATGCTCCAAAAGAGGCTGCAAACTTCATGGTTTTTACAGAAAAAAATAAAAAGTATGCACTTTAGTTTGTTACAATCGGAATGATTTAGAAAACCATGTCTCAAACCTTGTAGTTGCCTCCATCTGAATGTTACAATATAGGGAAAATGAAAGAGATCTAGAGGGGTGCGTAAAATCACAACCCCTTGAAGTCTGTGTGCCTTGCAAATAAAAAGCTGGATGAAGCAAATGTAGTCACTCTTCTGTGCTCTATTCAGATAAGTGAAATAACTGAAGCCTTGAGCAATTAAAGAAATTATAAAGCAAAAGTCAGTTTGCTACTAAATTCATGAAGAAAGGTAATGAATAGCAAAGTAGGTAAATGTGGAGGAGGTCACAGCAGGAGTCTAAGTGGAAGTCTGGGGAAGCCTACACAGCAGGGACCTAGTTTCTGCAGAAGTCTGTCTTCAGGGGGGCTCCTAGAAGAACTCATCCTGAGGTGAAATAAATCCAGGCACCATGATCTTAAACCAGTCATGCCTCCTAACCCATTGGCAATAGGACAGTTATGAAAATACGACTTCCGTCCTGAGATCTGCTTCGTCAAAACTGAGAAAGCTATGACATGAAAACTCTGTAGCACATTGGAAGATGGGCAGAACTACCTCTACAAAAACATCACATAGGAGGAGTGAGGTTTTCTGTCCAGATCTGCCACACACCACCGTGCAACACTGGAATTGTAGAAATCCTGTTCATTATTGATGATGGTGTCCGGCAAAGTATCTCCAGTGCTCGGAGAGAGAACTTGGCCGAAGATACTTTTGGTGACTTTATTTGAAAAGCATCGTACTAGGACTTCTGAAAATAGGTGGCAGCCAAAATGAGCAGCAGAAGGCACTCACAAGGAGGGAGGATTTGCAGCAGAGAGAGAGAGAGAATGCAATGTCAGGTACCATTGTTACCATAAACCCTCCATGTCCACTTGTGAGAAAGGTGTGAACACAGGAAGGCTCAATTCTGGGGGAAAAAAAATTGAGAAAAGGTTACATATCACTGATATTTTACATTTCTCAAAGGACTTCAAATCACTTATCCATCCTTTTTGAGTTACCTCTACATAGTCAAAGTATTACAGAAATTTAGGAGTTAATTTAAGATGGATCTTTCAGGCAGAAATGGAATTTTTCCCCTTAAAAACTACTTACCTTGCCTATGAAGTCAACCAAAATTCACTGGAGAATTATACAACCCTCTATTTAGTTTTGGTTAGATAAGTAAACTTTGACATTATTAAGAGTGATTTTTTTTCACTGCCTGAAGACATGAAAGGGAATAAATGACCTCTTAAAATCCCTTCCTATCTGTGATTCTATTTGTTACACTGATTAAAACTTTCTAAAGAAAGAAGTTCCAATTAGGGCTAACAGTTTCATGGCAATACCCTGCCCAAGTCCCAAGGTCACTGATTCCAAAGGACAAAATCTCAGTGCTAGTATTCCTGTGTCCACTACAGAAATCAAAATTGTACCAAGTATAGAAATGTCCCGAATGCCATTTCAATGGCAAACAAGTGGCTTTTCTTCCAGAATAGAACTGCTTCCATAAATTTCAGTCATTGCAATTCAATTTTTAAAAACCATTGGCTGCAGCAACCCACTGATCAATGCAAAAATAAAGGCAGAATAATAGGTTGCTATTAAAAGTATATAAATTAATCATCAGGTAGAAATATTCGTAAGTTTTTCGTAATTTATATTTCTCTTTAATCTTTCACAATCTGCATTACAGCCTCATTAAAAAGTTCTCAAAACCAGTAATCATACTGCTATATTTTCTTAGTTTCCCTCTTATTAGAACCCTGACACCTAGCAAATTATCCTCATTGTAAATAATACTTTAAAGATACTGCTTTTCAAAGATGCTGTGAATGAGAAATGAGAATGTTATTTTAAGGGAACATTCCTCAAGTTTCCCAAAGAATAGACCGTTTTCAAGCTACCAGCAAGATCAATTATGACTTGGAGGATTTCATTTACTTATTTTTTTTTTTTTACAGCTGATATCTGAACAAGCACCTCTCAGCACAGTTGCTTGTGTTGCAGACTTACAGTGAGTGAATCTTGCAGCAACACACAACGACCTTTCTGAGACAGCACAGTTACAGCCGTTCAGTTCACAAAAGCACCATCTGCTTTGTTAACCAGGCACTAGGTAGACATCTCTACTGTATCCCTTTGCCCTTCGCTCCCTGCCAAAGTGAATTCCGGAAGAACAGGCCATTTCACATAGGGATTCAGCTTTTCATTCAAAGCAACTGCCCCTTGTTCTCCTTTGGATTTTAATCATACGCTTAAAGTAAAATAGAGTCAGGCAAAAATCATCCAAGACAGAAGGCAAATGCTTAGTTTCTAAGATCTTTGCTTAACTATGCCACTGCCTATTCAGCTGTTACAGAACTGGAGAGAAGTTAAGTACACAAACTCTTTCTGCTCGGAGCAGGACCCTAAAGATTAAGAATGTTAAAGTCAGTTCTGAATAAGTCCTTATACTAGGGAAGCAAGTGTTATAAAACCAGCCCTCCAGTGCCTGTCTCCTAAAACTCAAAACTAATCAAGATGCTAATTAGAAAACACTATGATAAATGAACAACTTAAAAAAGTCCATGAAAGGGAAGACTGTGGTTCAAAAGAAACAAAAACCTGGCCCTTCCTTTCCCCTCTGATATCAGGGCACGTTGACACTTACTGACTCTTCCTATACAATAATCTCTTTGTTGCTTTGTAAATTCCTAGATCAAGAGGAGAAAAAACTCAAGATTAAAATCCTATCAAAATATATCCTATAATGTGATTGTTCCAGAAATATACTGGCTTTTGCAACCAAAAAGCCATAATAAGAAGTTTTATTACTACCTTGCAAATAAATTCAAAGAATATCACTGGTCACACTGAAATCAGTATTTGCCAAATTTGCTAATTATTTGATTAACTTATTTTTAAACCTACGCTATTAGCTTCTAGCATTAAAAATAATTCTTTCTGTTTGTATAGCAAAAATACAACTTTATACCAATATTACAGTAACTCTAAAGTCCCTTTGCTGTTTTCTTCCCCTCATTTGCATTGATTTCAACTGCAGAAAAAAAATAGGGAGGGTCCACCTTCCTTTTGGCTGGCACCAGTCTATTCAATTATTAGCTGTGAATAGTAAGCTACTCATTAGGAACAGAGCTATCTATGTAATGTGAGAGGTAAAGTTTCAGTTAAAGAAGAAGTTGTCAGAATTTAGTGACATTACAGGAATTAAAACTCAACTGTTCCTTTCTAAGTTCTTAAAATGACACACGCCAAATCTTTATATATTACATACATTCCTTCCTATTTTACCAACCTTCTGCTAAATCCAGCAAATAAATATTAAAAGCATTTATCATATTTCTTCTTTGGATATTTGCTCAAATATATGAGCTGCTGCTTTGAAGTACCCTCCTCTTGTCATAAATTCCAAAGCATTCGCGGTCTTTGTTCAGAACATTGGCTAAGAAATTTTCCTTCTCTGTCATGAAGAAGGGTCTGCAACAAAGACAGACGTGATTCATTTTGGAAGGTAAATAAGGGATTATTCACTTACAATTAGATTAAAAGAAAGGCAAGTCATTTGAAGTAAATGGGAACTCATTTTTTTTTAATGCAGAGGAGCTAAGAGCTTGAAAAATCATTATAGCTTATTTTCCACTGGAGAATTGGGAGGTCAAGCCATTAACTTTGTGAATATGTGGAGGTTTCCCAGAAGCTTACTCAAATCCACTCCTAGGCCAGTCATAAACTTATTCAACTTATTAGCATAATAACATAAATGACCATTTGCAAAATGAAGACTGACAAGAGTTTCTAAACACTGTTAGTGGAAGCTCAGGGTCACATTGAAAAATGATAAAATGATAAACAGGCGTCTAGACCAGCACCAAACTAGGCAAGAGACAAGTCAGTCTTTTATTCTTCTGTAAAAGGTGACTAGCCTTAACTCTCTGCATGAGCTTATTTTTACCGTAATCGCTAGAACTAGAAACTTGTAGACTTTACAAGCAATAAAAAATGGATATAGGTTGAAAAGAAAAGAAAAAACACCAAATATTTTTATTAAATATTCGAAAGTACTTAGTAAGTAAGTTTTAAATTGCTTTATGTTGCCTGGCAATTAACAGGAAAAAAAAAATGAGATAGTGACTGATGGATTTTAAACAATATATTTCTTTATTTACTCTGAGCTAGATCATAGCTGTGTTTAATTCAAGGGGAAAAAAAATGATGAAAACATTTAGCCATGACAACTCTTGGCATCCTCAACAATTTTGAGGCAAAATTCATAGTTTGTATAGTTTGTGTATATGGTCCATTTATGATTTTTCCTCCAGCCAAGCATCCAGTATGTAAGAAAAGATACTACTCCACCAGTGCCTAAGAACACCTGGAGAGAACGATAAGCGTCAAAAGCTCTGTGTACTACTTGGCCGACCACAGACTCCAGGAGGGCTGGTTTACCACAGACAGGCAGGGCGGGTACTCAAGGCTTCAGACGAGAAAATGCTGGCAGATAATTATTTAAGTTGTGTGGATTGTGCAGAGATATATTCAAGGAGCCCAGATTCTGATTTTAGTTCCACTACTCACTTCACATGGTGGTAGTCAGGATTAAATTAGGTAATACGGGTGAGGTTCCTACAGCCTGTTGCTACAAATAAGAAGATTCTCTCATGTCCTGTTCAACTGCTTTGATACTGAGAGCATACACTGTGCCAGGTTCTAAAGAGGACATCACAAAACCACATGACATAACTTCTGCCCTTAAGGGGCTTACAGTAAAGAGAGGCCATTAAGAAACAAATGACTAAGTTACGTTTTGGGTAGATAAAAATCTGTAGTTCAGAGAAAAGAGTGATCAGGGAAACCAGGAAAAGAATCATAACGTCAGAAAATGTTCTCACTGGAAGAAATCTTAGAATTATCACTGGGAACACCCACAAACGTAGAATCCCTCCTAGGTCGTCTCTTATTTCCTACCTGGTGAAGATCTCTAGCTTTATTTTTCAGTCCAAATCTTCCTTTTGGGTCTTCCCACCACTAGATCCAGTTTTGTCTTCTGGGAAGGCTTCAAAATTTAGATATTTTGATGTTCAGAGATTTTTCTGAAGAATAAAGTTTGAAATAAATACATTAACAAATAAAGAAAATTAGGAAGACCATGATATTCTTTCTATCAACAGATATGGTTCGACATTGTTTTGTTGCATCGTTAAGAGATTTATTATCTATATGCCCATACTCTAAGTCTGTGGTGAAGTTAATCCTTCACTAATTATTTGGCTTGATTACATCCTGAAAAGCCATTACTAAGGACACATGACTGACAGATTCATTCACTTATTCATTTATCCAACAAGTATGTATCGAACGCTTCTGTGTGCCAAGCAATGTTACAGACGCTGAGGATGAAGCAGTGAACACAACAGATAAAAATCCTGATGTTGTCAATTGATCCCTCAGAAATGATGTTAACAAATACAAGAGTGATTTTGCTTATCCTCTATTTGTTTGACTCTCTTCCCAATATGTGAAGAAATATTTTAAAAAATCCACGCCTAAGTAAACCAGAAGACCTCACAGAGTACACATACAGACTGCGTTGCTAATTGTGAATTCCCGAAGCCTATGGGGGACTCAGGTAATTTGTATTCTAATTCCAAATTCATGAAGAGCCTTAGAGTGTCAAGGAAAGTTGTACTCTTTGAAGATGATCTAAGTGAAGATGTACAGTGCAGCCAGATGTGCTCAGATTGCTGTAAACTCTTTTCTCTTGCCAATTCCTGAAAATGAGGGTATCCTTTGCTTTGACACTTGCTTTATATTACAGTGATATAACTTAAAGAATTGATCTTGGCCAAGTAAGAAAAATACTAAACCCTTTGTTTTTTTGTTTTTTTTGGTTTTTTTTTTTTGCTTATATACACCATGGAAAGTATCCTGGCTGCTGTCATTAAAATTTCTGGGCTAATAGTAAAAACTGAAGAGTTTGACTATTTCAAACAGACCTGTATAAATAATTGAGAGTTCTGAATGCTGAGCCACTTTTCCAAATCACACAAAATCCTTGAAACTTTACAGTTCTTCTGATATGCATCATAAGAGCGGAACCTGGCACTTTTCGTCAAGTAAATCAGGCTGAGAGTTTTGACATTTCGGCAATTTATTACTTTTTTGCTCTTAGTGTCATTGAAAATAGCTCCTAGAGACACAGATTTGCCCCATATGAGTCGCAAAAAAAGCTCAAAGTAATACCGTGTGAACTATTTTCTGCGCTAAGCCTGGATGAAATGACAGCAGCATACGAAGAGGAAACACCCTGCTTGTCCACTTGTCAAATTCTGATACTGCTTTCCTAGTTGGGGGGAAGAAGAAAGATCCTTTATTTATTTACACTCTTCCCAGCACAGCATCGCCCTTTAATTCTTCCCAATCCTTTTCATAATAATTTGGTCATCAGCCATGTCATGAGGCCAACCACTTAGCATACGAAAATGCTATTTCACCATCCTGTGAAGAAGCGGCATGTAAACCATCCATGGAGAGCCCAGAATTGATCTCCGTGGAATACAGAGGAGGAGGAGAGAGAACGTTCACATTTTTCCAGCTTCTTTTCATTCTAGTCCCCGGTGACCCTTCTTCCTAGACTGGGTCTGTCTCTGCTTAATTACTCGCGTTGTACTCTCTATATAGGTTTAATCTACTCCTATTAGCAATACCAAACAGTCGCTTTCCTCTTTTCCTCCAGGAGTCTACGTACATAATTTTTTTTTTCCCACTCAATGTTGTAAGTAGTCCCCTGGCTTCTCATTCATTAAAGCTTCTCTGTAATCTTATCAGTGTTCCTAGCCAAGCAAATCACTGAAGCTCTTTCTTTGTCTGTAACTAGGAACACGATTCCGAGGTCATAGAGTTGTTTGAAGGATCACGTCGATGAGGACCGTAAAGTGCTCGCACTGCGCAGTGCCAAGCTGGCAAGAAAGGAGCTCTTATGTTTAATCTGTCACTTAACTTTCTCTTATTTACCTGTTGTCCACAACCCACACCATCCTTCCCATCCATCACTTAAATGCTCATGTGTTGTTCTGCTTTCAGTAGATTCGTTTTGATTCATTATTCTGCTGATCATTTATTGCTTGTGAATTTATGGTTACATCTGCTCATTGTAATTAACATTTATATAAGGTTTTTTTCCCTAAACAATAACATCAATACAGAGATTCACAATATAAATTTAATACTTTTATCAGAAAGTACTTACTCCTTCCTCTATGCTATCCTAATCTTCTTTTTGTAATTATAAATATTGTTCTTGTCAACATCTGCATAATGTATGTGTGTGCTTGTGTGTATCTGTAACATGTATATACATAAACCTGTGTGTGTGTGTTGGTGTGTGTATAGAGAGAAGGAGACAGACTGAAACACACACAAAAAGAGAGAGAATATTAATTTTTGAAAATAAAAATGAAACTCTATCATTATGGCAGCAGTGAGACCCAAAAGGGTGTTATACATGGTAGCATATATTTTTAAATGTTTGCTGAATTAAATTAGGGACAGGATTTCCAAACCACAACAGATTAGGATGTGACGGAAGTGGTGAGTCATAGCGCTTCTAGAAAGATACAGATCTTGCTACATTTATCCAAGTGGCAATTCCATTCTTTGAACAACTTGCACTGGTGCCTTGTCTAACTCCTGCTCTCTTTGCTGCCTAGACCTGATGGACAACTTCTCTTTGCCGTGACTAAAAACTCCTAAGAGGCAGAAAGAGATGACTTGTTTCCTTCTTTTTCTTTGCAATCCCCCAACGTGTCTATGTCTCTGAACAATTGGGCACTCAATAAAAATTATTAATTGTCACATTCACCTAACTGAAGTCTCTCATATTACCCAGATCTTGAAAAGTTCTGCCTATGAAAACACAGGACCAACACCAACGGGAATTGGCACTGGGGGGAGGACGGTTCCACTTCGCCAGTTGGCCAAGTACTGCTGTCAAATTTTCGAGGAGGAAAATATTTTGGTTGTGTTAATGAAATCATGTTAATTATGTTAATTCACTTAGAGATGCCTGTCCAAGTCAATTTGATTGCTATCACAGAAAATTGTTTATGAAGTCACATGACAAATATTTCCCTAAAATGAGTTGAGAACACAAAGTTGTGTTCTTTCTTTATCCGCATAACACACATTCATGTTGCCAAGATGTCAGACTTAATAACAACCCATTTACAATAATTCTGCCCATGCATAAGTTTGTGTTATTTTTAACAACTCTCTGTGTTTTGAAGTGCCCCCTTCCTAACCACATTTGTCATTTCTTGGCATCTCTAACCACCTTTTGGCATCAAATAGACCCAGCAGAGCTTCCCCAGTCATCAATAATGAACCAAGAGCGAAGTAAAGAGCTTTATTACTATAGGGACTAGAGGTTAGATCTCCTGATGCACAGGAGAAACAAATCAATCATTGGCCACATAAAGAAAGCCCAGCCTAATTTGGCCTTTCATACTATTTGAATTATAGTTTGTTTCTGAAGAAAAAAAAAAGGGAGAGAAATACTCTAATTAAAATAAATAATATAGGACGAGCATGTTTATTAAAAATGCAATACTTTAATAATTTAGTTTTATATTATAGGCCAATTACTGGAGAGTTACAGAGGAAAACAGAGACAGTAAGGGGGATAAGCAGAGTTTTTTTAAAGGCAGAGCAAAAAAGAAAAGAGACTCAGGGGAATATTGATACAAACAAAATGTTGTCATAGAACAGTTTTATTTTGCAGTCTATAGGAAAATTCTTCCCAAAGCTTTTAGAACTTTTTGTGGAAAAAAAGGAAATTCTAACACTTAGCACGTGAGCCGTTGGTATAAGAAACAGTGAGCCATATTCAAAAACTGAATGTTGAAACGGCAAACGACTTTAGCATTGTCATAGGGCTAATTGCATTATTAAGTTATAATGGCAAATGCTAACACTTGATTAGAGCAGCAATAGGTTAATTATTGTGCCTATGATAATAGATCAATCAGGACAAGGACGAGAATGCGACTGAGGAAAGAGCACAAAATTGATTAAAAGTAGGTGTCAAGAGTTACTGAAAATTGAAAGCAAAGAAAATTCAATTAGAAGAAAACGGAGGGAGAAAAGTAGATGTAACCATTAACGTTTAACCCCAGTCCTACAAGGTTCTACAACAAAGAAAAGTTAAAAATAAGATGCATGGTGTGCCATGATTCTTAAATATCCGTCAAAGAGTTTGTATCCTGGAAATAGGAAGTAAGAATTATCGAGAGGAAGGCAATGCGAAAGCAGGAACGCTTAGACACTTTTATTGTGTTTTGTGTAAAAGGGTCAATTCCATTGAAACCGCCACTGAACAGGTGTCCCACTTCTCCATGACTCTACCTGGCCAATAAATGATCCTCTGAGGAGATTCTTCAGAATTGACACTGCATCAAAAAAAATTTTAAGGTAATATATTGACATGATGGTTAGGACTGTGAAGAAAAGTCATTAGAAGGAGTATGAAAACAAGATGATGAGAATCAGAGAAAATATAGGCAGTGAGACACATTTCAGGCAAGGCGTGCATCCACTTCTCCCATCTGCCAGAGTTCCTCTCATTCACTTTTATTTCTCTGTACTACGAAACTTGTAAAAAGTGAAAACAAAAACTATGGAAGATATTTAGAAAGAAATCTGGGCTGAATTGACTTAAATAGTATCTTATACCGTGTGAGAACACTTTGTTAATTTATAATTACATACATTTAATCACGTTGTCTAGAGAGAGCCTTTAACTTTAAAGTAAAATTGTAAACATCAATAAGATTGATATTCAAATTATATAAATTTAACACAAGGTCCTCAGAGTCTGTTCTCAAAGTTAACCATCCAAAATATCTGATACAATTCTTCGTTTTCTAACTATAATCAACAGCTGTGACCAAGCAATAGCAAAGATTAAAACAAAACAAAACAAAAAAGTGTGTTCGTATAAATGTCAGGTTTGTATACATTTAATGCATTTAACTATTTATATATTTCAGACATGCTTCACTACAGTGTTTTCATAAGTGTTTCTAATTAAAGCATTCTGATTAAAAGTTAATTTTAATTTTAATTTTTTTAATTGGAAAAAAATTCTGATCTATTAGTTGGAAATCAAATGTCTCTTTTCCATGAATTCAACCATTGCATCTCTCTTTTAGCCGGTGGAACACTCCAGAAGAGCTGATATCTTCTGAAATTATTGAGAAATAATCATTTAACTTATAAAATAGTAATAATTTTCTGTGAGAAGTATAATTTATGCTCATTTTAAATATTCTAGGATATGGCTGTGAAAAAAATTATATAATTAATTTAAATGTCACTTCATCCTCCCACTTGACCAAGATGGCCTTAACAGGACACTCAGTTTGACTAACTCATAGACAGGTTGCTTCCTGAATCTAGACCAATGACCTCCCTTTGCTTAGATCATTTACCTTAGAAAGCTTGCAAGTGTAAATTCTTCCACCTCTTTAAGATGTAAATATTCTCCCAGCTTCTTGCCAGTTTTACAACTCCAGAATGTCTTTCTCAAGGACCTCTAAGGTCTGGAAAAACTGGCAGAACAGGCCTTCAGATAGTTAGCTATTTTCAGGAGAAGATTTTATGAGCACAAACTCTTGCATCTCCTCATATCTAGAAAAGCACTAAAATCATTAACAGTGTCATCTGCTCCTCGTGACTAGCAGGTCTCTGCCTAAAAGTGTGCTTAACTGCATGTACCCTGCTTCACTAAAATCATACATAATACTGAGTTTTCCCCCTGCCTCTTCAGAGCAATTCCTCAGAGCTATCTGAGATGCTGTATCCTGGGCCATAGTCCTCATTTTGCCCCAAATAAAACTTAAGCCACAACTCTCAATCAGTTTGAATTGATTTTGCACCTTTATCAAAAATCAGTTAGGCCTTTTTGTGTGGGTCTATTTTGGGTGCTCTCTATCTATCACAGTTTTGATTACTGTAGCTGTAAGGTAAGGCTTTGTTATCATACAGAGTGACTTCTCCCATTTTATTCTTCTTTATAAAGACTGTTTAACTATTCTAGGGCCTGTGCATTTCCATATAAATTGTAGAATAAGTTTTTCAGTGTCTACAAAAATCCTTGCTGGTGTTTGGGTAGGAAGTACATGATAGACCTATTTGGGGAGAACTGACATCTCTACTATGTTGAGTCTTTCAATCTATGAATCCGTATGTCTTTATTTAGGTCTTCTTTGACCTTTTTTACATCAGCATTTTGTAATTAACAGCATACAAATCCTGTACTTGTTCTGCTGAGTTTATGCCTAAATATTTCATTTTCTTGGGGTGCTTGTAAATGGCATTGTGTTTTTAATTTTCGTCTCCACATGTTCATTGTTAGTATATAGAAATGTGATGGATTTGTCTGCATCCCACCTTGCTAACTCACTTATTAGTTCTAGGAGTCTTTTACAGACTCCTTGGGGTTTTCAAGGTAGACAGTCATATCATTGTCGACTGAAATAAATGCGCAGCCTACAAGTTGAGAGTTATGTTTTATTTGGCGGGAGGACTCGAGCTGGGATGACAGCCCCTCAGATGGCTCTGAGGGACTGCTCCGAAGACGAAGGGGAGGAGCAAGGATATATAGGAGTTTTAACAACAAAGACCAGGTAGTTGGAACATTAAAAGATTACTTCTTAACTAAAGAAAACCAGGTATCTCAAGTTAAAGAATTTAGCGCTTATCTATGTATGAGAGGAAGCAAACCTTTGGGCCCATTGAATTCATTCCTTTGACAAGCACCTAGCTATCTAGGGCCAGTATCCTGTCCTTTCTTATTCTGAGTCCCCTCAGGGTGCACCTTTGTGAGTGGCTGCAGAGGCTGGGCTGCAGGCTTGTCTTCACTGGGGGGGTGGCAGCAGCCGCTGATGACTTGATGGCTTCAGCATTCGTTGTTTACTGATGTGGTTTGCAGTGTTTTTCGTTTGCATCATCTACCAATGGGACAGTTCATTTTTTCTTTTCCACTCTGTTTGCTTTGTATTTCTTTTTCTTGCCTATTCAGTAGCTAGAAGTTACACTACTATATTGAATAAAAGTCTGATGTGGAGTGAAAAAAATCCAATCCCAAAAGTTTACATGCTGAAGAATTCCATTTATACAACCTTCTTGAAATGACAAAATGATAGAAATGGAGATTAGATGAGTGGCTCCCAGTGTGGGGGCCAGAAGGAAGGTAGAAATGGCTCTAAAAGGGCAACATGAAGGATCATTGTAGTGATGTAAATATTCTTATCTTAACTGTATCAGTGTCAACATCCTTGCTGTGATGTTATGCTAGAGTTTCGTAAGATGTTACTGTGCGGGAAACCTGGGTAAAGCATACACGGGATCTTTCTGTCTTATTTTCACATCTGCTTGTGAATCTATAACAATCTCAAAATATAAAGTTTAATTTAAAAATAAAGAGAAAAAGTTTAGGATCTGCATATTTCATACCAAATTTATTTGTCAAGTGTGAAAAAACAAGAACAGAGCTGTAAAAATATACTATTTTTTTTTAAATGCTTCAAGATACTATCAAACAAAAAAAGAAGCAAAATTAAGTTCATTCTAAGGATAAGATATTCAGGATATTTTTTTAAGTGATGAGCTCTGAAACCAAGGAAACAAAGACATAAGTCTGAGGAATGCTACACATCTGGCTACAAAATTGATGTGCAAATATAACAAACTACCTTTACAAGGAAGGAATATAAATGAAAATAACATTTTAATAGAAGCAATCTATATTCAAATATCAAAAAATTTTTAAACAAAATACCAAGGATGAGGCACTTTAATGGCTTCTGTTCCGAATTTAATTCTAAGAATAAGATAAATATGTGCTTTCCAAATTGTGATGCTAGGAAAACAACTTTAAATGTAAGGCAACATTTTCTTTTCATCACTTTTTCACAATTTCTCTATTATTCACTCCAGATTTTCTCAAAATGACAGCAAGATCAGGTAAAAATCAATTAAGTACCTACTTAAACTAAAAATAAATGTTTTCAATATTACGTGTAACTTCTGCTTCCAGTTATTAACCACAAGCTCATCCAAGTGAAGCTCAATAAAGCTTCATTATCAATAAACAGTATTTACGGTTGGGCACCATGTGCCATTGTTTGGCTCTGTTGTTTGTTTATGGTTTTGCATTAGGTGTTGTATAAAAAGTGATGCATATCCTAGGTGGCAGAATGCCATGATGAACACATAAAAGCAGCAAGCAGTTTCTCAGGTCTTCCTTTCAATGTTCATTTAAATTAAAGTGACTAAACATATTCTGTAATCCTACATCAAGTTATTATTTGACTCTGGCACTTAGTGTAAGTTCATAATAAATACCACAATAAAAATGCTTCATCTTAGGGCCTGAACTCTGAATACTGCATCCAAAGCAGAGCTGTACAAATGCTCTTTATTCAGGGAGAGAGAAAGAGAGAGAGAGAGAAAGAGAGAGGGAGAGAAAGAGAAAGAGAGAGGGAGAGAGAGAGGAAGAGAGAGGGAGAGAACTTGAAAAACTCAATCTAGATATATTACATTTGAGTACGAAGGCGAACATTAAAATGATACTCTGACACAGAAAACAAACTTATGGTTACCAAAGGGGAAGAGGGCAATAAACTAGGAGTTTGGGATTAGCAAATACAAACTACCATATACAAAATAGATAAACAACAAGGACCTCTTGTATAGCACAGGAAACTATATTCAATATCTTATAAGAATCTATAATCAAAAAAATATGAAAAGTAATATTTTTATTATGTATGTATATTATATATGACATAATATATACATTTTATATGTAGTATCACATATAATTTTTTCTTTGCTTTGGATTTTTTGGAAAAAAAAGAAAAAAGAATACGAAAAAGAATATATGTATAGCTGAATCACTATGCTGTATGCCAGAAACTAACACAATATTGTAAATCAACTATACTTCAATTTTTTAAAATGATCTTCTGAGATAAAGCCTAAAGCCCACAATTCTATTGCCTGTATTATCCATCTAATTGTCTCAACTATTCATCATGTTTTTGTTACGGTCCCTTAGTTTGTACATAACCTTTCTTTAGATTTTTAACATTCGCAGCCAGAATAAGCTTATCTTACAGCCAAGTTTCCATGATTAATTCTTAGACCCGAAAGTGAGCCTATGAATTGACCTAAACAAAATCTTGATCTTACCCATTTTCTACCATACATTTTCTACACTGCCTTTATTTTAAAAGCTCTTCTTAGAGGTGTTGTACCATATCCCACAGTGTTTCCTTAGCAACTTCTACAGTGCCCCTGAGCTACAGATTTTAATTCCACCACATGCTGTAAGTATTTTTTAAAAGTGTAGCATGTCTAAAGCTTAAGCTTCAGTATATACAAAATTCAGCACATTTTCAGGTTTTCCTTTGGGTGCTTATAATAGCGTCTGTTAGTAGCTGTAGATAGAAGGAAGACAAGCTCAAAAAAAGACAATGAGTAGCATGATTTCATAGGAATAACTAAATTACAGTTCTTTTGAATTTAACATCTAAATCCTCTTATAAAGATCCACTGTGTTGGATCCACATCTAAATCTTGTTTTTGTGCTTGGTCCAAATGAAGTATTACTGTCATCTGAATAGCTTGAAATGCGTCTCTCATAGATAGCTCAAGGATATTACTTTCTGAGCCCCTTAATCCTGAACCACATGACTGTTTTTGTATTTAAACTGAGTCCAAATGCTTTTAAGCTTTAACGTGTACAATTATATAACAATGATTTTGCATCATTTTTGAATTTAATTTCTATTCATTGCATTTCAAAAGGAAAACAGAAAAATGCAGGAAATATTCCCCCTATATTATTAATTTACCATTCTATTTATATTCATCATATCATTCATTTTCTCCATGAAAACAAAAGAACAGATGTTTAATCACATTAGGTACTCAACAGGAGTAACTAAGATAGGAATAATGCATGTATGTTGACCACATCTATTTCTAATAGTAAGTCTATTTATTCTGTATACACGAAATCCCTCTGAATTCTGTCTAGGAGATGCAGGATGATGAAATGGAAAGAGTGTGGACTAACAGGCTGCAAAAGTTGGTTCAAATCCCAATATCAGGTTTTTCCAACCCTTCCTTTTGGGAAATGATTTACTGTCTCTTTGCTTACTGCTTCCACTGCATAACTGAATCAAACACATCTACTTCAAAGGACTGTGAAGGGTTGCTTGGTTTTACAAGTTATGTCCAAAGAGCAAGCATTGTCTAGGATTCAAGAAAGGTGGGTTAGTCCAACCTGAGGGAGCCTGTATCCTTTGCATAGTGATGGAGGCACTGGCAGCAATTACTGGGGCTGTACTTCCAAGATCAGACCATGCCACCTGAGCAGACTTGGAAAGAGTAGGAACTCAGCTGCATTTTCACGGGTGGTTCCAGTAGAACTGGTGGTGACCCATCTTGATTTCAGAGGCACAGCAACACGAAGGATAGAAGATTGTTTTGAGAACTAAATGAGACAATGTTTTATTTTCATAAGTGAAGCTATTTATAACACAATAGACATTTGGAATAAATATTAATTATCCTTTGTTTTGCCCCTTTAATTTTCAAATAACACCTTTTGGAAAATAATGTAAATGTGAACGTTTTCTAAGTGGTGTCATATGTTATACACACATTTACATAGATGGAAATATAGATGCCAAGGAGATAATCAGATAGCTAATCAGATGTTTACTCAGTGCCAAGCTCTGTGCAGAAGGTTTTATGTTAATTCTCAAAACAGCTTTATGAGGTTGAGTACTATTATTCTACTTTGTAAGTGAGTAAACAGATTCTGCAGAGTTAAGTTCCATGGCTAGGAAAAGTGACAAATGAATAAAAATGATGAATACGGGCACAGGACTAAACTGTCCAACTCCAGAGCCCGCTTCCAGCAGATGTCAGTAATAAATCACAATAGTTACACCAAATACATATTTAAAACTGTAAGTTTAGTAAGGATTAGACACATGTCACCCTATAACATATGACTTTAGATTTATGTCAAAATCCCCTGGCTTATTATATAGCTGTCTTTAGGTTTAGGAAATAATTTTAATGACTATTACAAAAATTCCAATTCAAATTCCATTTGTTCTTCTCACGGATTTTTTTAATTAGAATTTTCAGATTTTTGTCAGGAACTGTACTGATATAATTATAGACTACAAAAGTTTTTTTTTTTTTTTTAAGTTTCTGCTTAAAAAAACAAAACAAAACACAAAACCGCATAGAACTATCCAAAGCCTAATATAAATCCCACCCTCAAACATAAACGCCGTCTTTTTAAAAAACTGTGCGCTGGAGTCTCAGAAAGATTAGATATCTATTGGGAAAGACAGTGTGTCTCAGAAGTCAACCCCAAACTATCTAACTCTGTAGGAGATAAATAGAGATTTGCCTAGAGAGGGAAGCAAAATATTGCCATGAATCACCTCCCTCACAGCAGTTCTGAAGCTTTTAATTTTCAGCATTGCTGGTCTCCAGGTATGTGCACTTGATTAACAGTTAACAGAAATTGAACCAGCTCCACACGGGGTTCTCAATGTTAGCGTGTAACACTATTTTAAATGACGTCTTCCTTCTTTCTCCTCATTCCTGTTCCTCTCTTCCTAAATTTGTACTTATTTTTCTTGCTTTATTTTCTTAAAAAAAAAAGGAATTTGCATTACTTATTTGTTGCATGAATATCTGAAACGTATTCCAAGAATAAGAAATGCACATACGTCTGAGTTTTTTGTTTAATTACTGTTTTTCTTCTTCTTCCACTGTCACTTCCTAAACCTTGTAAGTAAATTGACCAGATCTTCTCTGGGAAATGATTCTGCAAGGATAATACATGCAAACCACTGCCAAGAATATTTTCTGTCTTCCCATCCTCTCCTTTGTTTCTTGTTCATTTTTTATTCATCATCCTAGTTTCTCTTTTATCACTTATCCTGTCCTTCATCTCCTTGGGGTATTTGGCTTTGAGAGCATTTAAATACTGATGCTCAGAGTTTCCAGGATTCATGCTTACAGAGCCTCCCAAGAAATTTGGTGACCTTGTTTGTGTTCATAGGTAGTATAAAGTATATTTATTTTCTTCTCTCTTTTATCTTAATGCAACTGTATGGATTTTGTGAAGTGTGCCACATGTATTTGTAGGTAACAGTGTAAATGTTTAATTAATTCATTAGCAACCACGTATAGTAGTAAGAAGGATTCTCTTTTGGAGTGTCACTGTCACCTCCAACCCAGAATTAGATAATTTGTCTACTGGGCAATCCAATACCTACCATGCTAGTAAATTCACATGGTATTAGAGATGTTTTTCAGAAGATAGAATCAACAACAAATTAGGAAATAGCTGCTAAGGAGCCCAAAGTGTCATATAATAAGTATTTCTCAGTATCAATTATGAGCCCTAGAGAAAAACCATACAAATAAAATGGGTATCTGTCCTGTGACTTCTGAGTCTCATACTAAATGCAGGGATGAAATATCCTCAGCCCCAGCCTCCCGCTGTAAACCCAGGGACCTGCTTCTGTGCCTTGCTGTCCCTCTAGTGCTGCTTCCTGGGAGTAAGGGTAGCCACATTGGTGATTTCCAGAGTATTGTCACCTACTCTCACATCTTTGCAGGTTTAGTTAACTTTCATGTCCTTGCCTCCATTTTGTTTCCTAAAGCTGCTCTTGGCCATTCCCAAGAAACCAGTGCTGTCCCCATCTCTCCTTAGCAGGCAGTTCTGTGTTCAGCAACTGGTCCAGTCATCTTTTGCAGTAAAGTCTAGCTCTTACACCAAATGGCCAAAACCCATCAAGAGGATGGTAAGTTATCCAGAAGACTGTCAGCCTGTATATATCCCCTGTCTTTTGGTGCTTACCCCACCCCCGATCCTGCCCAAATCATTGTCACCTACTCCTCCTCCCATAGGATTGCCTCACTTGGCCCTGGGATGGGTACAATGTGACCAGAGTCATGAATCATGAGTCAACTTCAGTTGGTGCTCAAACGCTGTATACTGGCTTATATAGCTGGAAGAAGAACTCTCTTCTTCCCAGAGCTCAAACAATTTTACGTTTACAATCCAACACACAAATTCTTAAGTAAATGTACATTAAAACCATGTATTAGTGAGCAGAATACTAAACTGTGTACACACTGGCAACAAATGTCTTAAAAACTCTCGACTATTCATCACTAAGATTTTTACTAAATGTCAATTATATGCTTTTACATCCCTAAACATTCTTTCTAATATCAATTTCCCAAGGAAGTAATTTGCAGTTAATTGCATGGCAAATGAATTTTGGTGTTGTATACTTAAGAAACCTCAAGCCATTTTCTTCCTGGGATCAATAGATATTTGACATGTAATAGCTGCATTTTGTAATCTAATTAAAGGATAATTTGACATACTTACAGCTTTGGCACATTGAGTCATGACTTTCTGACAGAGAGCGCTGATGTTGAATGTTTATTTTGTCAGGAAATCCTTACTTATTACACTGAGGACTTGTCTCATAATGAAACACCTCATTATAACATTAACAATCATTTGTATCAAGAAGAGTACTGAATAATTTCTAAATAGCTTAATATCACCCCTATGATAAAGACTGTATCATATGGAAAACCAGGAAAATTAATAATTCCAATTAAATCTCAAGATTGAAAACCCTTCTAGGGAAAAAACCAAAATATTGCCTTATTACTGCCATTTAAGTCACTTCTGATTCTTCAGGTTATTACTTGATTTTGTATAACCCAATTTTATGACCTTATTCTCATTTAAACATAACCCTTTTGATGTAATTTACCTCTTCCACTCAGAATAATAATTATATTATCTGCGGTTTCGTTATAATGATGAGTTTTTATTTATGCATTTTTATTTTTTATAAAACACAACTTTTCATACTTACCACTTGTGGTATAGATAATATTGGCCTAGTTTTATCAATTAATGAAACCAATGTTCAGCTATTTTGTCTTGGGTCACAGAGCTAATAAGTGTTAGAGTTGGGACAAGAATAAAATCTTCTGTTTTCAGTGCATGTATTCTCGACATTACACACCCTCTTATTGTGTCTTGAAGGGAAGCTTAACAGAAATATGGGGATGGAAGGCCAATAGGAAAATGGGCTCATCATTATCAGAAAGAGTGACTGATGCTTCCATATGCTCCCTTCCTTATGCAAATTTTGCAGATTGTTTCAGAGGGTTCAGACCTGAATCTTAAACACATCCAAAGAGATCACAAATAGATGAACATGACTTTACAAATCTTATTCTTGACTTCGGGAATATATGCCATCCATGTATTCTAATCAATTATCACAGTCTTTCATTTATAATAGTTAATGAGCGCAATGAGAATCGTTGTATCTGCTACCCATTCACTCATTTATTTATTCAACAAATATTATTGATTGAGAACTTACCATGTGTCAGGGTCTTCCCTCAAGAACTCAGGGTGCAGCAATGATAAAAGCAGAGCGAGATAGTAATTTACTTTAGATTATCTCAATCTTTCAAGTGGCTGCTGTGATTCTGTTGAGAAAACTCAAGCTTAGCATTGTTTATCACTGAAAGACTCAAACAACTGTTAAGCATCAGAGAGAAAATTTAAATCCAAATAGGTGTCATCTAAAACACTTTCCCTTTTTCTTCCTCCGTATCTGTCACATCTGTGATTTCATCTTCATTCCACTGACACCAACCATATTTGGTGCTCACCACCTCACAGCTTAATTGCTGTATCAGTTTCCTGTCTGACTGGTTAGCCTCTAGCATCTTTCTATTCAAATTGATTTTATACACTACACCATAACCAAATCAATCTTCTTAAAACACCTTTTCTGTCACTTCGATCATCCACTCAAAAATGGAAGTCCAAACTGCTTATTCAAGTATTCCAGTTTTATGCATTTAGTTAAGGCATTATTTCTAAACTTATTTCTCTTTACAATCCATGCCTTTACCCCTCCCCCATAAGATCCCTGTCATTCAGCCAGATCATACACTAGTCTGTATTAGGTTGTTTCTCCTACCTAGAGTGCCCTTCCCCTCAATTTCAATTATCCATATTCAGCTGAAGTCCAAGTTCATTTGCTTTGCTTTTTCCATCCTTTCTAGTACATAGTAGTCTCCCATTTCTAAAATCTTATTGCACTTTATCAATCCATTTGATTGTGTTCTGGCAACATAATTATTCAGCTGCTTTCTTCATCTATTGGTCATGTTAATAATGACATTATAACTCCTAGAAGTCAGTATCTGTGTCTTAACATTTCTTTTCAACTTCTTCTCAGTATTACTATGTACAGCTTAATAAATACTATTAATTTAATCTATTAATATAGTAACTGTACTTAATATACTGTTAATTAATATAATCTTATTAAATCAGCAATTAAAGATTGACTCTCTAATTTGGACAGGAGATTTTCTATTTGCATTCACAATGACATCTTGCTAGTATTGCATTTGATTGAAAAAGTATGATATGACACCATCATTTTACCTAGATCTTTAACTGCTTTTTGTCCCATTAACTTACCAGGTATTTTGATTAAGTTACTACATTTTAACTTTTTTTCATTTTCAATATCTTTTATATTGATTCTTCCGTCTATATTTGCATAATTACTGGAGAATACCCAGTTTACACAGGTCATTACTAAGACTTGCAGGGACCTGGCAGAACATAGCACATTCAAGGAGGACAATTGACTATTACAAAAGTATGCACAGGGTTAAGGGAAACTGACCTAAGGCAATAAGTGCATACCAAGACTAGTAACAGCTCCCATTGTTACAACCCTTGGGCATAAAGGAACAATGGGAGGGAATCATTATCTGAACCTGGAGAAAATCAGCTCTGAAAGGCTCTGAAAGGCTCTGAAAGGAGCCAGGACCTTTGGCAGAGAGACACTGCCAACCTGTTGCATCCAAGCAGGGAAGGAGCCAGGGTAATAAACATCTTGGCCTTCATTTCTTCCCAGCCTCTGATCTCCTAATAATGTCTTTCATGGGTGCAAGCCAGTGGAAGCCAGCAAGCAAGCATTGCTGCTGTTCATAGCTCTGCTTCCTGGAGCAAGAACAGAGGGGAAGAATGGAGAGTAGATCTGGAGGGGCAAACAGCAGATACCCAGCTCCATTCTTCAACTTCCCACAGCACCGAGAAAAGCGGACTCTATCATTTTAAATACTCTACAAAGCCCTTGAGGATTCCAGCAAAGAAAATTACCCTTAGAATCTCTCACAGCTGGCTCTTAGAAACATTTTCCCAGAGGTGAAAAATGCTGACCATCCGCATGGGTTGCGTAAACACTTGCTGCTCTACCTCAGGCAGGGTTCTCCTCCTGCCCTGTCCCACCTTGCTTTCTGCAGCAGAGGTACGCCATCTTTCCCCAGCACCAAGGACAGTTCCAAGCACATCCAGATTCTCCGGAGTCCAGACCTAACAAAGGAAAATCAGTGGATCCATGGCATATTTACTGTCATAGGACTTGCCTTTTTCCACCATGTTGAAATTGGAATGTACACTTAACTTCAGCAGATACCTGGGTGTGTGTACCTCTGATTTCAACCTATGGCCCTGGGAGAATAATTTATGATTGAAATAGACTGGTATCTGTACAAGAGGTGTAGTAGCAGAGGGGTGATTTTATCATAGTTCACCCTTCTGAATTATCAATAGAAAAGACAACTGTTTCCTCTTAGATTTCTCAATATTTGGGTTATTTAACTTTAATGACTGCAGATGTCCTCATCAACACTACAGTCCTGCCAGAGCCTCACAAAGACAGAGCTGGGGTTTCTCGCTAAAAATAAGATAAAGAACATAACTCATATCCTTCCTGCAGTTTGTCAAGTCTCAGTTCAAGGCTGTTCCAAGCTGCATCTTAAAATATATATGTGTGTGTATCTCCAAAAAACAAGCAACAATTTGCAATCACACTATAATTAAAATCTATTTTGAAAAAGATACTTTT
The DNA here is from genome assembly GCF_009834535.1 of Camelus ferus. Taxonomy (NCBI): domain Eukaryota; kingdom Metazoa; phylum Chordata; class Mammalia; order Artiodactyla; family Camelidae; genus Camelus; species Camelus ferus. Next base: position 14,168,417 of record NC_045719.1, read on the forward strand.
CTCAAGAGGAAACATAACATAGAGATGCAATTTTGCTTACAACACAAAAATATTATACATTGTTACCCAGGGTAACAACTATTCAGAGTCACAACTTCTCACACATCTCAATTTCTGCTTGTGTCGGGGGTCCACGAGACCGCCCTCAGGTCTGATGACATACTAGGATTCACAGAATTCAGGAAAGCTGTTTTACTCAAGGTGAGAGTGTATTACACAAGAAGATGCAGATTAAAATCAGCAAAGGGAAAAGATACATACAATAGAGTCCAGGAGAAGCCAGACTCAAGATTCCAGTTGTCCTTTCTCAGTCAAGTCACACAGACAGCTGAATTCTCCCAATAGTGTATCTGACAAGACATTCAAAATGTTACCATCCAGGGAAGCTCATCAAGTCTTGAGTCTGGGTTTTTTGTTTTTTTTTTTTTTATTGGGGCTCAATCACGGAGACGTGTAGCACCTGCAAAACTGACCTTGGCTATTCAATCTCCAGCATCCCCAGAGGTCAAACTGATACAACACAGCCTTGTATCCCAGGCAAGGAAAACAGGCATTCACGGTAAATCACACTGTTAGCAAAAACAAGCTGGCTCAAGGTGCCAGGTACACGAAGCTACTATTATTAGGCTGTCTATTCCAAGGACTCTGAGTACATCTCCCAGGAGCCAGACAAGGGCCAGTCGGAAGACCTTCAGAATGTGCAGTTTGGACAATCTAGGCCTCCTGAGTTAACCCTTTAATTCACGCTGCTTTTAGACTTTTTAAATGTATCTTTGCTTAAGGAAACAGTCTATTGCTTTGGTCTGTCCATTATAAAAAACCACTAGCAAGAAAGTTGTGCTCAGAGCTCTGCTTCTGAGATAGAAAACTGCAAGTAGCTTTCAGATAAGAATGTTTTGGGTATCTCTTCGCCTCAAGCCCACCTTCTTATGATTTCAAAACTCTCAAGGCCAAGTTCTAGCCGCAAGTCTAACTCCAAGTACCTTGTACTTCCCTTTTTCTCAGTAGTTATTAAAAGAAGAAAACATCTACCAACTCTATGGCTAGAAATAAATGTTCAGATCTAGGAAAAAGGCAAAAGAAAGCGAATTCCCTTTGTACAGGTGGCTTTACAGATTCCTGCCATTTAAGCTTTTAGAAACTGAACTGTCAAGTCTCAGTTTGGAGCCAGCAAGTCAAGTACATTCTTTTATAGAAATCAAACAATAATATCACACCAGACCAACAGTGGGAACACTGTGGAGCTCAAAAGAGGGAGCAACTGATAAAATGAAAAGTCAACACTATTAATATTAAAAACAGATTATCTAACAATTACTAGTAAGTCGATGTATTCATTCATTACCTTCTGGTTTATAAACATTCTTTTTATAAATGCTATTTTCTTTCCTACGTTTACCGTATTTGACACACTTATTGATTTCTATTGAAACATAATTTTTGAAATAATAATCTTTCAAACATCATGTTGAACAAGATGGTTCTATGAAAAAGGTGTAGTGTTTTTATAACCCAATCTTTTGAACTGTGTTCTACTGCTCTTAATGGGTCTGAAATCAAAAAATGTAAGACAGAATATAATCAAAAGAAATGAAAGAGCCTTACACTTTTTATTTGGTGACACAGTTAAGAGTTTTGTCCTTTAAAGAACAAAACTACAAGACCACATATAAGCCCCTGGATGAAGGTGACAGATATAACTTACATCTAACAAGTGCTTCAGCTACCAGGTTTGACCGTTCGCTACTAGAACTGGAAATTAGCCAATAAAAGTGTAAATTCAACTGCATTACTTTTAAGCAATTAAACTTGCCTGATCACTTGGGCTGGGATAGAAAAAGAGCCTTTGCTGCAACAGGATTGGATCGGTGAAAGGAGAGATTATACAGCATGAGGTAAAACACTGATTTAAATTTCAGCCTCAAGGTCTAGAGGGACTTGCTTTCATTTACTAGAAATAAGCAAAGCACAAGAAGGTTTAGTGTCGCATAGAAACAGTTATCAATCAAGATCTCTACCTACTGCCAATAGACCTTAGGGGAAAGTTAAATGACTTGTATGCAACCCAATGCTCACTGAAGATCAGAAGAAAACCACAGCATGATGGCGAAAATCATATTTCATTTTTATTGAGCCATTTATTGTAAATCATAAAATAGCAGCAAAGATTAAATGGGGGAAAATGTCTGTTGTTTGAATTAAAGTATTTATCTTTCTCTTTTCAAGAATGCACAAGACGTATACGTTTTTTTCTGCCATCCTGAGCTAGGAAAAAAAAAAAAGCCAATGGTCAAGTGTTTCATGTTGGATTTCTTGGCCTAAGTTATGAAGAAATTAATTTAACTATTTTTAATGATGCATTGCTCTCCTGTGTGTCTTTGTGCTTGGGTGATCAAAACATCTCTACAGACTGAACACAGCGTGATTTCCTACATAATAACTTCCTACATAATAACTATTTGAAAAGGGGTTTTAACTCTCAATGCTTTAGCCAATATAATGTTCAGTAAAATCATTTGATGAGTTTTTCATCCAAGCACTATAGCTGCCTCCTTCTCTGTAAAACAACTTTATTCTCCAGGTCACTAATAACTTCATAATCGCAGCATCGGCACTAAGTAAAACTGACCCTCCTGAAATATCTCTTTCCTCCTCTGGGCTTGTGTGTGACTGTTTTTGTCAAACATTTTCTCCTGACCGAACCGATCCATTTTTACCTCTTACCTACTCCTTTCTCTCTTCCCACTCCATTAAACAGTGTGCTCCCCACATTCCAGTCCTCCACTTCTGTACTCTTTTTTTCTTGAAATTATTTTTTTAGTGACATCATAGCTTTCATTGTACGGGAATGACCCCCAACTCAATATCCCCATCCCATCCCCTTCCATCCTGTTCCAATGTTCCCTCTCCCAATGCCTGAGAGATATTTGTCAACAAATGATCTGCTGGAACCTCTAACTAACTGCATCACAATCAACATGTGTTACCCTCCCAGGGCCCAGTTCCCTTTCCCTTTATTTCTTCATGCAACAAATCATCTTTGAATACCTACCACGTGCTGCTGCCTTTCTTCTAGATCAGGGATCGACAAACTTTTCCCGTATAATCCAGACAGTGAATGTTAGGCTTTGCAGGCTGTATGTCTCTGTTGTGATTATTCAGGTCTGTCATTGTCACACAAAGGTGAGCCTGTGCAATGTGAGAATGGTTGTATTATGACAAAAGCACCCGTGGATGCTGAAATTTTAATTTCACCTCATTTTAACATGCCATGAAATTCTTTTCTTGTTTTGATTTTTGTCAGCCATTCTTAGCTCATAAGCCACAGGAAAACCAGAGGCAGACTGGACTGGACCCACGGGCCACAGTTTACCAACCTTGTAGTACATACTGGAGTTTCAGCACTGACCAAGGGAAACAAGCTCCTTGCCCTCAACAATCTAAAATTTTAAAAGAATTTCCCCTACATCTGCTGATGGTGACCTTCTCTGTTTTCACAGCAGCCTGGTCAGGTTTATTCTCTGTTACCTACTGCAACTCACTCAGCCAGCAAGTGCTTTGATTCCTCTTTATCTCAGGACTTCACATTATCAAGCAGAACAAATTTATATTGGAAAAAAAGCATCTTCTAATTATTAATCTCAGCTTTATATCACTTCAAATCCTCAATATCCATATACAAATGTTTATAAAGAGTTGAAAATATTTTGTATTTCAAAACTTAATCTTACTTTTTTTCACTTTGCATGTCCAAAGAGGCATTATTTTTTAAGGACTTTTTAAAAACAGTTTTATTAAGACATAATAGAAATATAATAAATTGCACATGTTTTAAATGTAAAATATGATCATCTTTGACTTATATATTAGTTTTTTTAATAACAGTTTATTGAGATATAATTCACATGTCATAGAAGTCACCCTTTTAAAGCAACCAATTCAGTGGTGGTTAGTATATTCAGAATTGTACAACCATCACCATTATCTGATTTCACAATTAGATCACCAGGCAGAGAAAGGCCATAGCTTAGCAATCACTCCCCATTCCCTACTCCTCCCAGCCCCTAGAAAGCACCAGTTTACTTTCTCTGTCTATGAATTTACCTATTCTGGACATTTCATACAAATGAATCATGGCCTTGTCATGCTGAATAATATTCCATCGCTTGGCTATACCGCATTTTTTTTTTTCAATTCAACAGTGCTGAACATTCGGCTTGTTTCCATTTTCTGGCTATTTTGAATAGCATGGCTATGAAGATTCACGTATGAGATTTTGTACATGTAGACATACGTTTTCATTTCTCTTGGGGCCACCCCGGGAATGGAATTACTGGGTCACGGTAACTCAGTATTTAACATTTGCAGAAATGCAGCTGCACCATTTTACACTCTCAGCAGCAATGTATGATGGTCTCAGTTTTCCACATCATGTGTATGACTTTTGTTTTCTCTGACAGTCTGGGTACTGGTTCAAATCTTTTTCACCTTCTTCCTGGACTATTGAAGGAGCCTTTCTTTTTCACTCTATCTGTCCTCAGTCTTTCATCTCTTTCAATTCATCTCCAAATCCCATTAACATCAGTTTCATCCTGAACATTACTAAGCAAATATCACTGTCCTACCCCACCAAACTCTCAACAGTTATCTACTATCCAAGGAGATTAACCAATAGTTGCTCATTCTGCAAAAATCCTAAAGATTCATAGGCCAGCACAATTGGGTATCTGTTCCCTAATTGCTTATATCATTCAGCAACAGAAGCTCTCCAGCTCAGCCAAAACTGTTCATGCATAGTCCTTCCAGGTTACATCTTCTGAGGGCACAACTGGCTTCATCAACCTGCCACCTCACCCTCTGCCGTCACAGAGGGACCCATGCATAGAACACCCTTGCACTCAAGTTCCATGCTCTCCTGTCACTGTCTTGAAAATTTAATAATGTATTCAATAAAAGGCCCCACATTTTCAGTTTGCAGTGGATCCTGCAACTTTTGTAGCCGGTCTTGTCTGTGGAAGTTGGATTTTAGTGCCTGAACCCAAACAATTGAGCACACACTTTTTGCATCTCAACCTTTTGTTAAGATTGCAAAAAGCACTTGCCTTCTGTGTTTCAGGCTAGTCAGTTCTTTATGGGTTTTTTTTTATGACATTAATGCTCACCAAGTTTTCATTCTGAGTTCAGTTTCCATCTTCCTTCTGTCAGAGAAGTCATGATAGTCATCGTTTTATTTTTAGGTCACAGCCCAAGCCGACTTACAACCTGAAATAGTTTAGTAACTTTATTTTTGACTTTGAGATACAGACTCTTTGGGAATTTCCTTTAAAAAAAAAAAAAAGAGGACTCTAGCTTAGAACAAAGACTCTCACAATAGATGTTTTGATCAAATATAAACCTTGATGATGCCAAGGCCCCTTAGGCCAAAATGAAAAAAAAAAAAAAAGAGAGCGAAAAAAAAATGTATACATTCTCTAAGTGGGAAAAATATCTTTCCTGTAAGTTTCTTTCCTGTCCTAGAAAGCAGACAGCCCCGTTCAGCTTTAGCTCTACACGGTTTCGGCCAAAGTGTATAGATGTATTTCACTTTCTAAGAAATGAAAGCAAGTATATATTATTGCAATTTCATAAATTAGATGCAATCTTTTGTTGTTGTAGATTGTAATGTCAGAGTTAGGAGGTAGAATTCCACAAGAAATTGTTTAAAAAAGGAATTTAGACCTTCATCTTAAGGTCTCCTTTTTATTCCCTTTAACTACTGCTGACAAAGTTACAGCCAACAGTGGAATAAGCTCATTTTTAAAACTAGTTCCATGATTTGGAGAGGTTTTAGATACATTAAAATTGGAATCAATTTTCCTGGTCTAAAAAGCAAAATAAAACCAAACAAAAGCATAAAGAATTAGCAGGAATTAGCTGCCTTATGGCCTATTCCACAGTGAGCAAAGGGTTGGGGTTTTTTTAAGATTTTATTTTCTTAGAGAAGTTTTAGGATCACAAAAAAACATGAGAGAAAGGTACAGAGATTTCTCATATACCCCCTGCTCCCAAACATGCATTATCCATTATCAACATTATTCATCATAATGATACATTTGTTACCAAAGAGGAGCCTACATTGAGACACCATCATTACCCAAAGTTCATAGTTTACCTTAGGGTTTGCCCCTGGTGTTGTACATTCTGTGGGTTTGGACAAATGTATAACAACATATATCCGTCATTATAATATCATATAGATATCATCTCACTGCCCTAAAAATCCTTTGTGCTCCTCCTATTCATCCTTTCCCTTCTCTGCCCCTGGCAACCACTGATTTTTTATCATCTCCATAGTTTTGCCTTTTCCAGAATGTCATATAGTTGGAATCATACAGTATACAGTATTTTCAGATTGGCTTCTTTCAATTAGTAATATACATTCAAATTTCCTCTATGTCTTTTCATGGTTTGGTAGCTCATTTCCTTTTAGAACTGAATAATAATCCATTGCCTGGATGGATTTATTTATCCATTCACTTCCTGAAGGACATCTTGTTTGCATCCAAGTTTGGGCAGTTATGAATAAAGTTGCTATACACATTTGTGTGCAGATTTTCATGTGGATATACATTTTCGACACTTTTGGGTAAACACCAAGGAGTGTTGGTGTACAATCTACAATTGCTTGATTGTCTGATAAAGAACATGTTTAGTTTTATAAGAAACCACCAAACTGTCTTCCAATGTGACTGTTCCACTTCGCATTCTCATCGGCAATGAATGAGAGTTCCTGTTGCTTCACATCCGCACTATTATTTGATGTTGCCAGTGTTCCAGATTTTTGCCATTCTAATAAATGTGTAGTGATATCTCATTGTTTTTTAATTTGCAATTCCCTGATGACATGTAGGTGGTATACCTTTTCATATGCTTATTTGCCCTCTGTACATCTTCTCTGGTGAGGTAGCATAAGGTTTTACTTTACAATTTTCTGTAAGATGTGACCTTCCTTTCTTCATAACAGTCACTGACTGTATTTAACCAAAACTTAATACAATCATTCTCTGTTTATTAGACAATAAATTTTGTTAAAGTTTCTCTGGATCTGCAGTAAGTAAAAAGTACACTATTAAACATACATGATTATTCGTTATCAATACTTAAGAAAAACTGAAATTCCTGGTTATTGGCTTCCAAATTGGATCTTTGCATAGCTGTAAATTACCACCTTCTAATCTATTTGCTAAGTAACTTCTACTGGCTTATTTTAAAGCAGAGTAAACCTACTGAATCACTCCACTGAAAATACGAAACTATTTTCTCCATTTGGCCAAACTGACCCCTTCAGTTAGAACAATGAAATTCAACTTCTGGGAGTCTCCTGTACCAATACAAAAAAAGAAAAAGTTTCTGAAGTTTCACTTAATAATGCTTGAATTCTACAGCCCGCGGTTGTTTAGATCTGAAAACCAACTGGATGGTTTATCTTCACTATTCCACAAAAAAATGATCACTAATGAATTACTTATTAGCAAAACTACCTCAAATGAGAACATACATAGAAAATAGACACAGCTATATTATTAACTCAGATATACAGTATAATTCAGTAGCTTTCAATATGGTGGCATATTTGAATCACTTATGTACAGGCAGAGGGAACGGGTGAAAAATACCCTCAGAATCTCTGATTTACTTGGTTCTGCAGGAGTTGAGGGATAGATTATTTTTTTAAGTACTATTACATGCAGTTGTGGTGGACAGAATTCTCTTTTTTTTAATTTATCACTATGGGTTTCAGTACAGGCTCAGAATTCTGAGTCGTGGAGTAGTTGTGGCCACACCTATAGGTTTGCATGAAAAATTCTCAGTATCCTTTTTCCTTTGTTCTGGTCTCGTTAAATGCAGCCACTTTCCTTAAAGCAGAGCTCCAAATTGCAGTGGGAAAGTTTCTATTTGCTTTATATTTCACTTCGCGTTTCGTCTGCGGGTAGGATAATTACAGCAGAGTCCCAGCAGCATATGGAGGTGGGCTGGGGAGAAGAAAACCAAATGAGGACAAAAGCACAAATGCAAAAATAAACATAAGTCAGGTTTGTGCGGCTGGGTAGTTTTCTTTCATCTTTCTGTGAGGTTAATTAACTGCACGATACGTCTTTGCCTCTGTGATGCACCTGAAGCATCCCAGAAGGCTCCTCCTCCACAATTTAAATTATAATGATGTCTGATGATAGTAGAATTTTCAGTTCAACTAGAGTTAAGTGAATCTGTCCGGGCAACATGGAAAACCTTCACCATTATGCTTACTGTTAACTGAACCCTCATTGCAATGTCTCACTGCGGCCAATAGATGGTGCTGGTGGGTTTCCCTACAGGCAGGGTACCCTCTGGCCTCACCTCTCAACATATCAAACCCATCAGACGTCCCCATGAACCACATTCAATTTGCTTTAAAAGTTTTTACAAAGAGTGTTATAAATTTGCTTTTAAAATTCTTTGCCTATGAGCCCATCATTTAATTATAATTGACTACTACTTCTCTGCAATTGTTGCCAATTGAGAAAAATTTAATCCACAAATTGTTTTCAAATTACAAAGAGGACATAGTATCACAACTTGTGGATGCTTAATTAAACAGCACTTATTTTATTTGTTTAGACTCTGTTTATGTTTTGCACCCCACATTTCCCTTCTAGCCCAAGATATTTTCAGAGGCCCCTGAATCCTCTTGGGCCTTAAACTTATGCCCAAGTGTCTGATGGATAAATGGGTCTTTGTTGCCCCAACTCTAAGATTCCAGTGAGACACTGAGCAGACAAAGGAACAGTGGTAGACCACATATGACAATAGAGCTCTGAGCCACAACTTCTATGGCAGCCAGCTCGAAACAGTGAGGACTGACTTGGTCACTGACTGCCAGCTGCTCTGTTTTCTCTCCTGTCTAATCGGAACGTGCTTGAAGCCTTCCTTTTTTCCACTATAAAGCTCTCCTACTTTCCTACCTGCCTTTGAGTTTCTACAAACCGCTGGTGACAGCGGCTGATTCCCCTGCTGTAGGAAGCTCTCTACAGTAAATAGCTCCTGCATGCTCTCATTCAGCTGGTCTTCATTTATTTCCAGCCAGCAAGGAAACAGTGGAAAGGGACTGGTGAGTGAATCTACATCTGACTTCCCATGGTGTCTCTCATTCTTGCTTGAATTTGTGTTTGCAGAAGAAGTCTAAGGGATAATATACAGCTAATGAAGGAGGAGGCGATCAGTGGTGTGTGTCGAATAGACTGAAGAATTTGTTAATTTATGCCATAGCAGTCACTTTTACTGATGAAATATTAAATTCATTTTAAAGTAATAAGGGTCTTAGTATTCATACTTGGAAATAGATTAATCTACAAAATCGCCTTTATACAAAAGACCAGATTAGCCCCGCCCAATGATAAAAATCATTTAGGATCATTCAAAGCCAACTGGAAGTATGATGAACACAGGAAGTAATGGCTGTTAGTCACCTGAATTTCAAAAAACCTTTTTGTAACTATGAAAAAAAATCTTTGGGGCTAGAATAGTTTATTATAATGGACATAATTAAGTGAAACAAGTCTAATTGTTAATCCATTTATTGTATTACCTTTGATGCAAGAAAAGCGGATGTGGGGCATGAGGAGGGCCTTGTCCCAGGCTTCGGCTGAGCCCCTGGGACGTGCCCCGCCAAGTGTGGGTCCTTGGCTTCCCGCAGGAAAGAATTCAAGAGCGAGCCACAGTTGAGTGAAGGTAGATTTATTCAGAGAGATACACTGAAAGGCAAGAGGAAGGCCATGAGGTGTGGGGGTTGGGTGCTCAGATTAAAAGTAGGGGCACACTCCATAGACAGAATGTGGGCCGTCTCCGAAGAGGGAGAAAGAGGGGGCGGCGGCCGCGAGGCACTGAGTTGCCAGTTTTTATGGGCTCAGTGGCTTCATACGCTAATAAGTAGAAGGACCAGTCTAACTAGTCTGGGGAAGGGGCTGGGATTCCCAGGAAGTTGGCCATTTCCCACTCTTTGACCTTTTGTGGCTAGCCTTGGGGCTGCCATGGTGCCTGTGGGCGTGTTATTCACCATGTTAATATATTACAGTGGGCTTATAATGAAGCTCAAATTCTGCTAGAAGTCAAATCTCCCAGCATCTTGAGCCTCAAGGCCTCCTGGGGGTTGAATCTTCCACCATTTTGATGTTAATTGCTGTAGCATTCCTTGAATGGCTGTGCCCTGCCCTCTTCCTGTATCACCTTCACTCACTGCCTTTTTCTATATTATTGTTTTCATCTTCTCACTTGCTCCAATAGCAATAACATAGGAAGTCAGCAATTTAAAATAGTCCTTTTTATTATTGTTGCAAAAACAAACCAGTGAGGAGAGAAAAACAGATCTCAACCACAAGTTTCCAGAACTGTCTAATTAAAACTGAAGCTTATATTCCCTGTTGTGTAAGTGGTGCCCTAGATTTACAGCAGTCCTGTTTCACTCTAGCATCTTGTATTGTTCTCATTTGATGACTGATACAAACAGCAAAATTTAATGTGTGTGTGTCTCTGTGTGTCTCCCAAAAGCTTTATTCCCGCTGTTTCTATATACTCTTGAAAATATTTATAATTCTATTTATTATAAAGTATGTGAAAACATATTTACTTCCATTTATTATAAAAGATGCATTTAACAATCACTGATGAAACATCAATAGGTAATAAAGTTAAGAACAATACTGAGCAGGTACATTCTATGAAATGCAATACCACGTTAACTTTCAGGCAAAGCTTCTATCAGTTATAAGCAGGCATTTTACCAGTTATGATGTGGTAGCCAGCTTCCAAGATAACCCTTCAAGATCCCCATCTTCCAGCGGTATTTGCTTCCCTCTGCAGTCCCTTCACACACTGTTGCCAGCACTGGTATGTGTGACTAATAGAATATGGTAGAAGTGATGATACATCACTCCCAAGATTAAGTTGTGTAAGTCACTGTGGCTTCTGTCTTGATCATTCTCTCTCTCTCTCTCAATTCTCTCCCTTTCTCTCTCACATCACTTGCTGTAGGGAAAGCCAGCTGCCCTGTCATTGGCAGTACAAAGGAGAAGTCCACTGAGCGGGGAACTGAGGCCATGTGAGTGAGTGATCTTGGAGGCAGATACCTCCAGCCTCAGCCAAGATAACTCTAGTTCCAGTTGACATTTGACTACAGCCTCATGAGAGACCATGAGCTGGAATCACACAGCTAAACCGCTCCTAGGTGCTTGACCCTTGGAAACTGTGTGAGATTAAAAGCTGTGTTGCCTTAAGTGGCTATGTTTTGCAGTAATCTGCTCTGCAGCAATAGATAACTAATACACAGTTAATATATGTTAACTGCAAAGATAACAATTAAGCTGTTGTGACTTATAGGTGGAAATTTACTTAGCTGCAAAAGAATATATATTTCTAAGTATAGGATCATTTTAAACAACTACCAAATGAATGAACATATATAAAGCATTTAGAACAGTGGCTGACACATAGCAAACTCTATGTAAATAGCAAATATGATAATGATGGAAAATGAATGAAAACCTTTTTAGAAGTGTAAAGTAGAAATTCTCATGACCTGAGAACAAGTAACTTTCATATATTATTTTGTAGTTAATTGTTAACACTCATCCCTTCCAATTAGAAGAGAGATTTGGAATCAGAAAGATTCTACCTGGAGCCTGGTGCTGTCCATCCTCAATGACTAAGACAAAACCATTCACTGTTAATCGAGTGACTCTATGACTTAAGCCAGGCTTCTGAAGTCCTTAACCCAGCAACGGCAGGGTTGTTGATTCACAAGTTGTAGGGGCAATTTCATGTTAATAGGCAGGATATGCTTATATTATGAGACTAGAATGTGTTTTCAGGTATAATAGCCTCTTCTGTAGCTAGAAAGAAAGTTAAATCTAATTTCTTTTCCTCATCAACTCAGAGTCTATGTATGGCTCACTAACATTTAGCGGGAGATGAAAAAACAAAATTCCTATTTTTAAAACTTCTATCTTTCAATGAATTTTCTTTTTTCCCCATTCTGTTGGTGGTGGTAGTAGCTCTTCTTTTAAAATCTTTTTCTTTTAATTTTTCAGAAAAGCTAAAATTTCAAACACGAGAGCTTCAAAAATGGCCATTTCAGAAACAGAAGCTATGAAAACAAGCTTTTTCAAGCTGCAACAGCTTCAAATGATTCGCCTTTTGAGACAGCAGGTGTTAGATTCAGCAGGGTCCTAATGCCAGGGACACATTTACATTCAAATTAAACCGAATATAATTAGAAGTTATTTCTTCAAAGTAGGAACCCCTTTGTGTAAGAAAATAATTGGAACTCCCACTTATGCAAAATTTGATTTACAATTTTACACTTAAAACACCCATCCTGGCCATGTTAATAAGGAAGCTGAAAATTGGCTCAATAATTTTCCCTTTTGAGTATTACTATGTACTTAACCTTTCGTTAGCTTTGCCATCATCATTTACTTTGAATTCTAATGTGAAAAGTTCAAAAGTCTATGCCCATATGCAAAACAAACAGTGACTCAAAATCAAATTTTCATTATGTTTACCAAAGTTATTTAAAACTTTTTAAAAAGAGGAGACAAACTTCTATGGCAGAAGCAAAACTCCTTCTCCCAACCTACCTCCCTGCCAGCAGCTGTCAATACCTCTACTGAAGCAGGTAAACTTTCCTTCATGCAAAGCCTGATTGTGATTTATGTGACCTGATCCCTTTACAATACTGGCACTCCTTAGAAAACATTTTTTCTTTCAGCTTCATTGTCTATGCCCTCTACTATTTCTCCTCTTGTATTTTTATCTTTTACAGTCTAGTCTTCTCCGCTGGCTCCTCTTTTCTTTCTCACCCATAAATTGAGCTGTTCCCAGAGTTCTATCTCCAGCTGATGTCTCTTCCATCCTTCACTGTATAATCTCACTCCAGGATTTTGACTATCATTTATGCTGGTCACTTCCTCCTTTTTATCTTCTGGACACTCTAATCAGCTCATATGCTCCACTTCCTTTTCTTGATCAGCAGATTCTGGGTTTATTATTTTTGAATATACATCTGCTGCACATGTATAACTTGACATCCTACAGGAGCTTAGATACAGCATATTAAACACCGATCTCATTTTCATATTCTACCTCTATCATCATCTCATCTCGGCAACCTGTTTCAATAAATTACGCTGTCTCTCACCTAGTCACTAAAAATTCAAGTCTTCTATGTCTTCTTTTTCCTGCACTGTCCATATACAAGTCCATTCTAGCATTCTACTCGCTAGCATTTTTTCAAGTTCTTTTTTTTTTTTCTCTTTTTTCTTTTGACTACTACTATTTCCTTAGCTTGGCTTTGTATAATTTATTGCCAAGATTCTTGTATTAACTTCCTAACTAGAGTTTTTACCTCAAACTATGTGCCAGGGTAGACAGAATAATGATCCTTCAGATGTCTAGGACCTAATCTCTGTAACCTGTAGATGTGTTACCTTAACGACAAAAAGATTTTGCAGACATGATTAAGGTCAAAGACCTTAGGGTGAGAGATTATCCTAGATTTTCTGGGTGGGACCAAATTTAACTACATGAGTACTTAAAAACAGGAACATTTTCTGGCTCTAGTCCAGTGATGACAGGAGAAGGGTCACAGAGAGATGCAAAATTACTCTCTTTGAAGATGGAGAAAGGGACTAGAAACCAGGATATGCAGCTTGTCCCTAGAAGCTAGAAAAGTCAGGGAAACAGGCTCTTCTCTAGAGCCTCCAGGAAGAAACATCTTGATTTTAGCCCAGTGAAACCTATATTCATCTTCTGAACCAGAAGTGTAAGATAATAAATGTGCATTGTTGTGAACCACGAAGTTTGTGGTAATTTGTTAGGGCAGTATAGAAAACTAATTCATATCCTATGAACAATTTTTACCTCGCAATCAAGGAATCTTCCTAAAATGCCTACATGCTCAAATAGATATGTATTAATTTTCTGTATTTAATTTAATAACAAACTACCACAATTTTAGCTGCTAAGAAACAACACATGTTTATTATCGCACAGTTTCCATGGATCAGGCACGACTTAGCTGAATCCTCTGCTCAAGATGAAAGCCAGAGTTGTGATCTCATCTAAAGCTTGTGTCCATCTCCCAGACTAACTTGTTATTGGCAAAGTTCAGGTCCTATGGTTGTAGAACAGAGGGCTTTTAACTACTAGAAGCTACCGGCAGTTCCCTGCAAAGAACCCTTTCTACACAAGGTGCCAGTTATTCATTAAGTCAACAGGAGAACAATTGATACTGTTTCTTCTTTCTATGACCTCGAGATCTTCTCTCCAAGGGCCCCCCAATGAGGTCAAAGCCACCCAGGATAATTTCCTCTTTAAGGGCTTAAAACAACACAAGTTTATTTATCTCATAGTTTCTATGGGTCAAGAGTCTGGATACAGGTTAGATGAGTCCTCCGCTCAGGGTGTCTCTAATGTGAAATCAAAGTGTTGGCTGAGGCTGTGACCCTACCTGAGGCTCAGGATCCTCTTCCCAGCTCACGTGGTTGTTAGCGGAATTCAGTTCATTGCAGCCGTGTGATTAAAGTCCCCATTCTCTTGCTGTCAGCTGAGGACTGCTTTCAGGTCCCGGAGGTCATCTTCAGAACTTTGTCACAAGACCCCTCCTCTCGGATATGGCTATTTTCTTCTAGATCAGCAGGAGAATTCTTCTGCTTTTAAAACACTTGCCTAATTATGTCTGACTCACTCAAGGTAATTTCCCTTTGGATTATAGTGAGCTGATCAGTGATGTTATACCTGAAAAATAGCTTTTGCCATATAACATAACTAAGGGGTAATAGCCAACCATATTTAAAGATCCCAGTCATACTCTTCCAGATCCTGATTCCTTTTTCTCTAGATATACACCCAGAAATAGAATTGCCAGATCAAATGGTAGTTCTAGTTTTAATTTTTGGAGGAACCACCATATTGTTTTCTACAGTGGCTGTAACAATTTACGTTCCTGCCAACAGTGCACAAGGATTTCCTTTTTCTCTACATTATCATCAGTGGTTGTTATCTCTTGAGTTTTTGATGATAGCCATTCCAACAAGTGTGAGGTGATTACTCACTGTGGTTTTAATTTGCTTTTCCCTGGTGATTAGTGATGTTGAGCATCTTTTCATGTACCTGTTGGCCATTTAGAGTTGTCTTTGGAAAAATGTCTTTTGAGGTCCTCTGCTTATTTTTTTCAATTGGATTGTTTTTTCGTTTGAGTCTTTTTTGTTCTTGTTTTTGTTTTTGTTTATTATTGAGTTGTGTGGGTTCCTAATATATTTGGGATATTAATCCCATATCAAACATATGATTTGCAAATGTTTTTCCTATTTCATAGGCTGCCTTTCCATAGTGTTGATAATTTCTTTTACTGCGTAGAAGTTGGTAGTCTGATGTAGTCCCACTGGCATCCGATCTCCAGGACTTGTGTTTCTACTGGTTGCAAGTTTGTACCCTTAAACAACATCTCCTCAATTCCCTGACCCCCCGCCCTAGACCTTGGTAACCACCATTCCACTCTTTGTCTCCATGAGGACAGCTTTTTTGATTCAACATAGAAGTGGTATATTTGTCTTTCTCTGACTTAACTCATTTAGCATAATGCACTCAAGGTCTATCCGTGTTGTTGCAAACAACCAGATTTCTTTCTTTCTCATGGCTGAGTAATATTCCATTGTATATATACATCCCATAGATATATATTTATTCACCTATAGATGGACACAGATTATTTCCACATCTTGACTATTGTGAATAATGCATCAATGAACATGGGAGTACATAAATCTCTTCAATATCCTGTTTTCATTTACTTTGGATCCATATCCAGAAATGAGTATATGTACTGTTTTTCTTAGTGGCTGAACCAATTTGTATTCCACCAACAGTATACAAGGGTTCCCTTGTAGGAATCATGTCCTATTAATGTCCTTCAGGAGTCCTACCTTCAGTTTTCCCAGCCTTACCCACCTTAGTCATGCAGCTCACAGTTCAGCACTCTGTATGAACTAGAGAGAAGTGGCTTTTTGGGCAGCATCCTGCAGAGATAGGGAAGCCAGGTACTCACTCACAAGCTCTCACCATCCCCCATGAGAGAAATTACAAGCCTGAGATCTCTCAGCCCTGAGCTGTGCCACCTTGAGGGATGGTGACATGGGCTGGGTCAAACTGTTCCTCTTCCCTTTTCTAATACATCCAAACTTGTACTTACCTTCAACGGTGTGCTGAAACTTTTCCACTGGACACCTGGGCTTCCACAGAGGTTCTCTTGTCTGTGGGTGATTATCTAAAGTGGTGTTTTACAGGGGCTGAGAGAGGCTGGAGCATATTCACAGGCCACTGCAAAATCCACAGCTGACACTGAGGTCTGATGCGCAGGTGCACAAGACTCCTCTCAGGTCTCCTGCTGTGTGGCGCCGGCCCCCACAGCTCCCACAAAAGTGCTTTGGTCTGTGGGTGAATGCCAAATTGTTTCTGTTGAAAAGAGGACGTGAACGAGGGATGGCTGACTCAGCCATGTTACTGACATCACTGAATATCATTTTTGATGAGCTCAAAGTCAGCTTATTAGGGACCTTAATTACCCTTTCAAAATCTTTCACTTTGCCATATACCGTATTTACAGGAATGACATCTCATCCCCTTTACCACATTCTATCAGCTAGAAGGAAATTACAGGTTCTATCTACATTGAAGGAGAGGATGTGACTCATGTAGGTCATCTTAGAATTCAACCTCCTGCAGCATGCTGTTTAAAAATTCTGATTCCTATTGCCTCTATCATGACTATGCTTTTTCACTTACTGTCCTGCCCAGAATTCACCCCTACACCCCCACAAGCGTTTTAGAATAGACACACTCAATCCTGTGCTGTCTCTAGGACAGCACGTCTCGTAATGAACACACATAGGGAAGTATCACGCTCTGAAATATTTTCTATAAAAATATATTTAATATATGATACTACTCTCTGTGCATATGTATTTACATCTAATGGATTTCTTCAGCCAGTGACCAGAGAGGACTGAGCATGGCAACTGGACTCTTCATTTGTCATTGAGCCTTAGCACACTAGTCTACAAAGTTCTCAGTCAATAAACTTTCTATGGCTCTGCCCAATCTGCGAGTGTTCAGCCCTGTGTGTGTGGTTGCCATTAATTTATACTTTGGTAAATGGTTTTGATCCATAATTGCTGCCAAAAGTTGTATAAATAATCATGCAAAAATCAGAGAAAGAGAGGCATGATTAATATCAAAATGAAAGTTTTCCACAAGAAATTGTAGAGTAAAGTAGAGAATAAAAATCATCAATTAGGCAGTGAGGAAAGTTGTTTGATATTATGACAGCCATCATAAGTATTATTGTGTGAATTGTATAAAACGTATTTGGAGAACTGTGGTCATGTGGCCTGAGGCCTGGCTCACCCTCAGGGTTGATGTGGACACCCTGAAGAAACATGATGCGTCCCTAACCACCTGAAATTTAGTTTGACTATGAATGATTCTGCACATGCACCAGGAGGGTACAAAGAAGGATTATTTCTGATATAATGAGGCTTTCAGGGAGAACAGGCAGGTCTCTGCAGATAGTCTGAAATGGCTTGAAAGAAGGGAAGTGAACTGGCTCGTGGTTTTTATTGTGCTTAGGATGTAGGGACAGGCTGAGGGAGTCCCACAGGCAGGTATGAGTTTATTTGGTTTGAATTTTCCACCAGGGGCAAGAGGGAGAATGCGGGCCATCTTAGCTGGCACAGATACAGAGAGGAAAAGGGAGGGGTGAATCTTAAAAGCTGTCATCAGTCACGCTTCAAAAACATGAAGTCAGATTATTTATTGCAAGGGAATTTGGACCATTTGAGGAGATCTGTCAATGCGTGATGTAGGGAGTGAATTTGCATAGAGAGATTGTAAAGACACATATCTGAATTATTACATGCATCATATCCAGGGTTTCATAATTCACTCAACCCCCACGGGCACACAGAAACACAAGTAATTGCCTATTTAATGTCCCTATTTATTAGCACTAGACTCCAAATGACCTGAGGGCAGGAAACATATTTTCTATGCCTTGGTATTTCCAGATTCTAGCATGATGTCTGGCACATAGTGAATGTTCAATAAATATTTACTAAATAAATGAATCTATTAACTCTAATATACTATAGAATTTATTTTAAAACACTTGAGCGTAAATGATGTGATAGCTTGCAAAATCATTCACCCTTTGGGCAATTAGGTAAAATGTACAATATTTTAATCAGGATCACACCCTCCAAAGTGGTTGGTTAGCATTTTAAGCATTCTTATCAGAAGTTTGCATTCTAAAGGGAGCTTCTACAAAAGCTTTATTTATTATTATTGTTTACCATAAGCACTTAAAGGGTATGAATGGGCATAAAAGATTTAGCAATGAAACTGAGTTGGTAGAACATGTCTTGTCCATGATGTGCGGATTGACTGGAAACACATCACAGGTCCCTCAGCCCTGGCATGAGCGTGACCTAAGAATTTAGCAGTCTGGTGGCCCTCGATGTTTATAACTCAGAGCTCTGTTGAGCCTCCTCCTCAAAAATGTAGAGAAAAGTCTGAGCCTTGGGGCTCCTGGATAAAGCTTTAGGCAGCCGAAGCCCACGGGCCAAGCATCTCTGGCTTTAATTAACCTCATCTTTTTCCCACAGTTATGCCGAGAGGGTCATGATATGGGAAAGGTTAGAATGAGCTGCTCCACATTACTGTTGCATCTACTTCAAGGGAGCTTTTCACAGATCACTTGCTGGGGTGCCTAGATGGTCCGAGCTGGGGCCTCACGGAGCTCACAAGAACATGAATGACTGTTTTGTGCCTGCTGTCTAGAATCTGCTTTAAAGTATGCAGAATTTGGGTTGCAACTTGCTTTATTTTAATACACAGCCACGTAGTGAGAATGCATGGGAAGCCTACAGCCTTCACCTACCCCCGATAATTAAAAGCTACTGATAGCACCAGAAGGACACATAATAAAAGGAAACCACCAGAATGGCTTGGATAAGTTCACAGCATCCCAGCTCTAAAATATACTTGTTTTTTATCATCTAAAGGAGCATTCCTTAAGATTTTTTGACTCAAAGTTAAGAAATAGTTCATGAGGAAGGTCTTATTAGCTTCCTAGGGCTGTTGTAATTAAGTATGACAAACTGGATGGCTTAAAAATGACAGACATGCATTGTCTCACAGTTCTGGGAGCTAGAAGTCCAAACTCAAGATGCTGACTCTTCCTCTGATACCTTTAGGGCTCCTTCCACGCCGCTCCCTGTGTTCCAGTGGCATTCTCTGGCTTGTAGGTACATCACTCAGGTCTTCTGACATCCCATGGCCTTCTCTCTTCACATAGCTGTCTTCTTATAAAGGTACCAGACACATTGCGGTAGGAGTTCACCCTCCTTCAGTATAACCTCACATTAACTTAACCAACTCCATCTGCAATGACACTATTTCTAACCAAGGTCACCTTCTGAGGCACTGGAACTCAGGACTTCAGCATGTCTTTTTAGGGGGAGAACACATTTCAACACATAACACAGTTTATTTGTGAACTTGCCCATCCTGAAAGAGAGCTGATTTTTGGTTTATTAATCAAAAGATTTTTTTTTTGAGTTTCTCTTATGCAACAGAACTAAAATCTCACTCCTTGCTCTCAGTGAGTTGTTAGTCTAACGATGAAGAACACACATAAGCAAAGAAATGCTCCAAAGTCACTGTTCTAATGGAAGAATGTGCCTCATTATGGTGAAGCTTAAGATTTGAGAGATGGAAATAATTGTAACAGATTGTGTTACCGTTTTATTGAAAATTAAAACACACACACACACACACACAAACACACACACACATTGCCCTAAATTCTAAAATGCTCTAATCTCCTATTAAGAACTTCCATTTCTCCTGAAAAGAAAGCAAGACTTTTTAAATATTTCAGAGAAAATAAGGCTAATAGCATAGTGAGATGATTCAGCAATTTTGGAAACAGTTTTGGATGCAAAAGAACCAGTACCCGTTTTTCAGCTCACATGTCCCTGCGCCGTAGGAAGTAATTAGTACAGTCAGCCACAGAGAAGAAAACATGACAATAGCATTTTTGTTTTCTCCAACAGATCAAATCATATTCTAAGCCTGTCACCAAGAAAGCATTTTTCCTTTGAAATACAGTTTCTAATAAGTTTAATAATTATATAATTCCTTTTTCCTATGCACTTAAATTTAACATCAGAAAGTCAGAGCAACACACTCATTTCCTATAAAGAAGAAACAAGAGCAATGATACTAACAAAACCTCACTTTTGCTCCTCAGTGGTACAGATGAGAAGGTCCAGAAAGATATTCAGAAAAGCTCTTCAGTCCACACTCAAGCCTTGGGTTGCAATGTGCAGGGTCCTCCACAGACAGGGAATCTTTGCAACTCACTCCCTTGCTTCTTAACTGGTGGGCGGCCTGGTTTTCATCCGTAGGGCATCTGAGGTGCTCTCCATCACCTCGAAACTGGTCTCTGAGGCTCTTAAACTGTCTCTCTCTCCTTCCCACCCACCCTGCACGGTCAACCCTCTTCTCCTCAGCCTCAGAGCCAGAGGCCTTGTCATTTCTTTCCAGCGGTTTATTTTCTCTGACGCTGAAGAGGGACTTCAGAACCAGGCACCTAGGAAGCATTTCCTTTGTGGATTATGCTAAAGATATCTGTCTCTTTCTTTGTTACAAACTGCACTGGGATGGGGAGGCAGGGTGCAGGGGGAAGCCTTCCCTCCCCTTAACGTGGGCAGTGCCTGGTTCCAGAATTGAGGATGGCAAGGACTATGCTCCAGCTGCAGGGGGAGAGGGAGAAAAAAATCTTCCCATATGTAACTTGGAGGAAAAATGTGATGTCCTATAAAACCTGGGACAGAAAACATAAATTCTAACCATGTCCCTTTACAGTGTAAGCTTCTCTTATATATGTCACAGGAAGAGACACTGTGAAAGAAAGAAGGAAAAAAAGAAAAAGAAAGAAAGAAGGAAGGTAAGAAAGAGAAAAAAAAAGAAAGAGAAAGGAAGGAGAAGAAAAAGTAAAGAAAACACGAATTATTCTCTCAAAATATAGCAAAAATGTTGTCACTTATATTGGTATTCTGAGACATGAAACAGGGCAGGAATTTCTACTGACATTAAGAATTGAAAGATTAATGACAATACAGATTTTTTTTTCTCTTTGAGCTATTCATAGAAAAATTAATATGTATCACCTTTTAACACTAATATTGAATATATTTGATTTATTTTTAAGGTAAAACAAAAAACCTTAAGTTAGTGGGTTTTTTCAATTTTCTAATATCATAAATGTCTTCATAATATAAATATTTTCTAAGTAGAAGAAATTTTTTAAAAATAGATATTATGTAAATTCTCTCTCACCTTCTTATCTTAGATAATTTTTTTCTGAATCACTATAATTTAGTATTAAAGTAAATGGTCTACCAGAGGTATTTTGTGTAGAAATTTTTAAATAGGGTGATAGGATTATAAAACAAATTCTCCAAGTCTGGTGAATATTAACAGAAAGAGAGTTGCCCTATGCAGATGGTACTTTGATGAAAGAATTTATCTCCTACCAGGAGCCTTGAATAGTCATTTTTTACTTTCCCACTGGCCAAAGTGTGCAACCTACAGATTCACAATGAGTTTGGAAGATCAAATTCACTGAATTTACCACTCTATTAATAACATACTTTACCGCCATAAATAAGAGTTTGCAGCCTAGTTGCAGCAGAGTTTCCAAGACATGTTTCCAAGTGTATTTTTTATTTTAACGTGAATGTGGCAGGCAAAATAACTGGCCCCCACCAGAGATGCTGTTTCCCCGTCCTCAGAACCCGTATGTGACTTTACAGGGTAAAAGGGACTTTGTAGGTGTGATTAAATTAAGGGTCTTGCGATGGGGAGATTTTACTAGATTTTCCGGGTGTGTGGAATATAATCACGAGGGTCCTTTTAAGAGGGAGGCAGCGTGTGAGTTCGGAGAAGGAGAAGGGATCCAGAGGGGAGGGAACACAGCTTTTAGAAGCCAGAAGTGCCAAGGAATGGACTCTCTCCTCCAGCCTCCAGAAGGAACTCAGCCTTTGATTTTAATCCTGTAGGACCCATTCCAGACTTTGAACCTTCAGACTATAAACGAATAAATTCGTGTTTTCATCCGCCAAATTGTTGTAATTTGTTGCTGCCGCAATCGGAGACTAACGCCATGGGTTATGTCATTTGGTATAAGAGGACCCATAAAGTCTGGTATCGGAGAGCTCATCTCTTAAGAGCTTAGGCTCTGAATGCAGACGGGTCTAGTTATAATACGCCACGCTGCCTCCCGTCAGATTCTCCCAGGCTAGGCGATTAGCATCCTCCAGCCTAAATGTTTCTTATTCGTAAAATGGGCATTAAAATAGGGTTTTGTGAAGATTAAAGGAGGTATAGGCGATTAGCATCCTCCAGCCTAAATGTTTCTTATTCATAAAATGGGCATTAAAATAGGGTTTTGTAAAGATTAAAGGAGGTATTTGAAAAGCACGTTAAATCATGTCTACGTTTTAGCAAAGCCTTGCTACAAATATTGGCCACTGTTATCACATATGATAAATATATTAGCACAGATTTTTACCAGACATTCTAGAGAGGTTTTTTTTTGTTTTTTGGGTTTTTTTTTTCACCATTTTCTAGTGAACACTGGAACCACCTTACCATGGGTGGCTCTTATCATCCCCTCACTGCTGTGAAAGAAATGAAACTTCAAAAGTTGAATTGAACCAAGTTATCCAGAGCCATTCTCACAATTTTATGGCTAAATATGGAGCAGAAGTTAGAAGTGCTGATTCTGAGGAATGTGATATGTGATCCATCTATAACATCGCAAAACAGAGGGAAGAACCGAAGATTAAATTGTAACTTAGATCACATTTTTTCAAAATATTCTTTTTTCAGAAACAAAAGCATAATCAGGCAATTTGTAGTCAGCTTTCTATTATAGGTACCAAATCATACTCTTGGAAAACTTGAAGGTAATCGACTTTTTATTCATTTTTAAATACCTGGAGCCATAACTTTAACCTACCTTATAAAACAAATGCGGCTTTTTATTTTCACATCAGGATATTTTTAAAAGGTTAGCGTGAAGTGCCTATAAATATGCAAAGATTTCAACAGCTAAGACAAACATCTCAGTAAATAACTTAATTGAGCTGTGAATATTTAGTGATTGAAATCCGATTACTTTCTGGCTTAATTTGTGTACTGCTTGACTGCTCTGCAGTTTCAGGCAATTTAACAATGTAGACAGTATATGGAGATGGAATGTTAAGTAGTGAGTGAGGCATTCAAAGTGAAAACATCGGCGTGGTGTTCATTTTTTTTAAGCATCTCACTGAGTGGGATGCAGCCTCGATTTAAAGGCTCCAAGTCGGCAGAATATATAAAAGTCATGGATGACACAGATTCCCTCCCCCCACATCTTTGGGTAATTAGTTTTACCCTCTTGTTGAATTTTGGTGATCATTAGGCTCATGAGGATTAATAGCATAGCACACAAAATCACCTTCACCCCTGTAAAACCCAGCTCTCTGATGGTAGACAAGTAGGGTTAGTGAGCTTCTGCGATGACCTCATGCTTTCAGCAGACATTCAGCGCACAGGCTCTTCTGAGAGATTCCTTGTTATCCTAAAACCCAGCTAAATGGGTTCTGATATCTTACAGAGCTGTACACCCAGAGACAGTGAAATTTAAGAGGGATAAGTTAGGTCAGTAAAGAGCAAATTTGGACATTGTGTGCCAAACAAACTGGAGTTTTTCTTCCATGTCTTTTTAAAAGGACATTCCAGAATATTGCTTCTGTCATCAGTTTATTTTATTCTACATTCGAAATGAAGCCATCAGTCAGTCTCTCCCTCTCCACCCTCAGCTCTCTAGGCTCAACTGCTTGAATTAATGCAAGAATCCCAGTTTTTCTACATCAATCTCACTCCCCTATCCCGATTCCATTCTTCTCATGGAAGCCAAATGATCTCTTCAAAAACCAGTCGTGTTACTGTCATCTCAAAACCTGACTATGTCTCCTTGGGCCCAAAATCCTTACTATGAGCCGCAGGACTCTCCTGTTTGCACGGCTGCCCACCTCTTTATTTATACCAGCGTATCCATGTGTAACCAACATAACAGTATCAGTAAGATAACTCATCTCTCTTTTGTCATACTAAATAGTCAAAATCTGAATTGACAGGTCTCCATTCAGACCAGCCGCACATCTAGACCTCGACAGCCACACGCAGTGCTTGTGCTGGACGGCATAGTCCTAGAAAACCGAATCATTAGTGCCAATGAGAATATCAGATGAGGAGAAACAAAGGTCGTTAAATGAACTGTTTCCTCCACAGGCTAGAAAATAATTTTCTGGAGTCAAAAAAGTGCCTAAGAAGTAGAATCCTCCAAACTAATAAGTATGCATTTCTACGCTAAATTGCTTTATGTCAATATAAATTGCAATGAGCAATCTAGTAAATTCTAGTAACTCAGATTTAATAGTTGTTCCTTTCATGAGTGTTACCTTTTTGTTTCATAATTATGACATATTAGTGTTGTAACAAATTATGAAGTTTCAGTATAAGTACTACATATTAAATGTGTCTTTACCAACAAAGAAGTGTTTCATGAAAACCGTTTTTGGTATTTATAACTAAATTAAAGCAACAGTAAACACAATAGCAATTTCATAATTATTGTGATAAGCGTGGGATAATTGTAGGAGCTAATAACATCTATCCTTCAAATATTGTAACTTCACTATTAGAGGAACTTAAAATGGATTTAAACATGTTCTAATTTTTATTTTCAACCATTTAAAAAGACGGGAAACTGCTAAAATTGATGGCAGTGTGAGCAAAACTACATTCAATTAGTTCTGTCCTAAATTAGCTTATTGTCTGGTTGATTATACTTTTTCCGCTTTTATGTTACTGAGAACTATGCAATTGTTCAGTCATGAAAGACCATTTACATTCGGTGCTTTTAAATGGTCCTTTGGACTTACTAAATAAAATTCTGAACGCCGAGGTCTAAATTGCAGTGATCATTTAGCAAGTGACTGATGGTCATCTATGCCCAGAGTAGAAACATCTCTTTAAAGTAATCAGTGGTCACAGGCACAGCCAGAAATAGGAATTTAAGTAGAATATCACTTAAACTATCTACATCTCAAATGCAGAATTAACACGAGTCATTATTCCCTGAAATGAGGAGCTGCTGTTGGCAAATTACTAGGAAAGAGCCGTGTTAGGAGAGTTTGCCAAACCTTGCTTTCTCAGTACTAACATGTTTTAGCTGCAGCCTGGAGAGGCGATTTCTTGAGTTCTCGATCAATGCAAGGTTATCCCTGTCTGTGACTGAGATATAACTTCACATATCAAGTGGACGCCGTTTTCCCGAAAGCCACGTGACACTCCAAGCTGTGAGTGCTCTTCCCCCTCGTTATAAACACAGAATCCCATGAAACCATCTGTCCCGTGTGGTCCTGTCCTGAGTACAATTTCATTGTCACTCTTCCAACTGCTTCTGGTTTGATTTTAACATCTTTCCAAGCTTCCATTCAGTCTCTTAGATCTTCAGAGGCTGTTTCTAGATCCTTCCTGGAGGATCCCATCTCCCATCTTAATTCACACGTCCTTCCCAGGAATTATCTGAGCCTGAAACTTTCTGCTGCTGATCGTTCTTTCTTCTTTCAATAAGATTTTGTGACATTATGAAAAATCACACGCCCAAGGTCAGTATGTTCATCTACACATGTGTGAATAAACCTGCTAACTTGATAAACCAGGTATGCTGGTTTTCTTCAAATGTGCAGAAGAAATAAAAGGCCCAGCGTCTACAAAGCAATACTTCTCAACCCCAGCTGCACAGGAGGGTCACATGCAAGGACCTGGGTCCTCCCTCAGGGATTCTGATTTAAACGGCCTGGGGTGAGGTCCAAGCCTCTGTATTCCTAAAAGTAACTCTAATGTACATTCAAGAATAAAAACCCACCCTAAAGGGTCAGAGGAGCCTTAAGCAAGGAAGTCACTACCAGCTTAGACACCGTGGACAGAAAGTCCAGAGAACAGACGTTGCAAAGAGGACCTGCCCAGGAGGGAGGGCCGAGAGTAGCTGGTGAAGTGAAAACCAGGATGGGGAAGGCTGTCTCTGTTAAAGCTTAAAGGCCCTTTGTGAGTAATTTAGAATCAGAATTAAAAACAGAATTAGAAACAGAAAGATATTAAGGAGGTACTTAGTGGCTTAAACCGCCCGCAAAGTGTAAATTAAAATAATGAATCAAGCCAAAATCAATTAAAATGTTTTTTTTCATATGTTAAAGAGAGATAATAAACTGACTCTTAGAAAGATAGACGGTCAAAATTAATGTGTGAATGAGTTGAGTTGAAAAAAATCCCTTCTCTGGACCGTGTGGCTACCTCTACCTACTCGCCCCCTCCTCTTCCCTCCACAGTCCACCAGCATCGCTGAGAAATTGCTTCTTTGCCTCCAATTCACTCGTCCACTCACTGGGACTCTAAGGCCACATTCACCCAGGTCACCAGTGAGCTCTTGATTGGTAATTTCCATGGGTCTCTTTTAGTCATCTTGCAGGGACTCAAGCAGGTTTTGACGGAGTTAACCACTCTCTTAAAGTCCTCTCTCTTCCCCTGGCTTTTGTGACACTACCTTATTGAGTTTCCTCCTGAATCTTGGAAAATCTTACTATGTTTGCCTTTAGTGGTTGATCTGTCCCTTACCATCCCATTCTTACTGCTCTCGGGACTCTGTCTTTGGCCACATCCCATAAATCACACTTCACCCAGGCATTTTTATCAACTCTTATGGTTTCAGCTACTCTTAAGAGGATGGTGACATAAATATCTTTGTCTCCTGCCCAGACGTCCAGCCCAAGCTCTGGAACCTGCATGTTCTGTCCTGGCTTTCACAGGTCATTGCACTCAATATGCTCCAAACCGAATTCACGCCCTTTCTCCCAACTTTTATTACCACGTTCCCTCCGTCATTCTAGTCAGAATTAAGAAAGGATTCTTGACTTATTTTCGCTTCCCCCCCTTATGAAATATGTCGTCTTGCTCCACAAAATATGATCTAAAGACTGAAAGCTTTGGCACCGTCTGAGAGCTTATTAGAAGTGCGGAATCTCAGCCCTCACCCTAGACCTACTGAATCAGAATCTGAACGTTTTGCACGATCCTCTGTTTATTCTTCCCTACGGTGAAGTTCAAGAAGCACCGCTCTGCAATTGTTCACGCCTTAAAAACTCTCTAATTCAACTCCCGCTCTCCACCTCTGCTGCTACTGTCATGATCCAGGCCACGAGTTCTCAAAATCAGCTGCATATTTCAGCACTCAGGAAAGGTTTTCAAATACCCATGCCAGCTTCTACCCCTGGAGATTCTGCTGTAATTCATCTCGAGTGGAGTCCAGGAATCAGTCATTTTGAAAAATTCCCAGGTTGTTTTATTGGGGAGCCAACACCCGACAGCTGCTCATATAAGCCACTGTCACCCTTCAGTTAGATTATTCTAGTGTCTCCTAACCGGTCTCTCAGTCTTCAGTCTTCCTAATTGTCCTTATTCATAATAGAGTGGTCGTTCTCAAAATCCGTGTCTCAGTGGCTGATGTTGACTCCAGCATTAAGCACACACTCGGAGCTAGACAGTCCACACCATCTGTTCCCTATTGTTTATCCAGAGTCGTTTCTCACTAAACCCCCTCCTCCCCTCGTGCCCTTCTGCATCCCGATCATACTGACTTGTTCGCAGTTCACCAACTGGACCATGGTGTTTTGTGACTGTTCCTGCTCTTTTAACAGCTTTATTGAGGTATAGATGAGATACAAAGAGACGTACATATTTAATCTGTATAATTGGGTGAATGTGGACATCTTCCATCACCACAATGAAGAGACATATCCAGCACCTCCCAGAATTTCCTGTGCCCCTTTGTTTTTGTCTTGTGTGCATGTGTAGGGTGTGTGTGTGTGTGTGGTGAGAATGCTTAACATGAGAGCTCTCCTAACAAATTTTGAAGTGCACGATATTCTGTTGTTAACTATAGACACTAGATACTGTGTTGTACCGCAGATTTCTAGACCTGATTGACCTTGCATGACTGCATCTCTATACCCACTGAAAACCTCCTCATTTCCCCCAACCCCCAGCTCCCAGCAACCACTTTTGTATTCTCTGCTTCTATGAATTCACTGTTTTAGGTATGTCATATATGTGGAATCATGAGTATTTCTTTCTCTGTGACTGGCGTATGTCACTTAGCATAATGTCCTCAAGGTTCATCCATGTTGTCACTGATGGGGATTTCCTTCATTTATTAGGATTGACTAATATTCCATTGTGTGTATATGTATGGGTATATATATATACACACATACCACATTTTCTTTATTCATTCATCCACCAATGGACACTTGGATTGCTTCCATATCTTAGTTATTGTGAATAATGCTGCAGTAAAAATGCCTCTGTTCTTAATGCCTCCTCTACCTGTAATGGCTTTCCTGGCCCCCATACAGAGGATCTAGGCTTCGAATACTCAGTTTAAGTATCACATTCTCTGTTCCACCTGTCCTGACCCTCCCCTTTTTCCTAAGAAATGTGTCTGCTGTGCCCTCTTTACCCAAAGGAGACACCACTCATCAGTGGATGGACGCTATCAGGGATAGAATTTGGAGGACTTCAAAACCTAATCTGTACTAAAAGGAGGAACTGATGTGACATGAGAAAATTTTGGTATAATTTATTTATTAAATATTTACTGAGTAGCTCCTGTATGTTAGGCATACAGGACTTGAAGCCAATTCCTGATATTAAAGACGTTAACATGTGAAAAAAAATAAAACAAGCAAGCAGCAATGATACCTAATATTTACTTAATACTTGCTTCATGTTAGACAGTGTCTTTAACCCTCATATAAACTCTAGAAGGTAGACATGATTAAAATCTTTGCACCATAAATGAGAGCAGCAAGGTTTCATGATTTGCTCAAGGGTAGCCAGCTAACAGGTGGGGAAGGTGGGATTCAAACCAGGTATGGTCTAGCTCTCAAGACCCCGCTCTTAAGAACTGCCCTCTACTAATTCTTTACCCTCAAGGGATGATGGCCAAATGGCATCTGAGAGATGCCAACTGTTAGTGGTGTTAATAATCTTCCAGTGTTACAGTCAACCAAGAAAGCTAATTATTTGAAGATTTTTAAAATTCGCTCAGTCTTTTGATGCTGAAAATTTGGCACTTGGACACATCTGGTTAATTCACAGAACTTTTACTCTTCATCCAGATGGCTTGTCATTATAAGTGTCATAACATAACCATGGCAAAACTTGAGCTACTCAAGCTTTTGTAAATGGACCTCGGCACACTCTTTGCTCTTACAGAAGTATGATGCTGACTCGGATACACTGTCAGCTTTTGTGTGATGCCCTATAATTAAGTGAAAATGTATCACAAAGATACAAACCTAGAAAAGAGAAAGTTGGATTGATAAGAGATCTTAAAGCGCATTTCTCCCTGAAGAATCAAGAAAATGGAGAAATATCACTGGCGTTGCAATCACCTCTGTGGACTGAGGAACTGGTGGACAAATGCAAGCACCTTAATGCATGTGTTTCTGTTCAGACGTTCTCCAGATTAGACAAGGGTGTGGCCAGACCTTCTCCCAGCAGTAAGACCGTACATCACAGTATCATCTATCAGGGAACTCAGTCACCAGTATTTTTTGTTTTCATAGGCAGCCATGATCTGTAAACAAGATGAACTTTCTTGCTCTTTAGGCCATTTTAATAATCATAACGTCACATCTCATGTGAAAATGGAGTGGGAACACCTGCCTGTACTCAAACTCTATGGAGCTTACGTTAGCATCAATTTACCTGTTCTCTTACTTCTTTGGGGAAGGAACTGGCATTTCAGCTACTAGCCATTTATTTTACACTGACTAATTTTAAGCTTTGATTCGCATTCATCATAATTAGAATCAGATAATAGCGCTCTATGTGAGGCACCAGTAGCTTCCTTTAGAAAATCAAACGGGTTGTAATTAGGGCCTGATGTGATGTTTGGCAGAACCATGGAGCCTCTGGATCACTTTCTGCCTGTTCTTTGTGAAGAACCATCCACATGAAGCAGCTGGAGCTCCAAAAGGACATCTGACTGGTAAATTGACCTGAGTGATTCAAATTTGATTACATACTGGAAACACATTTAGTTCAAGTTCAGCACATAAATATATATCAGTTAGAATAAAGATCAGTTGCTCTTTTGTTATTCATTAATGAAACTTAATGACTTCAACAAAACATTAATGAAGAAAAAATATTGGCTTGCATAATTCATTTGGAAAAATTAATTAATTGTTATATTAAGGGCAGCCTGTTCCACAAAGTAATTACTGAGGCTTTGATGGAGAATTGCTTTATGTTATTTATTTAGCAAGCGGTTGTTTACCTTTTTCATTTTATATTGATTTGTTATGCACTTAGTTTTTTCTCCTACAGAAGAAAATTGAGTATGATTTAAAATGATGATTCTAACCATGTACTTATAATTGAGAAGGTGACTACATTATAACATGATGTTTACTAAATGCTACATGAAGTACAGAGATAAAAGGATTATCTAGTAGTAATCGCTACCCAGCCACCAGATTCCAACACAATATCTGACAAATAATATCCTTATTTAGTGAGTAACTAGAAGGCAGAAATAGGATAAAACAAACTTCAAGTTGGCATCAAAGCTTTGCTTTTGATTAGGCAAAGTCATGGTTTGTTAAGTATTTTAACACAGAGGTGCCAGAGATAAATATTTTAAAAGAAAATACAATATTTAATGTTTTCTAAAATGCAGTATCAAGGGCTATACGAATGAGTACTTAAACACAAAGCTGAGTCAACACTTCAGAATTCTCATTCTCTTTCAACTTTTGTTTTCTTCTATGACTTTGATCTACATACTAAACCTCATCATATCTATTTAAGTAAAATAGAAAGATTAACAGAAAAATTCTTGATTAGTATATATTGACTAATGACTTTAATTGGTTTGGCATGAGTACAGTTTTATTATTATTATTATTATTATTATTATTATTATTATTATTATTATTATTATTATTATTATTATTACTACTACTACTATTATTATTATTAAGATTAATCCTTAATGTGTTTATTAAATATCTTTTCACTAGCTACAACTCCGAAAGAGCAAGTAATTTTTTTTAAATGATAAACAAGCAATTAAAAGCTTCCCTTCTTTTAGAAGAAAATTATCTGCTGTGAATAAATGAAAGTGTTACTACATTGAATCGCTTCAAAGAGACTTTCATTCCATTACAGGGCAGATTATTTTGCAGGTAATGGCGAGACCACTTGCATAATAGCACTGTGTTTCATTAAGATAAAAAAAGATAAAACCCGAAGTATTTACATCCCAGAATAAATCAGCCCAGCTCTCTGCTGATCGGCTGTGCCTTTTTCATTACTATATGGATGTGATGAATATTTTTCAAAACCTAGTTTAGACAAACTGTTCAGAAAGAAATGAGTTCTCCTGATCAAACGAAAATTAAGGTGAAAATTGATGTCCTTCCTTCCTCCCCCGCCATGGAAATATTTAAGAATAAGAGACAATTATTTCTCAGAACTGTTAAGTCCTCTCAGGATTTGTCTCCTTCATACATTATGCAGCAACTATTTTAAACCCGGCCTCTCTCCGAGGGGCGAAAGATGGAGAAAATAAATGAAGGAATGCCACCGAATATCATTCGTCCTGGAGACAGAAGGCGCATGCATGCTGAGTCCCTTATTTCTCTTAGTCCGGAAAAGCAGATAGCTCAAACCATTTATTTCAACATTAGATTTCTCTCCGCTCTATTCATTTCTCAAGCAACCACCGGATGGCAGCATAGGACGATAAGTCAAAATTGATTCCTTAATTCAAAATCATCCACCAGAGGTTATTAATCAGATGTGAATCCTTTCATGCCTAATGCGTGGAACTGGTAGCAAATTCATTCATGGCAAGAATGTGTGTGATACTTGGTCCCACCGTGTGTGGTTGCAGTGACACCTCTCCGAGTAATTTCTCAGTTGAGCCCGGAAGAAACCAGAACAGAATCTGTCTTTCATGCTGCAGTATCTTGGTGGGTGTGAGCAATGCAAACATGAATTTGTAGTGGGAAACATGAGAGCTTCGAGAAAAATGTAGAAGAGCTGACCACGACAGCCTTAGAGTTTGCTTTTTAAAAATCAGTCCCAGATTTCCTGTCTCTGGTCCCATTTCCCTCTCTCATAAAGAAGAAAGTAAAATGTGCAGAAATCCATTAGGATTATATCAAGTTATTTGGGCTCATTAATACAAGATTTTTAATATCCCCTACTATCTTCTGCAGAACAGGATATAATTTATCTTCAGACTGGACAGACTAGCCAATGAGTTTTTGGTACTTTTTCCCCCCTGTGCCTGCTTCAGGATGCCTCAGAGGTCACATTGCTCCCTCCTACATTATTTCTGTTTCTCCTCCATCTGAGTGCCTCCACCCTCTATTTGGAAGCCTTTGTTTATCAAAGAAGCTCCATTCAGCTTTCTCGCATTTGCCCTCTGGGTACCACCCACCCAGGTGTCCCACCTGAGGCCTTCTCTTCTCAGCCTGGCCAGTCTTTTCTCCTGCTACCAAATTGCTCTCTGAGAGTGTAAACCTTAATTCTTTTATTAACTGAGACATAATTGACATATGACATGGTAATATCATGGGCAAAGTTTCAGTTGTACAACAAAATGATTCAATATTTGTATACATTGCAAAGATACTGGCTAATATCCATCACCACACAGAGGGACAATTTTTTTTCTCGTGATGATAACTTTTAAAAGGTACTTCTTAAAAGTTTAAAAACTGCAATATTTTTTAAAAAATCATTTAGATTTAGACCCCCCACATTCTATAATTTGTTACTTTACACGTATTTCCTATTTTCTCACACGCATACAATTACTTCAAATGCTGTTACTTGTCATGCTTAGAAATCCTCATTTAGAACAGCGTTTTCACTGGGATATTGTGCAATATCATTTACTAGGAAACATGTCGCAAAGAAACATCCATTTGAGGAATGACACATGTGCTTCCTTTTGAAAAGAAGAAATACACATTAACATATGAAGTGTCTGAGAAGTCCCACAGAAAAGAACTATTTCACCTTTTGTAAGTCCAGCTTTTAAAACCCTGCTATTACCTTGCGTTAAGAAATGCTGACTTCGAACATATAAATCAAAACATGAAGATTACACTTTGAAGTGCATAATATCTCTCACATACAAAACTGAAATTTTGACACCGCAAATACCGAAATTCCAGTGCACTTAGTTGTCAACCCAGAGTATCTGTTAACATTGAAAATACCATCAAATTCCAAAATTCCTGAGACAAAAGTTTTAAGCCTATTTTAAAAGTTTCTCATACAAATGTTGTAAATCATTCAGTTAATCTAAAATAAATCTTTTGTGTGAAAATTTTACGCTGTGAGACTCAACTTAGACCCATGAAAACGATCTAATTTATCGATAGATGTTGCCATCTAGTGGCCATTTCGTAAATCACAGTTTGAACTCAAACATTTGGCTGAAAGCTGTCATAGTAATTGTATTCAGAGACAGAATTTTAGAGTAGTTTATCACTAAACTCAGACTAATTTATAAGTTTAGAAATTTAATTTTTGTTGAGTATCTTCTTCAGGAAATCTTATATTTGATTTTCAATTCATTTATACAAATATCTAAATTTACTGGGTTCCCCTGACTATACACAGTAATTTACTATTTTAGGGGGTTGGATGTCAGGCTGATTTTGGCTTGACGCACTCATACATGTTTCCACCTAGAAGTTCACATGCATTTAATTTACAGATTTTCCGATCATGTCAAGTTAGTGATACTCACATTGCCTTTTGGAAGAAATAATACTTATTGTTCATAATGTATCAGTTTAAAGGCAAGAAACTAAAATTAAGCTTGTGGTCAGTTACCCAAGTGATGCACTGTGCCTCCTTTAAGGCCTAAAAATAATCACCATTTCATTTAGTTAACACATACGTTGTAAAGGTTTAGATATCTTCCTT
Organism: Camelus ferus; assembly: GCF_009834535.1. Classification (NCBI taxonomy): domain Eukaryota; kingdom Metazoa; phylum Chordata; class Mammalia; order Artiodactyla; family Camelidae; genus Camelus; species Camelus ferus. The sequence continues at coordinate 14,202,677 of NC_045719.1, forward strand.
CATTGCAGCTGAGTAGGAGGGAATGGAGAAAGAGAGTAGTTTTTACAGCTTACTTACTTGGAGGGAAATTCAAAAGTACTTGGGGGAATGTAAGCACCAAATATCAAGTAAGAGGGGGGAAAGTTAGATGTGTAACAAATTTAGGGCAATAAACAATGTTAACATGAACACAGACTGAAGTCTGAGATGGTTGCCCTAAGAGAGCAGTGAAGTAAGAGAGAACACAAGACAGGGTAGGGGCTGGCATTTTCAAAGTGGGTATTCTGCATCAGTGCCTCGCCAGTAGAATTTCAAATGTTCAAAGCTGGGCTAAAATGGTAGAGCTGTCACCATCTTATTTCAAATATTTTTAATCTTTGGAATTAAAAAAAAATTTATTCTTTGTAGTAAGAACATTTTAAATGAGCTCTGTCGTCTTAACAGATGTTTAAGTGTATAATACAGTATTGCTGACTGTCGGTATAATGTCACACAGCAGATTTCCAGAACCTTTTCATTTTTCACAACTGAAACTCTGTAGCCAGTGGGGACAGCAGCTCCCCCATTTCCCCTTCCCCTGGCTCCTGGCAACCACCATTCTCCTCTTTGCCTCTACAAATTTGACTATTTTACATACCTCATTTTAGTGGAATCAGGCAATACTTGTCTCTCTAACTGGATTAGGTCACCTAAAGTCCTCTAGTTTCATCCATGTTGTTGCATATTGAATATCTTCTTTTTTTTTAAAGACTGAATAATATTCCATTGAATGTATATAGTACATTTTCTTTATCCATCTGTCAGTGGAAACTTGGGTTGTTTCCCATCTTGACTACAGTGAATAGCAATGCAGTGAACATGAGAGTGTGACTAACTCTGTAATACCCTGATTTCAGTTGTTTTGGATAAATACCCAGAAGTAGGATTGCTAGATCATATCATAGTTCTGTTTTCAATTTTTTGAAGAACCTCCCCATAATGTTTTCCATAGCAGCTGCACCATTTTGCATTCTTACTAGCAATGGACAAGGATTCCAATTTTTCCACATCCTAGCTTGTTGCCCTTTGTTTTCTTGATAATACTCATGCTGACAAGTGTGGGGTGATATTTCATTGTGGTTTTGATTTGCATTTCCCTGATGATTAATGGTCTTGAGCATTTTTTTATGTACCTATTTCTTCTTTGGATAAATTGCTATTTAAGTCCTCAGTCTATATGTTAATCAAGTTATTAGTTTTTTTGTTACTGAGCTGTAGGAGATCCAAAGCTTTTTGGAGATTTTTACCCCTTAACAGATATGTCGTCTGTAAATGTTTTCTCCTCCTCCATAGGCTGTCTTTTCACTCTGTTGATATTATCCTTTGCTGTGAATCTTTGGAATTTTAAACTAAGATGTTTGAAAGCTATCAGACTCCCAGCTTGCCAACGGAAAAGTCACATGTTTTTTAATGAACATTCTAAAAATTCAGTACGACTAAATAAAGCAGGGAGAGGTGTTTTGAGTGGTTCTGGGTCAGTCTGAGTGACAGTTTTCAGGCCTTTGAATTCGACTCAAAGGCATTCTTGGCCCCATCAGACGAGAGACTGTAGCCACATATCCCTTCACCATCATTGCACCAGCTTCTGACCCCTCATTCCAATTACATTCCAGGAGTAGATGCAGGATCGTCAATGTCTGTATAGCAAATAGTAAGAAAGAGGAGTAGAAAACAGGACTGTGGTCGTTTACCAACTGAGACCCATCTCTGCTTAACGTGTACACAGTGTCCCTGCTGTAACGAGTATGCTTTAGGTTAAGTTTTTTTTTAATATCACAATTTGTTTAAGTTAAACGTGGTTGCAATTGTTATTTTTGCTTTCAACAAATTTATAGAGCTCAGTGGTAGAGTGAGTGCCTAACGTGCTTAAGGTCCTGAGTTGGATACCCGCTACCTCCACTAAAGATAAAAAAAAAAAAAACAAAAAAAACTAATTACCTCCCCACTAAAAATTTTTTTTAAATAAAAATAAATAATTTTTTTTTGAAATTTACAAGAGGAAAAGAAAACCCCTACGACCTAACGGAGAGTGCACTAGTAACATACAAAGATACAGATCTCGTCTTCAAGCAGCTAAGACACAAATTGAAGAAGCGTTCAAGGTCAGTCAATCAGTGTCACATGATAAGGTGCCGAATGTGTATGCTGATCTGATGTGTTGACTGTATTAATTTCAGTAGCCTTTTCTTAACCAGCGCTACCTAATGTCTTGCCACTGTAGTCTACATTTTTCCGTACTTTGATTTTATGACACCCACCTCTGCTTCCTCCCACTGTGCTCACTGTGGTTCTCCGCACACCGCGCTGTGTCAAGTACGTACCATGTCGGCACGTGAGCACACACTCACAGTTTCAAGTTATCTGGCTGGTCCCCCCTATTTTATACTCATATCTGGGAATTTTCCTCTCCTCCTATTTTTTTTTTCTTTTTGGCTCTCTTGAACATTTCTTTCCCACTGGGCCTCAGTAAAGCCTTTTTTCAATTTTAGTAGAGTCAACTGTAACATAAAATAACCTAAACCCTCAGTTTGAATGCTGTCCTTTGGCTTCCAGAGTTCTAGGTTTTTCCTGTTTTTTTTTTCTTTCTTTCTTTTTTACTTTCTCTAAATGCTATTATGGAATATATTTAATAAATGTCTGACCCTAGTTTTGGGTTTCAGGGTCACAATTTAGGATGTTTATCTATCATTTTTCTTGGCATGTTCTTACAGGCTGTCAAAGCCACAAAGCAGCTCATCTCTCTAATGTTTACCTTTGCTTCATTATGAAAATAATCCTTTAAAGTGCTGGCTGGTCAGTCATTCTCTCAAAATGACCCTTTTATTCTCAAAGGTTTTATTTGGACAAATTCTAAGCCCTGAAGCACTTCTTAGTTAATTGAAAGGTAATTGAAAGTAAAAACCAACTTTGAAACCTACCTGTGAGGATATCTCATAATTACAATGTTAACTGAGTTGATTGAATCAACACAATTTTGCAAATTGCCTTTGTAAAGACAATTCCTGTGTCCACATATGACATGTTCTCAGAAGGAAAAGAATCATTCCTTGAAAATGAAAAACATAAGAATCTCGAAAAAAAATTTTAACATGAAATCAATGCTACTAGATATTTTAAACTGTATTTTAAAAGAAACAAGTAATCCTTCTTTTAAATTGATAGCAATAATTTTATAACTTGAAATAAAATGTGATACTTGTAGTATATATTAAAGCATTTGAAATATAAAAATATTTACCAGCTCTGCAAGGAAACCAAACATAGCACCATAAAATATTTTGCATAAATATTACCCAAATCAGAAAAATTTTATAAATAATTACATGTGCAAACGCTATCACTGAGCCTGAATCATTAGGATTTAGTATCTTCCTCATAACACAATGGGGAATACAGCTCAATTTTGGGCCAGTAAACAATGTATCCTTGGATTTTTTTTTTCATTCCCTAGCCCATATGGCAAATGACATGCCAGGAAGTAGGGAGAAACATGGGAAAAAAATAGAATCATTTGGGTAGTTAAAAACTATAGAATTCAACATCAGCAAAATGGCAGACTAGGAAGGTCCAAACTCTCCTTCTTACATAAAAGCATCAACCAAACAACCACAAGCTATCGAAGCCAACTTTGTAAGAGCTCTGGAAGCAAAGGTTTGTGACACAGCAAACCCTTAAGCAAGAAAAAGCCATCTCCAAACTGGCAGGAGAGTTTTCAGTATTTTTATTTGCCATCACCCCAGCTCCTCCCTGGTGCAGTGGTGGTGTCTTGGTCTTAAGCAGCAGCAACCCGGTTCTCCTCACCTTTGGACCAGAGGGAGCAGAACAGACCCTATTTGCACGTTATGGTGTAGATCTGTTCTCATCTGGCTGGAGGATCCGAACGGCTGACTCGCTAGTCTCTGTCTCATGTAACCTGGAACGCAGGCAGGATACAGCGGCGAGCACTCTTCAAAAAAGCCACAAGGGGGATGCAAACTCGCAGACACCTGGAGTAAACGATTATAGGTAGAGACGTGCAATAGACTCTTTAAGGCCTGGAGGAGAATGTGGAGTAAGACACTGGGAAATCGGGACATTGAACAGCAGCTGCGTATGTGGGGATTTTAGGGCATCACGCGCATGCGCAGGCAAGACGCATGCTCAGAAGAGTCACGGGAAGACCTTAAGCTTTTGCCTTAGGCTGATCCGTGAAGGGCTGTCTCAACAAAAGCTAGTCTGTAAAGACTGGGAGAAATAGTTGTTCATTCTTTTCACCTTTTGTGCGTGTGTATGTGTATTTTTGTTTGTCAATGAGAGAAGACTTTACATCTGCTAAAATGGCTACAATCAAAAAGGCAGATAGTAAGCGTTGGCAGAGATGTGGTGAAATCAGAAACTTCATACACCATTTGTGGTCATGGAAAAGGGTACCACTGCTTTGGGAAATATTTTAACCATTCTGCAAAAATTTAAACAGAGAATCACCATGTGATCCAGCAATTTCAGTCCTAGCTACATACCCAGGAGAAATGAAAACATATGTCCACACAAAAATGTGTACCTGAATGTTCATAGCAGCATTATTCACAACAGCTAAAAAGTGGGAAAAAATCCAAATGCTCATCAGTGACGAATAAATAAATAAAAGGTGTGTATCCATACAATGAAATAGTTTTTCACCATAAAATAAATGAAATATTGATACATGCTACAGTGTATATAATCCTTGAAAATATTGTGCTAAGTGAAAGAAGCCAGTCACAAAAAACCCCACATATTATATGATTCTCCTGAAATAAAATGTCCAGAATAGACAAATCTGTAGAAACATAAACTAGTGTTTGCACAGGGGCTGGTGCTCAAAGGGGTTATAGCTAATGAGTATAGGGTTTCTTTTCGGGGTGAAAAAAATGTCTTTTAAATTGATTGTGGTGATGGTTGCACAACTTTGACTATAATGAAAATGATTCAATTAATTACACATTACAAATAAATGAAACGTATGGTATGTGAGTTAACGTCTCAATTAAGCTGTGAAAGTAAATAAATAAATTGATTGATTGGCAGATCGATAAATAAATAAGCAAATGCAGAAAACTCTGGTAGTAGAGATATAATGAAGTTTTTTAACCAGATTGATGCAAATACAGTAAGGAAAGAGGAATAAAATAACAAAAAAACAGATGGTACCAAAAAAAAAATCTGATAGCAAAATGGTAGACTGAAAACCAACTATATCAATATTTAATCAGTAAATCAAACATTAAAAGACTTTTCATTTATTATAAGAGAAGAGCAAGCTATGTGCTGTATGCAGGAAACACACTTCAAATAAAGGCACACATGCGATGAAAATAAAGGAAAGGGAAAGAGATACACTCTTAGAAAAATACTTAACAAAAGAAAACCGATATAGCTATATTACTATCAAACAAATTAGAATTTAAAGTGAAAAATATTACAAGTGATAAAAAGAAACATTTCATAATAATAAAAGCAGCAATTAAACAAAGATGAAAATTACAAATTGTATAAAATTGTCAAAAATTTTAAAAGACAGGTAAATCCATAATCATAATAGGAAGTATAGATAAGTAGAAAGTAACATACTTGGTTTCACTAATAATTGCCCATCATTTCTGACTAGAAGGTCATAGTAAAATTAGCAAAATACACAACTCAGCTTGGAAAAAAAAATCCCCAATGACTGTTCAAAATGCAGGGATTCTGGAACTGCTTAGATTTGGGGGGGAAGGAACAAGTCATCTCATCAACAGAGATATGAAAATGAATGCGGTCAATCTCTGCATGTTTTGCTAATATTATTTTAGGTAGAAAATGGAGAAGCAGGGGAAAAAGCCACTTACATTGGTCTCTATCCTGAAATCTTAACCTCATTAATTTTAAATTAGAATTTTAGGAAAATAGACCATAGCCCAAAACTGAGATTGTGACCTAGTGGTGGCCAGGTATGAAAAATAAATCAATTTTCTCATAGAAACCATCTCGAGTACATTTATCTGATTCATATTTGCTATAAGCAGCAACAGCAGCAGGAAGAAAGCACATAGAAACAGCTACCCACCACACGTGAAGTGCACTGAGCTTTTATGGTGTGTGAAATAAAGCATTTGGTTTTGAAAGAGAAGGGGGAAAGGGAAAAAGAAAACAATGGAAGTTAACTGCAAGCTCAGGTAGAGCTGACGTAATTAAGAACAGGTAAAATGGATTAATGATCACGGTGTCATATACTAGTCATCTCTGATGCCTTCCTAAAATTATCTAAACATTATCTGGGCATGTGGATGAGAAGTGTTGCCTGCCATTTCAGTAAACAAAGGATATTGCAACCATCAAGCCACTATAGCCGCCCCGACAGTGAGCTTTCGGAATTCGGGGTGGAAACAAAAGGGCTGCCCGCTGCCAAGCCCTCAGCCACCGCAGCCGCCCGTCACCCCCAAAGGTGCACTCAAAGGGGACTCAGGATGGGAAAGAACAGAATACTGGCCCTAAATGACTAAGGTGCATCTCAAAGGAATGATTTCAGTGAGCCCAGACTCTTGCATCTTCCCATACATAGAGAAGGGCTCAATTCCTTAACTTAGACGTCCGGTTCTCTTTCATTAACAGCAATCTTTCGATGTTTTGACTACCTGATCTTTGTTGCAAAAACTCCTATACATCCGGGCTCCTCCCTTACCTCTTCGGAGCAGTCCCTCAGAGCTATTTTGGGAGGCTGCCTCCCAGGCTTGAAGTCTTCAGAAAGACTGCTGAATAAAACATAATTCTCAGCTTTTAGGTTGTGCCTTTTTTGTTTTTCCCAGTTGACAGGCACATAAAATAAACTCAAAGATAAAACGAGCTCTGTAGTAAAACGGCTTGACAAGGGCCCTCATCTGTTTTTGTCATGCATGTCAGTAAAAGTAATCAAGGTCATTTTTAATTTATAATAAAAGTTAGGTAAGTTGCCAAATTTAATCTCCTTGAGATCTTCGCTCTAATCTGCTTAATTGTCATAAAGATGGTTCTGTATGTTTATTTGATAGGATCCTTGGAACATAAATATTTATGTCCTTTACCTTTCTTACTGGCTTGAAAGATGATAGGACTATTGGTGCAGAGATGAATAGAAAATCTAGACCATGCAATACAGAGAACACAGATCATGACATAATATGAGTGAGAACATGCAGGCTCTGTTTAAGAGGGATGTTTTTCAAGCACTGGAGCAAAAATGGATGGACTTAGGGTGGAGACAGAATATTCAAAGGTGATATAAGCTGGCTGGCGGGCAGACATCAGATATGAAATCAGACCAGACTTGTGGCTGTAAAGACATGTTAGGAGACAAATCGGTTTCCCATCGTTAGAAGAGGAACAAGCTGCCAGATGCTGACATGGGCAACTTAGGTTCCCCAAGACACATGCTGGTTCATGCCTTTTTCTATATTCTTTGTGATATTCCAAAGTCACTCACAAGAGCGCCTCCCCTGTGACATGTGAAGGACAGGATCTGGCAAGTGGTTAATGCAACTCTAAGACGGGGAGGCAGTAAATATAAGATAAAAAGAATAAAGAGAGAGAGAAAATGGGGGGGGGGCAGGAAGGAGAAGAAGAAATGAGGAAGAGGAAGAAACTGAGAAGAGAACTTAAAAAAAAAAGGCAAAGAGAAAAGAAGAAGAGAAGAAGGAAGAAAACCCTTTATCAGCACTGACTCATCTCACCAGGGGAGCAGGAACTGTTGTCACAACTCAGGTCTCTCCCGAGCTCAAAGCCCTCCAGCGGGCTCCTACCTTATTCAAAGTAAGATCCCAAACCATTATTATAGCCACGGAGCCCACAGGATCTTCCCGAGGTGACACCCCCTCCCCGGCTCCTCCCACTCTGCCACTCAAGGTCAGCGGCACTCGCATCATGAAACAGACCCAGCGAAATCCTACAGCACGGCCTCTGTGTCAGCTGTTTCCTTTCCCCAGAGCGTTCTCTCCCCTCCCACGCCCCACATCCACCCGGGTTCCTCATTCACTTCTTTCAGGTTTTTGCTCAAATGTGACCTGAGTATTAGAACCTTCTGTTACCACTGTTAGTAAAATAAAAATCTTCCATATTTCTCTAGTCCCTTATTCTGCATAATTTTTTTCTTTACATCATTTAATGCTGCATGACATATTATACATGTTATCTGTACGTTTTGCTAATTATCTGTCTCCCTTCCCTTTTTGGGGTTTAATTGTCATGAGAACACAGACTTTGGCTATTTTATTCAATGCTGTATCTTTAGCTTCTAGAACTTTGCCTGGCATGTGATAGTCGAGCAAGAAATAATTGTGAATGACTTACTGACTGAGAGGGAAGGAAGGAAGGAGGGAAGGAAGGGAGGAAGGAAAGCAGGAAGGAAGGAAGGAAGGAAGGAAGGAAGGAAGGAAGGGGACTTGCTTTAGACAATAAACTGAAGTACAGTGAAATTAAAGTTTATCCAGATTACTTGGCAAGTTAAATACTTTCCCCATAATGGGCCAAACAATCTTTGTAGATATTTAGAACATAACTGCTTTCAAATTTTAAACTGTTGTTTACTTTGGGTATACATGTGTGTTTTTGTTTTCTTTTTTTGTACGTCTCTTTGGATCATTGTTGTGATGTCTTATTTTCAGCTCTCAAGATAATAATTTATTCTGTTGTTACACGTTTGGTATAAGTGTTGGTGTGTAGCTTCAAGATAAGAAATTAGTCTAATTGGCTGCCTGAGATAATTTGCTTAATTAGATTACCTGGAAATCTGGTCAGAAAACAGTCTAGAGGAGCTTACAGCCTTTTCAAATATCAGCAAATGTAGTTTTTATAAAAAATGAAAAGCCATCCTGGATCTAAAGCTCTTAGGATGAGAAACCCTTCCTTCGGATCCCCAATTTCTTGAAGGAGCGTAAACTCTGAAATTCAGGCACAACCCATGAATAGATGAGTAACAGAGAACCTTAATTTTAGTCTGATAAAATTTAACATTTTTAAAATTTTTGCCAGTCAGCTTAATAGGAAGTGAGGGGAGTGTCAAGATAAAAACAAAAAGTTATGAAAAAACATTGACACTTTCTACATCTGAATTTGTGATCGTGGATGTTATTTGTGTCCTAGGCTGACACATTTATAACACAGAATTCCTTCTTTTTTTAAATTTATTTATTCATTATTTTTAATGGAGGTACTGGGGATTGAACCCAGGAACTCCTGCATGCTAAGCACACACTCTGCCACTGAGCTCTACCCTCCCCCGCATAATTCCTTCTAAATGATATATGATCTTTCTGAATCGAGAGGGTGAGGTGAATAAGGCTTCCTCTTGAAGAAAACAGTATTTTGAGAGTTGGACTGAGGGAAGTAGTCGTATTTAACTCTGAGGACTGTTCCCAGAGTGGATCAGATACATCCAGTATCACCAAGTTAGAATCATAGAGCAAAAGTGGGACTAAACCAGCGTGATCCTAATAAAATTCACACCACTCTTTTTCCTCTGTACTTTGGTTATCTTCTCCTATGCTTAATATACTTAAGCCATTTTCTTGCATTGCCCCACATAAACTTCTATTATATATCTGCTTTAACTTGTCTATGATGATTTCATATTGAGAAAAAAATACAGAAATTTCAGTGTATCAGGAATCTCTGTGAAATTTCACTTCAGCTTGAAACCCGTCACATCATGTCAGAGAAATCTGCAGTGTCTGAGCCAGAACGCCGACGTCTCAGCACGATGCTGTGATGGAACCAGCGACGTGGTCAGCTCCGCAGACAGACTTGCCTCTATGCAGGAAGTCAGTCTACTAGGGGTAACATGGAAACCCGCCCTTTAGTTTAAAAATATATAAACACATATCACACAGCATGTATTTACCTTACGTATTTGAAAAGAAAACAATAAAATCAATTTTGAAAATATGTGGGAACTTAGGAATATTCAGGTTTCTTCTAGAATAGGATTACATCTATTTGCTTGCCCCTAAGTGAAATACTAGCTTATAATAGCCCAAGGGCATGTTTCCCCCCCCCCGTGGCTGAACTGTGCACAGGACACAGAGAAGACGTAGGTTGCAGGTGCTTCTGCCAGTGGTTAGCTTCTTTGAAACTGTCTTCTGAAGATCTTTCCACATTTGACATCATACATGATAGCAGTGCTTCTCTGGTGCTGCCCACGTGTTTGTGCGGCCCCAGCTGCCTTCCGGCTGGGCTCAAACCCAGGAGAGTTCTGGGTGACTGAAGGTTGTGTCCCCCACTCTCAAGCAGATACTTGAAAATAAGCCATGGACACTGGGAGCCAGAGGCAATGGCAGAACACCAAGCCTCTCCTACCTTGAGGCCTCGTGGAAATTACCTCGCCCCCAAGAAAGGCTGAAACCAGTCTTTCTTGAAGGGATGTATATTGGTTTGTTTTTTTTAACGTGATGAAAAGCACATGACATGAGATGTACCCTCAACAAAATGTTTACGTGTATAATATTGTTAACTGTAAGCCCAATGTTGAGCACAGATCTCTAGAACTTTCATCTTGCCTAACTGAAACTCTATACCCATTTCCCCCTTTCCCCCCAGCTTCTGGTAACCGCCATTCTACTTTCTGTTTCTGCAATTTTGGCTACTTTTCATACTTTATGTAAGTACAGTTGTGCAGTATTTGTCCTTCTGTGCCTGGCTTATTTCATTTAGCACAATGTTCTCCAGATTCATCCATGTTGTAGCATATGGTGTGGTTCCCTTCTTCTTTGTGACTGAATGGTGTAGCTGCTGTGAAAAATAGTATGGATGTTCCTCCAAAAAGTTTAAAAAACAGCTACTATATGAGCTAAAAGACTTGAAATCAGGATCTTGAAGAGGCATCTGCATTCTCGTGTTCATTGCATTATTCACAGCAGCCAAGAGGTGGGAACACCTAACTGCCCATGATGGGTGCATGGACAAAGAGAAGATGGCGCACACCCTCAAAGGAAGGGTGCTTCTTGCCTTTTGTTTCGTGATCTCCAGTTCCTTGTTCGTTTGAATAGTAGGTAAGAACCTGAGTTTACTTCTCCAGAAGTTCCAGAAATAGATCTCCTTCTATTTCTCTATTACTCAATTTCTTTTTCAAGTCATTATTGAGGAGGCAGAAAAATAAACCTCAGTCTTTTGGAGGTTTAGCTTCACTTCCCTTTTCTGGGGTTGAGTGTGTGTCTCAGTCACTCTGACAGAGACCCAGGGACACCAAGTAGGGAGAGTGTCTGCCGGCTGGTCGTCATTCCACATGGGTGGTCACCAAGGCAGTTTCTACGCTTACTTCACAGTCACCTGAGTGCTTGAGACCTGAAATCTCTAGGTGTTAATTCTATGGCACATTGACAGAGCATCTAAGAAACACCAAAGGACTTAGTTGCATAAATGGGATGATGGTTGGAGAATTTTTAAAAAACTATCAGAAAGAAAAACATGTTATAGAATTTTTGTATTGTGAGCACAGATTTTGGGGGGGGGGGGAAATAAGTGTTTTTTTCCTCCCCTCCTCTTTTTTTTCCCTAGATAAGCATAAACTTTTCCCTAAACAGAGATTAGATACTGTGATACTGTTTTGTATTATATTCAACTACATTTTCACTGCCTGTATACCTAACACTTATAAGTCTTTTACTATGTACAGGCAATGTTCTGAATGCTTTAAATATGTTAACTCATTTAATCAACCCCCCAACCCCATAAGGTTGGTATTGTTATTTTGATTTTAAAGATAAAACTAAGACTTGGAGAGGGGATAAATAGCCTCTTTAAACACAACAAAGATAGTACTGAAGATCTGTTTCCATGCCAGTCTTAAGCACAATTTTGCAACATGATCACCTTGGAATAATGTCATCTCTAAAAATAGCAAAGACAAGAAATCAAATTAGCATTGTTTTATTACATCCTATATCTGTAAATCTTGTTTTATACATCAAATTTTTGCTTACTTTAACCTGCCATGTTTCTCTAAAAGCAAAGTAACTTCTTATAATAACAAAATTAAAGCTTTGTTTAAAATATTGCAAAACCAACCTCACTGCGTTTTAGACAGATAGTAGTGGCTTCCTTATAAAAATAAGAAAAAATAATCTGTACATTTATAGAAAAGTTCAAAGACTGGGGAAGAAAAATAAAAGCTTCCAAAAGATATTTTCTTTCACACTAAAATAACATCATTTTTCACCTTACACATAAGGAAAGAAGAATATGTTAAAAATGTTTGCACTAAAAATAAGAAGCTTTAAAAGGAAAATTACTCTTTAAAATGTCTACGTCTAAAATGCTAAATTTCAGGGGCAAATTAGAAAACAGAAAATGGAGCATCAAATAAAAAACTTTAAGCACACATCTGATTGAAGACCTCCCATCGCAGTGCCCAGAGGGCTGCGTAAGGGACACTGCGTTCCCCGGATCGCCTTGTTCGTTGGTCCTGCACAGCCAGTTCAGGCCCATCCCAGCAATGCCTTCAGACTCAGCATGCAGTCAGCTCTCCTCTCTTCTCCATTCCACGCTCCAAAGAAGGTGAGGCAGGGACAAAGGGTTGGTGACACTTCACCAAAATTGAGTGGCAGCCACCCCTGGCCTGAGAAAAGAAGAAAAAGGGAAGGCCTGGCCTAGGACAAGTGAAGAAGCAAACAAGGTGACTTTTATTCCCACTGGCATCCCTTTGGTGGCCTCTCTCTTTGTCCTTGAAGGCCCAGGTTTTCATGCTGCTCTCTGTGCAAATACCCAACTCGGGCTTGCCCTCTCCCAAAGTCCCCTATGTCCCCAAACGACCACATAGTCTTTTTCTTTCATGAATTCAAAATTCTTAATTCTTCTATTATTTTAAAAATCCTCATAAGAAAACAAACTCATATAAAATTAATTCATACTGAAGGGTGATTGGCCGCACAGCACAACTTTTGGTCTAAACTTTCTTAGTGTAGTTTTCACAATGTGGCTATGCTTTTTCTTTTTCTTTCTTTCTTTCTGGTTTTTGTTTTTTGTTTTTTGTTTTTTTTTTTTTTTTTTTTTTTTGCTTTGTTTTGTTCTAGGAGGGTAATTAGGTTTATTTATTTACTTATTTTTTTTTTTAATGGAGGTACTGGGGATTGAACCCAAGATCTGGTGCATGCTAAGCATGCGCTCTACCACTGAGCTATACCCTCCCACGTGGCTATGCATTTTTGAGACCTTACTAGGGCAACTGAGTAGAGAGAACTTCTCTTTGTGATCTAGTTGCTACCCAAAAGGAAAATAAAATTCCAGTAGTCCTCAGAGCAAATAACTAGGTGCTACCGATTTTTTTAGAGCTAAAAAATCCAGCATAATTTCCCATGATCTTAGCATTCCATTTTTATCTACATCTGGAACAAGAACAGAATTTCTAGCCCAGATAGCCGTTCAGCTATATTCAATCAAGTACAGCTACTATTAGTTGGACTAATATTTGGGAAAATATCTGTAAAGGAGAGGAGGTCCTTTATAGACCTTAATTCCAGTGCTATAGCATGAGATTTGCTGGTTGTCTATTTACTCATCAGTAAAGGAGGCAAAATCTGTTTTAACATTTTAAACTTCTTGAAAAGATAAGTAACAAATTGCTTTAAAATTACTAATTGGTACATAGCATAATTTGAAAATTTAGGAAAATTCATATATATTCATATTCATATGTATCTATAGAGAGAGGTATAAATTGAATTTTGCAATATCCCTTTTGGAAACCTCCAGGATGTCTGAGAAAGACGTGTCTGATAGTAGCAGTGTGACATTATCTCTTTGTGCAGGTTTCTGCTAACGCAGTGAATTTGGCTTCCAAATTATTTAAAAAGTCAAGGCCATCTTCTTCCTGTTTTTCACTGCAGCAGCCCACAGAGCCAGCTGGAGACCCGCGTCCTTCATAGTTGTACGTAAGGACGTAATCTTGAGACGGCATGCGGTCTTCATCCTGATTACACAGATGCAATTTCTGTAAAATAAAAAAAAATAAAAAAAGAATTGTATTACTGTTTTAAACACACTTAAACAGATGAACATAAAATATATTTTTTTATTTACCTTTTATGTTTAATTTTTAACCAGTGTGTCCTCTAATGGATTCCTACATACAAAAAATGCACAGGGTTGGTCTCTGTCACAGCCATACCGCAAAGTCAGTATATCTTACATTTCTAGTAATCCATTCAAATAAAAAAAAATGATGTCTACACATGTTATATTTAAGTACATTTAAATCACTATTAAATTCTTATCCCTATATTTTATATCTGGAGGTCAGGCTAGTTCACAAAATGGTGACAACATGCATTGTGGTTAGATATTTGAACTTGGATGGTGAAACAGTCCTGATTTTGAGACAGAGCTTGGCTTTACATACTGGCTACAAGACTTTGAGCAAGTTACTAGACATATTTAAATCTCTGTTTCCTCATTTCTAAAACAGGAATACAAACAATGACTACCTCACAGAATCATTATTAAATGATGCAATAATAGCACTTGAAAAATACCCTTATTACGTTCAGCACATGAAACATGGTCAATAAATGTCTACTACGATCTCAATTATATGCAGATATAAAGTGGGTAAGGATTAAAATATTGTCTTCAGAATCAAGTTTCCAAGAGAGCCACACATGGCAAAATTAAAAGATGCACAAAAAAAGTCAGTGAAATTTAAAATACTCAGGATGACCCACATTGCAAAAACCCACATTGCAAAAGCATTGGGATGGAGGCCATGCATTTAGCCACACTTATCCTTGCTGTTTGTCACTGGCCTGTCTGCCAACTTGTCCAACTCCTGAACCTCCCCACTTTCTTACCTGTGTTCCCGTTCCCTCCCCAAACCAGTGCTTCTTTCCTTGGCTTATGTTATCCGGTGTCTTTCTTCATGACCATTTAGCCTCACATCCCATGACTTGCTGATGTGCACAATGAAGAACACTTTACCTAAGACTGCTTCTTAAGCTTTGCTCCTGCTCAACCTGATCTTACATGAACACTGACTGTCTAGAAACAGAAAAGTATTAACACTTGAATTTGATTTAAAAAAAAATGCTATGGACCTATGGTAACCTACAGCCGTGTCACAGAATGTTGCCCACTTGCTGTCCATCAAAGGGCTTCAGGGCTTCTGGACCAGTGTTTGTGTTACGTGGTACTCATGCTCTCTGATAAAAGAAGTGAAAACTTAGTACCGGAAAGAACATATAATCCCGTGGCTTTCTAATCAGGCTGCACATTTGAATGACCTGAGAGGCTTTGAAAAAACTAAAAGCCAAACCAATTAAATCAGAATTTTTCAAGGTGAAGTGCGGGCATTAGTATTTTTTTAAAGCTCCCCAGGGAATTTAGATGCCCTGCCAGGACTGAAAACCCCTTATTGAATCCTTTTTTCTTTCACACCCTTGCTTTCCTCTGAATTAGAAAACACTTTATATTTGCATGGTGTTTTTCACATGAAAAATAGTTCCTGCAGGTCATATTTTTTAATGTTCATCATAGAATTGTATACAGATGCTTTGTTTTCACAGAGAAATGCAGATTGGACTGGGGGAGTTTTGTAATTGTGAAGGATGAGATTTGTTTTTCATGTTCTTCTGTATTAAAAGAGTTCATCAGATAAACACACACCTAAAAATGAAATGTAGCTTCAGTGAGGGACAGTAGAACCTCTGATTTTCACGAGATTTTAGAAATTAAGAGAAATATGACAGATTAAATAAAGTCTCTCTGCTGTTAGATAACATAACAAAATCAAAGAGCAGAGGCAAAAATAACCAGAGATTGAGAAAGAAAGGATACATTGAAGAATATGGTAAATCAGTTTTGAAAATACATGTTAATCTCAATTTCCTAGGGTCCTCCACTTGGACATTTAAATGATAGAGTCAAAACACTCAGGGAAACTCACTTCACCGAGACGGGACTGAGTGAAACTGTGCCACTCTGAGTAAGTATGTCTGGAGTTGTCCGTCTCCACGGGGCCTCCCCTGCAGGACTCCAGGGTGTGATGCTGCCCGGCCCCCCGGCACGACTCCAAGGTCTGGTGGCCTCCTTTTATCATCTCAATGGTCTCCTGGCCTCCGTTTTTGACTCCTGATCCTATAGTACCACACAAGCCTTGGCTAGAGTTGTTGACTGTCTGGGTCATAAACCCATTGGCAGAACACTGAAATGAAATAAAGTAAGACGATTCACATTGGGAAGAAATGGATTCCAAGTAAAGTCAATGGAAGGCAAAGGAGACAGTTCCTTTATTCAACCTTTTATTCATCCATTCATTCAACAGACATTTATCATTTTCCAATTAGGTGCCCAGTCTAGGGAGGCAAAAATAAAGACATGGTCTCTCAGTGGCCCTGGAAGCCCTTATTCCAAAGAGGCAGAAAATAGACAATTACTTTAAGAATGTGATTCCTCTGATATATAGATGAACACAAAAGGCAACAGAAATGGAGGAGGAGCATTAAAATTCAAACCCAGGGAGAGTAAGCAGAGCAAACTGGGCAAACGCTGAGCTGAGGGAGTCCTGCTGAGAAATGGAAGGAAGAAGGCACTGCCTGCAGGGGGGGCCGGGGGCAGAAGACACACAAGGTCCTTGGGGGAGCCCACCTTCAGCGTGTTGAGAATGGCTGCCACAGCGAGTCCAGAGACAGAGAGAGCGAAGGAGCTGGAGAAGTTATAACAGACAGGAGGACCTGAAGAGCCATATGCCATGCTAAACATTTTAGACTACCTTGAAGACTATGGGGACTCAAAGAAGGGTGTTTAATAACAGGAAAGGGATGTATTTTTTAAAAAATCATTCTAGGTACTAATGTGAAAGACAGGTAAGAAAGAGACAAGTTTAGTGTCATGGAAATCAGGGAGGTCATTGAATCATTTTAGGTGACAAAACGAAAAGGATCTAAGCCAGTCTTGGCAATAATGTGTAAAAGAAGGGGATAGAGTCCATGGAGAGCTTACTGGTGGTGAGGTGGATAAGGCAGCAAAGGGAGGAGTCAGGAATTATTCTGATGTGTTTTGCTTGTGCAACTAGATAGTGTAATTCACTGAAACAGGAGAGAAGGACACACTTGTGGGTGGGAGGAGGGTGAGCCCTTTGATTGTGGATGTGGTCACTCTGAGAAACGTGTGGATATCCAAAGTGAGCATATGAATATGTGGTCTGGAGCTCAGGTGAGAGAGCAGAGCTGGAGCTGGAATTCTGGGAGAGGGGAGCTGAAGCCATGGGAATAAATGATATCACACAGAGAAAATCGTGGACTGAAAGAAAAGAAGGCTAAGATTAGACTGACAAAAAAAAAATCATGTTTTAAAGAGGAGGATAAAGGAATTGGAGCTGTGAGAGAATTAATCTGGAATAGCCACTGAGATAATAAGGAACCAACGAGGCGTGACTCTGAAGCCAAACCAAGAGAGGATTACAGTAGGGGGGTCAATGATGTAGGAAAAAATCAAAGAACCGGTTCAGACAAAGTAAGCAGCACTTGGTAAAAAAGTGGCCGGTGGTGATCTTTATCACAAGAATTTCCACGAAGAGCTGAAGGTACAGAAAGTAATGTCATAGGGAAATCGAGTAAAAATCTTTCTCTCGAAAAGTTCAGTTTCAAAGAAAAAGAGAGCTGGAGGGAAGCAGAGGAGGACAAGGAGTCAGGAGAATGTTTTTAAGCGGAAAAGACGTGACTGAACATTAACTCAGTGCTGGAACTTCGCACCAGGAGAGAAGGTTAGTGACAGCAGTAACCCCAGCGTGACGGTTCCAGTTACAAGCCAGCTCTTTCACGCCGAGACCCCGCTGTAACCGGGCACCGTTGTGCCATCTTCTAATTTATTTTTGTTTAACATGCAGAGTCTCTATCAAAGCAAAGATCTGCAAGTGCAGATGATTTGCTGGATCTGTAATATATCTACACAAGTTATACACACTGTCTCGCTGCCTTAGGAAAGAATACCAGAAAAGAGAACTGAAAAGTAGCCATTTGGTGGCACTGCTGCCCCACATTTTTTGCTTAGGTTGTCGCGACCGTAAAATTCTATTACCCTCCCCACCCCACCCCCCAAAAAAACCAAAAGAAAACAAACAAAAAATTCCTGATCATCCAATCTCCTTGATGGTGTATTTGTGTCATTATAAATGCAAGTTCAGGAGCATATGTCTAAGCTAATGAAAGGAGAACTGAAAATAAAGTTAAAATCAAGGCTGAGCCCACAGTGCTATTTCACATTCTCTCTGGTCTCTGTTCCTTCCTGCCTGCCTCCAGGTGCCTTCCCAGGTTTATTTTCACAGGGCATCAACCACCCCCCCCCCATGTCAATATTTCCAGATTTACTTTTCCAAGTCCTGATTTTTCACCCAAATCCTAACCCCATCTGAATGCCTTTGACTTAAACTCAGATCCAAAACTAACATCATCACCTTTACTCACTACAGTAAAATGAGTTTACCCATTCACTGTGACATTTTGTTGCATTTTTGTAAAAAAATACACCTAAAATTATATTCTGGTAAAAGTTAATAATTTTAAGTCCTTTTGTGGAGTGTTCCTAACAGAGAACAGGTAAATAGGTATATGTCATGGTGACGTGGCCAGTCATTGCCACCGGCTCTAGCATCAAATGGCAAAGAAGAAATATAAAGTACAGTTCAACCATTCCATCCTCAGATATAAAATAAGAACCTAGTGTGAGTCAAACACTGTTAAGGGGACTGAGTCTACTTTCTGAATGGAGAGATAATTACAGGGTTCCACATGCGGACACGGCCTACGTAGATGGACTACGATTTTTGCCTGATGGTGGGGAGGAAGTGAAAAAGACAGTCGATAAGAAAAGCACCTTCACCCTGAGACAGAGAAAAGGCTTGATGCAAAGTCACTGCCCCTGGCTGTGGCTTCTGTCACACTGACTCCACTTTCTGTTTTGTTACTTAAAAGTAAACAATTTTATCATTCATCCATTTAAAATATGTCTTATCCATCCGTGTTTTAATATTCCAATCACCGTTATCCTAATAGAGTTATCTCATGTGACTCTACCAAGAGATCCGAGTCCTTCATCCTCCCCGTTCCTAACGCCTTCCTGTGCTCGCTGGTCACCCTGCAGGATCAGCATCACCCCACTCGCACTCTGCCACTTCCGTGCACAAAAGCCTCGACTGGCTCTCCCTGACCGAGAGAATCTGACCAAGTTAAAAATATAAATTAACTCCTAAATTTTGAAATAACTTCATAAGGATGAGTTAAACAAATGATACTCAGAGATAAATATTCATTAAAGAAAAATTACTCACCACCTTGTCATCTCCAGGTGCTTCTGTGTTGGATATAATTAAGTTTTGCTGTGCCACATCTTCAGGAAAACCCTTTCTTTTTTTGGCACTAAAAACTCCACATACTAAAGTTAGCAATACAGCTGAGTTAAAACAGAAACAAAAACAAAGTTTAACACGCATAAAATGAAATAGTCATCTTTTATGTCTTATTACCTAAGGTGCACAAGAGGAAACTGAAGTCATTAAGCACAGTATACCATGAATTACCTTGCTCTTTCTAAATTAACAGGCCATGATTTAGCTTAGATTTTAAAATTTAAAATGATTATATGTGTATTTTGATTATAGCCCTCTTTAGGAGTTTGAATTCTGCCCATCATTTTAAAGTATTTCGAATCATGAATTAAACAGTTATTTAAAAAAAAAATCCATGGCATTCATTTACGACAAAGCCTTTAAAGAGATTTATTGATTCTTGAAAGAGTGGCTTGCCTACATGAAAATGTAACAGAACATACTTTATTTCTCAGAATAGATTTATCTCCTAGTATCTTTATTCAACCTACTTTGTGTTTTGCCTATTGAGAATTTTCATTCCACATCATAATTGTGGGAGGTTGAAATATGTGATAATAAAATTAATAGCAACAATGGGTTTTTACAGTGTTCTACAAGGTTTTACGATGTTCTACAAGCCCCACTGTGAAACTAAAGCCCCAAATCCAGCCCATTGTGTCCTGAGCTGTGTTTTTTTTATATTTTAAATGATTAAAAAATAAAAAGAGTAAGTTTATTACATGTAAAAATTATATGAAATTCAAATTTTAGTGTCATAAATAAAGCTCTCATGGAACACAGGCATGCTCATGGTTTAAATATTCTCTATGGCTGCTTTCTTGCTAGAAGGGCAGATTTGCTCAGTTACAACTGAAACCATATGGCTTGCAAAGTTTAAAATATATAGTAACTGGCCCTTTATAGAAAAAGTGCGCCAACCGCTGGCAGCTCTGTGCAGCCGCTTGTTACCTTTCTGGTTCCCTCTATTACCCCTCCCCTCATCCACTGCTCCGTAGCCACACGGGTGCCCCGCCATCCTTGACTTCTCCAGACATTGCCTCACTTCAGGGCCTTTGAATGCCTTTCCCCTCTTCCAAAAAGCATCCAAGATAACTTCTCAGTTAGGCTGGCCTAAGTGTCTATGGAAAACTGCAGTCACCAGCACCCATCCCCACACTCACCCACACGCACTCTGTAGCACTACAGACCCTAATTATTTTGCTCAATTTTTCCCCTCTACAGCATTTAATTTATTAATTAGTTTACTGTCACAAGGCAAACTGTTTGTTTTTGCCTGCTCTGTTCATTGGTGAATCCCAAGCATCTAGATAGTTTCTGACTTATAGCAGGTGTTCAATATGTATTTATTTGTTGAGTTGATGAAAAATAAGAAACACTTATTAGAAATCTCCCATGTGCTGTTTTAAGCTCTGCATTGTATTAACTCAGTGAATCTTCAGGGCTACCCTATACTACAGTTATCCCCTGGTATCGATGAGGAAGCTGAAGCCGGTGAAAGAACTTGCCCCAGGTCACATGGCTTACAAATAATAGAGCTGGGGGTCCAGACCCAGGCAGTCTGGTCCCAGAGTCTTGCTCTGAACCACTACTCCTACAATAGAGATAATATAGGCTGACTGGATTGGAAGGAAATAAAAGGAGAAAAAAAAATATGGTGCCAGGACTACACAGCTGGCGAGGAGGAGGTTAGCAGAATGTAATGCTGGCCAAGAGACACCCAAGAAGAGATATTACTGGGAGCTGAACATTTCCCGTGAGTCTGGCTGAAAAGTGAGAAGACGCGAAATGAAAGTGGCTTTTCGGTGGACGTGCCGATGGCAGAGGTTTCAGAATGTTTGATTTAGCCCTAAAAGAGATAGTGTATTAGGACCAAGCAATAAATGCTGTATGTGGACAAATTTGGCACATTCCAAGGAATTTTCAACAGTTCTGTACAAGTATGAAGTCTTTTATCTCTAAAAGGATCTTGCTTCCCTTCCTTTCACAAAAAATACTCAATCAGAGCTCAGACAATAACAACACAAAAAGAATTTGTAAGGGGGACGCACACCTGATGGGTGACCGCACAAGATTTCTTTTTAAAGATCTCTTCCTGCACTCAGATACTTAGCTTATGTTTTAAGTTTAGTAAGTAAAAGGACTTACAAAAAAGTAATGCTATGCCCAGAAGTATCGCAAGGATCGCCCATTTGCCGAGCGTCACGCCTGCGCTCCGGGCAGTTGCACGGCATTGGCTTGGATGAGTACAGTCACAGAGATTCACTCTCAAGATTTTGGTTGCAGATTGACCCGCTCTATCTTTTACAGTAACAGGGACATAATATTCTTGAAATTCAGCATTTTTCTGATATGAGAGACGGGCGGCCGTATCTGAAAGAAAATCAAAGATTTACATTTTTTAATGAACGTTAACATTTAATATTCCCTTAACGCTTGTTCCACAACACTTGTTTATCAAGGTATTATTCTCAAGCAACCACCTGCCACGTGAAAATGAATAAAAGGGGATGACGATCTCCCACTTTTTCAAGCACTAATATATGTTGCCTGTTGTAACTTTTTAGAAGAGCGGCTTAAAGAAGTAATTTGGCATTGGACTGACCCAGCAGCATTTCAACATTATTTATTGTTCCCTTATCTCTTCCCTCATCTACAAACTAATGATGCTAGACTGGCTCTTGACATACACTTCAAGCATTTCCCTACATGCCTGCTCACGGTACGCACAGAGAATTAACACCAATAGTTACACACAAAAGATGTCTTACGTTCATATTCTCTATCCATTTACCTTCTCGTACCTGTCCGTTATCCTTATTATAAGGTAATTTTTCAAAGCACAATTGACCTTTGATTATTAACGCCTTCCCTGTGGAAGTAATCTCTAAACCAGAAAGCTAATTAACATCACCCAGGCTAGCTGCAGGCTTACGTAAACACAGACATATCTATATCATAACCATACACATTTTTATCAACTGTGATAATTCCCCAATGGTCTTGTGACCTAATTTCAATGAGTTTATCATCAATTGACCAAAAGCTCCACACACTTTCAATGGCAATTACAACCTTTTGAGTTTTGCAATAATTGAAATGACAGAGTAGAATTATGCACCTCCTGGAAGTCATCTGTAAACGCTAAGCCTTTTTCTTTCTTTTTTTAAATTGAACTATAGTTGATTTACAACGGTCCATTAGTTTCTGGTGTACAGCAAAGTTATTCAGACATATACCTATACATTATTTTTCAGATTCTTTTCCATTATAGTTTATTACAAGATATTGACTGTAATTCCTTGTGCTGTACAGTAAGATCTCATCATTTGTCTCTTAACTGCACTGTTAGAAATGTTAAGAACCTCAAAGATTTTTGGCTGCACCTCATACCCAGAGCTGCCCAGAGGAATGTGAATTACCACGAAGGTTTGTTTGGAACTTTTCAGGATTATAATGTGTCTAAAGTAAAATGCTTCAGATCCCTCTCCTCCGTCAAGACCATAAGCTGAGCCATAGGCACGTCTCACTCATTCAGACAGTGCGGCAGCCTCTGCCTTTCCTTGCCCTTCCATTCCACCCTCTTCAAATTGTCCCCCTACTTGTTACCAACGTCACTTTTTTAGAGGCATAAACTTGGGACAGCACTGCCCTGCTTACACACTCCCGATGTGCACCTGCTCTCACCTACTGAACAGAATTCGGTCTCCACAGCTGGTACATACGGCCCTTCACCCCAAGGTTCTTCCTCCCACCCAATCTCTCGGCCTTCCTACTAACACCGTCTAAACTCTAACAACACTGATTTACTTTTTTCCGCTAATATTTGCCTTCTTTTGTGTATATTTGTTAATCAATTATTGATTAAACAAACATTTATTTAGCAGTTTGTATCTACAACGCACTGGGCGAGGTGCTGGAAATACACAGAAGGATTATGAATGTCCTGAGAAACCCATGTATTCGAGGAGAAAAGTAAACAGATAATAATACAACACATAGACTACACAGAGATACAACAGGTAGATAGTAGGTCCATAAATATTATGAATTAATACCAAGCTAAGGAGTGGGGAGGCGTTCTAGGCAGAAGGAACAGCATGTGCAAAAGCCCAGTTGTATGAAAGAGCAAGACATAGTAACAGAGCAGCTGTGACGTGTGGCTGTCACATGGAAAACCACACCCCCCGCACCGCTATTGTAGGCGGCCAGACTGAAGGCTTCAATGCCAAGCCTCTGTCCGTATCCCACCATGTTTCCTTCCAGAATATTATGCAGTGCTTATCCCACACACCCAGAGTCCTCACTTCCAGAGTTTGCTTACACTAAAATTTAAGCTACCCATCTTCTGTTCTTTCTTCATCTCACGAAGTGACTTCGAAAACATAGCAAAAGCAATTTGTTTCAATGATAAGCTGCCCAATAGTTCAATAGGATCTTTTTGTCTTTGTCGTAAACGTAAATTTTGCCATCATAAAAATTATGACTTCTTTCATTTTATGTACCATATATACCACAGGCCCCCTATGATATTTGCGAAAGTTAAAGATAGTCTTCTAAAGTAGGTTAATGAGAATCAGTTTTACATTATGCTTCATGTGCATAAAGCAGCAAATCCATCCTCAGTGATTTCAGAGCATGTAAATCATTATTTTTGATGAAATACCGTTAACTCTGGTGAGGGTCCATATTCTGTTGACTGCCAGAGAAGTGTCTGCCAAGGTGAAATAAAAAGGAGCCCCATTGATAGGCTCGTCAGGATCAACGGCTGAAATGTCAGTGTACTCCATCTTTGGTTTGCAAACTACTAGATAATTTTGAAGTATTTCTGGTGGGTTATCATTCACATCTTCAATGTTAACTGCAAGTGTTCCGGTACATGATCTGCCATCTAGGAGGAAAGGAGAGAACTTTGGTGTAGTTCATAGTCTCTTTTACAGTTTCTTAAGAAAACAAAATCAACTAGATTCTCTATATGATGTATGGGTTTTTTATTTAAAAAAACTCTGATAATTAGAGGAAATGGTAAATAAAAGCACAGATGGATACACCTGCCCATAGACCTTTTACCAGAACGATTACCAAAAAATAAAAATAAATGTCTAAATTTCAAGCTGTTTCTTTGGGTTCCTTTTGGTGCAGCCGTTAAGGAAAAGTCAAGTGACTACAGAAAAGCTTTTCTAATCCTGGCACACATTTAAACCACCTGGGCAGATTTTTAAAATATATGATACCCAGGCTCCCCAGCCAGGGATTCTGATTCACTTGGTCTAAGGTAGTGTCTACACCTTGATTTTTTCTAAAGGGTCCCAAATTATTTTAATATGAAGTCATGGTTGAGAAACTCTCAGCTACTTTAAGAAATAGAATTCAAGGAAAGGATCTTTTTAACTCCACAGTCAGCTGAGCTATTTAACAGCTCAATTTAAATTGGCATAAAGAGATCTAGAAGAGCCTGGTGAGACCATTTCATCTAGTCCCAGACTTAAACTTCACCTCTGTCCTCTGACATGGAGCTCTATGAGCATTTAAGGTCTCGCCATGCTAGGGATATAAAACTAAATAAGGTGTGGTTCCTTGTCACCAAGCAGTTTTCATCTTGTCTGAATGATTAGAGAAATCAAAACAATCTTTAATTTCTAAAAAGTCCATGTAGTTATCAGAAGAATAATTCTGCACAAGAACAACTGCAGTTTATTCTCTTAATTCTTTAATAACATACCAGGTTAAAACTTGTATTTTACCTTGATCTATTGCCAAGACTGTAATATTATACAAGTCATTTCTGGGAGTTGCAGCCTCCCTGTCCAAGGTTTTGGAAGTTTGGATTGACCCTGAAATTTCATTAATGGTGATCCACCCTTTAGGATCATGCAATATCTTGTACCTGTTCATAAAAAGTAAAAATAGTTTTTAGCACTATAAAATATATTGAAATAAATTACAGTCTCAATTATTACAAATACATTGTTAGTATGTGGTTATAAATTTCTTTTTACCTTATACCATTGCTGGTTCTATTTTCGGGGTCACGTGCCTTATAGCCATTCATCTTTGACCCCACTGCGGAGTTTTCTTTAATCTGTACATATTGGACTGCAGGGCTGCATTCAGGCCCCTCATCCTGATCCTTCACGTGAACTGTGACCAAGGCCCTGTTCATGGTTGTCACTCTGAGGGCAACATCTCTACTAAATGGAACTTCATTGTTTACTCCAATTTCCAGGACCACTTTCTGGTTTTCTTCATAATTCAGTGGCTTTAAAAAAAAAAAAAAGGACAAATATATCAATATCTGTGTAAAATACGTTTGATATTTTAAATAGCACGTGAATTTTGTCAATATGAACAGTGCTGCATTTAGCTGACGTTGACTTTTAACCACTGCTAAAGAGAGAGATGATTCTTCATTAAGACTTTTAACAAGAGTGGTCTAAAAGTTTCTGCAGGTGGTTTTATGGAGTGGTGAAAAGCAGCTCCTGAAATGTTTGTATAGTTTATTCTTACTAAGGACAATTATTCTGAACCTGAAGATAGTGGAAAAACATGACAGTGTCCCTTACGGCACTAACAGACCACCCGAGGGTCTTCTGATGCTCGGAGAACGTGACTTTGACTTACTATTTACCATTAATGACAGCCCAGACATTTTACAGCTCTCATAAAATTAGATGTTGACTTAAAACTGAAAAGGTGCAATGACTTTATTTTCTCTCTGATAGAAAAGATATTTCAAATGTTTGTTTTAATTGTCCTATAAAGCACATAACTGAGAATCTTTATTTCAGCTTTTCCTCCTATCAAAATCCATACAGGTTCTCATTTCTTCTTAGGAATCTGCTTTGTCTTTTTGCTGATTCTCCCAATGATGAGTTAAGTCAAACTTTTCCCTGGGTTTACTCTCTATTTTTAGGAAAACTATATTTTTGACAATTTGAGAATTATACTTTGGCATTTTCTGTAGTTTATCCAATGAAACTCTCACAGTGCAAATGCAGAGGAGTAAAAAAAAAATTGATGTGCTTAATGATACTATTATTATCACCATCCCCATTTTACAGAGCAGGGAAGTGGAGAAAAGGAGGTAAATTGGTTTTCCCAAGACCAGAAGAGACTCATTTGAGCGGGAGTTTGAAGCCACTTGGCCTGGTTCGAGTCCATTTTCCTACCACAATATAATCCTCCTGCTTAATTGGTTCACCAGCCTCCAAAAACTTTTAAGTCAATTCTTTGATGACAGTTGATCTTTATACAGCAAACGAAGCCAAACCCATAAAAAACGGTTTTACACCGTACTACAAAGCCAAAGCACTTTCTCTTTGCTTCTCTTTCTGCTTATCAAAATCATCACTGGCTGAACATTGAACAAAATCAAACCTGATGAGTAAAATTTTTGTTTTAAACCTGCCTCCACATCTAGGTATTATCAAGCTGAGTTACTAATACCACAAAAAGTCCAAGAAGAAGTTGAGAAAATTTCTGAATCTTCGAATCAACAAAATGTACGTGAACCTGTTTTTAGTTCTTTTATTAATATCCCAGAAACTGGGGCATCAGTGGAGAAAAAAGATGAATATCTGTTCATTTGTTGCTAATGAACACTATCTCACAAATTGCATGTGTTGCTACGGTCATGCTGGGAGTCAGAGCATCTGCTGGCAATGAGAAACGGACGGAAATTTAAGAACCAGCTGCTGCCCTGGAGTTGCAGTTATCTGATCTAGAGTCATTTGCTAAGAGCCCTAGAGATTCTTTAGGTAATTTTTTTGAGGTTCAAGCTGGATATTGCCTCAGTGGCTTAAAACTCTCCAAGATTAGAAAGCTGGTGGGACAAAATCAATGATTAATGAAAAAAATATGAATTCTCTTCAACCACAGGGTACCATCTTGTTTCATCAATTGAAAAAAAATTGTTTAAAAATATCCCATATTTGCAATAAGATGCTAACAGCTCCCTAGAAAATGTATTGTGGTGAAGATGGAACTGAGGCCCCTCGAATGCTGAGAATGAAGGCTGTGTCTTCCTCACTCACGCCCAGGCACTGCTACTGCTGCTGCTGAAGGGGAAAGAAAAGACTGAGATGGAAAGATTCCCCAGGACTCAGCTGAAGACTAGGTCAGCTCACACTCTACAGTTTCAGGAGAGTTATCTGTGGAAAATTAGAACATTTTTCCCAAGAACATGGTATGACTTCTAAAAATATAATACTAATATCCTATAGCTTACCGACTGCTTGCATTTTCGTTATCGTCCTTGAATAGCTACTAAGGAGGCAGAGAGAAGTACTATTTATATTTTACACATAATACAGAGGCTAACGTTCCAAGATCACATAGCTATTCAAAACAATTTAAGTGCGGAGGGTATAGCTCAGTGGTAGAGCGCGTGCTTAGCATGCACAAGGTCCTGGAAGGTCCTGGGTTCAATCCCCAGTACCGCCATTAAAAAATAAATAAAAAATAAACCTAATTACTTCTGCTCCCCAAAACCAAACCAAACCAAACCAAACAACAACAATGAAACAATTTAACACAGTGCTTAAGAGCAGATACTTGGAATCAAAGACATAGACTCAAATCCTGTCTCTACTACGTCCCAGCTGTGGACCTTGAGTACATTTCTTAATGCCTCTGAGCCTAAGTTTTCTCTTCTATACAATGCACACACAGTAAGAGCTCTACACTATAGGTTTTAGTAATCTCTCAAGCTGTCACACAGGCAAATGAAGGGTATAAGGGACACACTTTTTGTTAAAGGGCAATAATATGCAATAGGAGATACTAACTAAAGAGACAATGTTTGAAAGCTCTGTTCAGCTAAACCATCAGTTTAACCTACTGATTATTTAACACTTTAGGGTACTAAAGAATGAATAAAGTGCCCTTCTATCCTGAACATAATCCTGACTAACAAGAAAGAACCAGAGCATTGAAAGAGGACTCCTTTAAAGCAATCAATGCATGGATTTCATTCTTTAACCAGTAAGGAGGTTAGTCATCATCAGGTATGTAGCCCACATGACAGGAAGATGGATTTCAATTACCCTGATTGTATAGTGTTCATTTTAAAATTAAAGATACTTTACTTAGATTAGAAATAACTTAAAGATGTAACTTAACTATGCAGACACAAACCTTTACCACGGAAAAGGACAGATACCTTTAAAGACCAGTGTGGCTACCAAAGGAGCTCTCGGATGCATTCAGGTTTTCTAAGGGTTTGCATAAAACATGGAAAGGAAGACCTACATGGCAAGTGCACATTTCATTGTCCAGTATGTTAGGGACTATTATGAATGAATGGCTTAAAGAGAGAGAGAAGGTAAGATTAGCAACAGAGCTGATAATGAGAGAGGAAAGAGATAATTTAAAAAAGTAAACTGAGAGAAGTGGAAATGAATTGAAGTTTTAAAGGGAGAAGACCTCTCTGTACACCTGAAGCCATGGCTCTATCAAGCCAAGTAACCCAAGTAGGGAAAAGAGGAGACGTAAGGGGAAGAGGACCCCTCGAAACTATATTTCATCCTCAATACCACCTTTAAAAGAATCAGAGCCAGGAATATATGAGACAGGGAGAGAATGAGAAGAAAAATGAGCTTCTAAACTATAGCATGTAAGGAATAGTTAAAAGAATTGGGAATATTTGTCCTAGAGAAGGTAAATCTCAAATGGACATAACAGCCTTTTCAAAGGATCAAACCTGTTCTGCACAGCAGCAGAGATAAAACCTGATCCAAAGACACGCATTACAAGGAGAATAATTTAGGCACAGTAGAGGTAAGGCCCTCTGAGAATCAGAGCTCTCCAGACATGGAATAGGCTGCTAATGGAGATATGGAGGTCTTTCCTTATAATCGAGAATATTCAACCATACACTAGGTAACTAATAACTAGTAACAAAATTACAGAAAAAAGGCAAGCATTAAAGCAGAGCAGTTGGACAAAATAGAGTAAGTTCTCTTCCAAACTGTAAAGTCTATGATCTGAAACTATTTAGCTGATTAAAGCATTAGTTGATTAAACTTGTCACATTGTCAATTGCTCATCATTACTGTACCTTGACAACACATAGGACACCTTCATTAGTTTCTTTGTCTGTACTGATTTTGAAATGTCCATTTTCATTGCCCTTTAAAATAGTAAAATTGGCTCTCCAGTTGGCAGTGTTAATTAAATCCTTATCATCTATAGGCATTCGTAAAATCTCCACATCGACTGTATTTTCCTCTACTGATGCTTCGTACTGAAACAGAAAGAACTCATTAGAAACTTACTTTATAAAGAAAGTAAAATGTTTCTTCCACTCCAAAAATACTTGCTTTTACAGTTTTTGCCTAGATTATTTTTAAACTGTAAGTCACAAAGAGCATCATTTTATTAAGGATTATCTTTTAAGTGAATAAAGAACTTTGTTACAAATGAAAACTAATGTTACGGCCTTCAACAAAAAGGAGGTAATATTAATACTAACATGAATAAATAAAAGAGAATTTTATGTCAGATATTTCATTGATAAACTGAAATTGATACTTCAAAGTATGATAAATATTTTATTAATCAGATTGAATAAATAAAAAATGACAATAGAGATAGATTTTGATGTTATCTGCTTACAGCATTTTGTCTGAAAGTGGGTAAATTGTCATTTGAATCTTTCACAGTTATGATGCAAGTTGCTGTATTCATCAGTCCAAAAAATTGACCATCCATGTCTTGGACTTTCATTATCAATGAGTACTTGTCTTTAACCTGAAAACAAAGCATATATTTAATTCATTTTGAAAACCTTTGTTTAGCTTTATAAAGGAAAACTCAATTGTATACACTTTAATTTGTGTGTCTCTATGCTTTTATTTGATTTCTCTATTTGCATATGGCCAAAGAATTTGGTAGACAGGGAGAAAGCTGAAAAAGTAGGCAGAGGTTAAATTACAAAGACCTATACTAAGAATGTAGATTTAGCAGGTAATAGGGAAAAGTTTTATGGGAGTTGTATGGGGAACACAAAATAGGAACATCTAGGTTTTAGAAAAAGTATTTGGAGTGAGCTGAGCTGGAATTCAAAGAAACCAGTTAAAGGCTCCAGAAATAGTACAAAACTGAGGCATTAGCAATGAGGATGAAAAGGAAGGGTGAGAGGAAAGTTTTCTGTAAGTTAGAATGGAGTCTGACTTGCTAACAGGTGGCACGCACAAGTTAATAGAGAAAGAGGGGGTTGAGAATGCTGCTCTCACGTGTCCCACTTGGAGAGACAGGCCAACACAGGTGCCGGGGTATCACTGACCCCCACAGGAAGCGAGTGCTTCTCTGAGGAAGTGAACACCAGCAAGGTGGGCAAGGAGGGGTGAAACGAGTGAGTTCTGCCTGGCATATACTGAATTGCATGTTCCTGTGAGAAATCTAAAGACAGAGGTCCAGAAGGCAGCTGGATGGATGGCCCTTATACTGAAGGGGAGCTCATGGCCAGAAATACAGTCTGGGAGTCAGCAGTACATAGACGGCGGTTGAAACTACGGCGAGAATCAGATGTTCTGGGAAAGGTTAAGGATGAGCAGAGGTGGGGATGTAAGGAACAGCATTTCAAGCATGGAGAAAGTAAGCAGACTAAGCGAAGGACATGAGAATTAAGCTGGAATACTGAGCTGGGACCAACCAGTCATATACAAGAGGTGAAATAATATTCAATAGTATCAACTTTCGTAAGCAATATCTTTTTTTCTAACGCCTTCTAAACACCAATTCATCTGTATTTCAATTCCTCGTGGTTTCTCTTACAGGAGGAAATATAAATTATTTAAAAACAGGCAACATTGTCTTATGCGTAAGTAAAATGAGAAACTTTTAATTCATAGGATAGCAAATTATACTAAACTGGGGGTGGTGGGTTCAACCCCAGTTAAACAATATTGTACAGACTGTGAAAGTTACCTCTCGGTCCAAATAAGGAGACACGGTGGTGATTACGCCCGTGCTGGGATGCACAGAAAAGAGCCCAGGTGATCTTGGCGTCTGCTCCACAATGCTGTACTTCAGACGCGTGTGCATTGTGTCTGGTTCGTCTCTGTCCGTGGCACAAACCACTCCCACTGTTGTCCCTACATGTTTCAAAAAGAGTCTTAATTTCCAGAATTGCAAAATACGTTTGGGTGTATCTACAATTTTCAAAAGATGTATTTCTTACCAGAGGTATTCCATCTTTACATTGTACTGGTGAAGATGGCTATAAATTTATAATATGAAACACTCTGATGCTGAGAATCAAGCTCACAGCTTAAAATATTTGATAGTAAATTTACTAAAAACTTATTTAATTGGCATCCAAGAATAATTTCAACACGTATTCCCATATATTGGAATAACTAACCCGGCTGGAGGTATAAACCATGTCTCCTAAGTAAATCAGATTTTTTTAATTAAACTTGTGATTAATAGCTAAATTAAGGGTGATTTGGGGTACAGTTGGATAAATGATCAAGTTGACCTTTCACATCCCAGTCTGTCCTTTCTATGCATTTTGCTATTTCTTGATTTGCCTCAGGCTCTTGCAACAGATTGGTATCCACGCCCCACTCTCCCTGGTCCCACTTAATTTTATTTCATACTGTCTACCATTCAGAGAGAACTTAAGTCAGCTCTTTTCTTCAGTGGGAGCTTTTGGTATTTTTTCATCAGTATGGAAAGTAAGAATATTGCTCTGGCAAAGGATTTCAGGTATCATCAAGTATATACGGGTGGTATTTTTATAGCATAAGGATGGTGTTCCAATGCCCGTGAAATTATACTGCATAGCTCCACTGTGCCTACAGCCCTGTAAGTGAGGCTGGCCTGAGGAGCATCACAAGGCATTGCACTTTCTTCCTGCAATTTTATTGACAGGAAGACGTAAACACTATTTTAATTCTCTGGGTACAGAACTCCTTTACTTACCACATAAAATCTTGACTTGCAAATTCCTTCCCATGAGTACTGTATTTCAATATTAGTTGGGGAGCCTTTGCCCAAACCCTCTGTGTGTGAGGTAAGGCGAACTCAAGGAACCGCTTACTAGCTCAGGGTGTCACAGCCTTAACTGGTCTGAGCCTACTGATGTGAGATGCTTAACATTTCTTGGGTTAATCTGAGCATCAAAGTGTTCGTCCTTGAGTCTTCTCTGTTACTACCAAAGAGAGCAGAATCCTTAAGGTCTAAAACCAGTCATCCTCTTTGAAAATAGAGAAATGTAACAAAGGTCATAGATTTGTGAGGTCTAAAACATTATAGGTCATCTAATGTAATTAACTCATTTTACAGGTCAGAGAACACAGAGGGACTTTCATGAGTTCCCACAGTGAAATAGTAACAGAGCCTGAATCAGAAACTGGGTCTCCCAAACTCCAAACAAACTATTTTTATTTTTTTAATTGTACCATGTGAGTAACAAAAAGGTTAACATCTACGACATTAAATTATCAAAGTAAAATATAAAAGGAAATAGCAGTCATAATAATCCAGGGAAGATCTAAGTAACTACTGGAAACTTTAATCAGTGAATTAGCAAAGTCATCCTTTATGACTGAGTCCACTTCCCTTCACTTTGATTGAGAGTAGCCATTCCCCATATTGCAAGTCTCAGGTGACAATCAAGAATGCCAACTAATGGGGGAGGGTATAGCTCAAGTGGCAAAGCACATGCTTAGCATGCATGAGGTCCTGGGTTCAATCCCCAGTACCTCCTCTAAGAATAAATAAACCGAATTAACCTCCTTCCACACACACACACACAAAATATGCCAACTAAACTGAAACACTCTGGTTTTCCACAGGTGAGCGCAAGTGTTTAGGGTGAAGGACATACGATGCAAGTTTCTTTAACTCATCCCAGCATTCTTTCTAAACTGGAAGTGGTATGGTAGTAGTTTTAAGCGAAGAGACAACATAGATAAGAGCTTAAGAAATTGTATCCTCAGTGGATGTCATTCAACACCTTCCTAAATAAAATCTAATAAAAATTTCTATACTGATTTTAGTTTTGTCGTACACTCTACCCTGCACGTCCTCTCTTGGAGCCAGGAATAATGATGACCCCACATAGTGATGAAATGAAATAAAGTCTTCAAATACGGTACAAAGCTTGAATAACTGCTGTCTGCCTTTATAATTCATGGGCATCATATTGGCAACACCACAAACTCCTTAATATCATGTAAATTACACATTGATTGGATTTGGTAGGATTAAATGTAATCTGCTATGTAGATATTGGTCCAATGTCATCTCAGGATGCTCTGGCTTTGAGTGAAAACTCAATGTCTCAAACAATGTATATAAACATGTAACACAGCACATTTTACTCTTAAAAGTTGTCTTACCAAGTCTACTGCTTTCCGGAACTTCAAAATTATAAATGGCCTCTGTGAAAATAGGGCGGTTGTCATTTTCGTCCTCCACTCTGATGGGCAGCGGAAGAGGTAAGTCAGCTGAATACCCATCGGGAGTTGACGCATAGGCAATCAGCTGTAAAACAGTGAAAAGCAAGTTCAACAGTCTTTATGTAAAGAATCTAGCGAGAAAGAACACAGTGCTTTATCTGCAAATCTTCTCTGCAAATCTTTTCAGTAGGAACTCACTTCAAAACTTCCAGTCAGTGCTTCTTTAGTTATCAAAGCATCAAATGCAGAAACACTTTAACTACAGTTAAGAGCATCCAGTGTTTCGCAGAAGTGGCTACACTTCAAATCAAACCTCAGTCAGAGCACAGCAAGCCAGGGGCTACTCAGGCTATTGGAATAAGGAATTAAATGTGAATGTAGAGATTGGGATTACAGTTCTCATCTTCCCCATAATCAGAATGTTATACTGGGGAGAACAATTAAACTCATTGCAACTGGAAAAATCCCTACCACATGATCTAAATAAAATGTCACTACCAACCCCCTTTATTGTTTTACCTTGTAGGTCACATCTCTGTAAGTGGTTTTCTAACAATATGCATTTAACAATTTCCCAGTTGCCAGCTAACCAAAGGCAATGTAACGTCAAATAGATTGTATTTCTATTCAGCATGTGATTACACCAGAGTTGAAAATTTTCTAGCCAGAAGCACAGAAATGTCACATGGTGGACATCAGTCACGTTTAATACCCAGCATCTCCTCTCTCTTCTTGTAGGAAGAGAAGCCCTCTTGCCTATAGGGAATCAGTCCCCCTGCACCACAGGGATGACTGCATGACCCCAGAGCATTTACCATATTCCACTGAAAATTGTCTGAATTATTATGCTGAAAATTATTTGAATTATCCCCCTTTGATGTAAGCTTATCCATATCAGAATGCTGGCTTATTTGGGTTTGGTCTCCCGCTTTTACTTCCTTATCTAGTTCTCAGATGGCGTCAGATGATCATACATGTTTAAGGAGGGAAAAAAAACCACAGCAGAAGTGAGAAGAGGACCCTTCCAGTTAGCTGTGGCCATGTCCTGGAGAGAGGAAACAGTCCCATGACCAGACAGAGAGAGTCTCATAAGCAAAGCAACTCCTGGAAATTTGCTGAAACTTATATTCAAATACAATTAAATTTCTTTTCTTCTTTTCAGGCTTACCTAACAAAAGTTGAGATACAGAGCAGATCAAGTATTCCAAAATCTAGTTCCTTTGACTTTAAGATACGCTCTAAGAAGAGAGTGCAGAAGACAGAAAAGGGGAGATGGAATAGCAGAGGAAACATAATTATTTCAAGTCATGTGTATCAATAAAAACTCCTACATCAAAAACATCATATTCTTCACGATCCACAGGCCGAGTACAAAACAGATTTCCAGTGTCTTTTTCTATGAAAAACAAATTTAAAGGTTCTTGGTCAACTCCAGGTCCACTTATTGAATAGAAGATGGTATAGTGCTGCGCAGCGTCAGATTGAACCTAAACGGAAAAGAAGAAAGTAAAAAAAATTTCATTACATGCTTTTTAAATATAGCTTATGTGCCTATATTTTTTTATTTTAAAGAGATGACTTCAATAATGTAATAATCACTTCTGCCACTTCAACACACAAAACAGTAATGAACATTTGGCCAAAGGTGTTTTTTTTTTTTTTTTTTAACTGCTCAAATTTAATGAAAACAATGTTCAGTGTAAGTAGTAACCAAAGAAACCCTAATTAAAAACAAAAAGACATAGTTTCCCATCCACTGACTTGGCAAAGATAGAAAAGAACAGTAATGCCTATTGTGGGCAGGGGCGAGGCAAACAGAGACTCTCACGTACTAACGAAAGGAACGCCTATTAGAATGTTCCTCTGGGAGGAGAATCAACAAAAATTAAAGGGATGAGCTATGGAAATAAACAGGGGAGACTCTTCCTGGCAAAGGAACCTGGAAGTGCAAAGGGACCAGACCTGGGCTGTACCTGGAGTGTTCAAGGAGCAAGAAGGTCATTGTGGTTGGAGTAGCAAGAGCCAGGGGAAAACAACACAGGCGATGAGGAGGAAGGCTACATCATGTGAGTTGATGCCAAGGATGCTTTTGCTTGGAGTCAGACAGGGAGCCATTGGAGAATTTAGACAAGAGCAATACCTGCTTTATTTTGCAGCTGGATAATTCTTGGTGTTCTGTTAAGATTAGACTTGGGTGGCTGGGTAAGGGAAGAAGCGGGAACACTAGAAAGTAAGTGCAAGAATTCAGGGGAAGGATGATGGTTTGTTAGACCAGCATGGCAGCAGTAGGGGTGGTGGGAAGTCGTTATGTTCTGGATCCGTCATTTGAAGATACAGCCAACAGGATTCACCAGCGGGCTGGATACTTGGGGCACAGACGGAAGGCACCACGCCAGAGGGTGCAGTCCCCCCACGGTCCATTCTGCTCCTCTTCCTTAGCGTTAGAACTTACAGCTTAGCACACGATTGCCCAGAAGAAAGACATTGCTCAGTCTCCCGTGCCATTAGGTGTGGCCACAAGAAAAGGTCGGGTCATTGAGATGTGAATGCAAGTGATCCACACGAGACCCAGTCTGTGCTCTAGAACGAGGAGGGGTGTGTTCCCTCATCTAGACACAACGACGAGCCATCTTGAACCTGCAAGGATGGCCATGCTCAAAAAGGAAGAAGCCTGTGTCCCTGGTGATTTCACAAATTAGAATCTCTTTCCCAGATCACACCTTGACATGAGAGGACTGAATCTCTATCATGCTTTAGCCGCTGTAGTTTGAGATCTTGGTAAAATTCAGCTAATACCCTGATCTGATAATAATACCAAAATTAAAAATTTAACTATAAAGAATGGATGGACATATTAAATTGGGGCTCAACATCTATCTCCTTCTACTGTGTCCTCTCATAGTGTAGATGCTAGAAAGATTCAAATAAACACAAACCCAAAACTCTCTCTTTTGCAGGGTCTCTTGAAACGAGAGTCCTGAATTTAAATACGGACAAGGAGGCGTGCTTGCGTGAGATTTGGAAGCCATAAGTGAGGTAGGTGCCTCATTTTTGCTGCTTCTGCTGCCTTTGCTAGCATCCTGTGATGCATCTTTTTGCTTTTATTTTTATCTACAGCAGCAGACGTTTGAGTAGTTTTTTCGCTTGTTTGTTTTGTTTTGTTTTTACAAACTTTGTGGATGTTGAGAGACAGAGTGGGTCAGTCATGTTGCTGACTCTGACTGGAGCAGTTCAGATCGTTCTGGAGCTGCATTTGGTGGAGCAGCTTCCCGTCTGCGGTGGTTTCTTGCCCATGGCGCCTTCCTGACCATGGCAGTGGCACCCCAGGATGGCTCTAGAATTATTGGCTTCCCCAACATGGAGAAAGAAGTATGTCCCTTCTTGCAGGTTGCACGGGGATTCACTTCTGAAAATTCAACCCAAAGTTTGCTTCTTCAGCCTTCCCAACAATTCTAAAAAGTGTTTTAATACACTGTAGTAAATTCTTATCTGTTACTTCTTTAAAAAGAAGTGTGCTTTCCACAACTAAAACCTTATCAAACGCCCCAACAATTGAAGGGATGGAGCGGGCATTAACTGAGATGGGAGGATATTTTGGGCAGAATACCCAAACATTTGATTTGTATTTGTTAAGTCTGAAATGTCTGCCAAAATTCCAAGTGGAAATATTCATTAGACAGTTTGGGTGGGAAATAGGATGTCTTAAGTCTCCAATGCATGCATAGTGCTTCAAGCTATGAGGCTGGGTGAGATCGCTGAGAAAGTGAATATAGATAAACAAGAGACAAGGTTTGTAGCCGAGCCCCCGGAGCTCTCTAGAGTTTAGAGACTGAGGGGTCAGGGTGGTGGGCATGGTGGGGACGTGGGGATGAGGAAGAACCAGCTGCTAAATGAATGAATAAACTAACAAAGATCACCTAATGGCTGCAGAGTCTTTCTCACATTATTATTAGTTGTTTAGTGATTTTCCATTTTTTCTCATTATTAGTTTTTTTAGTAATTTTCTCATTTTACTTGCTTTTATTATACTTTATGAGTATCTTTAATCATCTGTGTACTTTTAAATGTTTAAAGAGTGATTAAACCTGAACAAAACAGACTCTTGGACTTAAAGCACTCCCAACAGGAAGGAAGAGTTTAAAACCTACTTGTTGAAGGAACAAAGGGAAAGGGCCCAGGGAATTCTCTTGCATGGAGCAGGGAATCGGTGCCCATCGCCTCTTGGAGCGCCTGAGAACAGTTTCATTAGTATGTCTTTTCCTCAGGACCTGAATGGAGAGAAAGAAAATTAAAAATAAACAAAAGCGTCACAGCCTACTTCATTGTCAAATAGTAGACGGCCCAAAAACCTAACGCCTCCCTGAAGGCTCAGTCTCAGGAATTCCACGTTGAATCTAAAGACCAGATAACAAGCTCTTTGTTTGCATTAGAAGGGTAAGAAAGAGTGTGCCCAGATTTTAAAGTTTTCATGAACCAAAGAATTTCATTGTGTATACCTTCCTTTCCAACATTACCCATACTTTCAGGTTAGGAAAATCACCACTGTACTCTTAGTTCTTCCTGTTCTGTCCCCAAAAAAGATTAAAAAAAACACATCCTCTTTGTAAAAATCTATAGACAGCACTTACTTGTTATTTGTGCTAAAACCTCATACTCTCAGGTCAACCAGAGTGAGACCAATGCACATTCTTTGTTGCCTTAACACTCTAACTGCACTGTCCAATGTGGTAGCTACAAGCCATATATGACTGTTTGATTTTAAACTAATTAGAATTAAATAAAATATCAATTCCATCCCTCAGTTGCACTAGCCACATGCCCAGTGCTCGGTAGCCATTAATACTGGGTAGCCATTAATACTGGGCAACCATATCACACAGTGCAGATTACAGAACATTTCCATCACCGCAGAAAGTTCTCTTGGAGCTTCTAGTCATTTCCACTTTATTCCATGGTGTAGCAAGAAGACATTGTATCTCCTGAGAATCAATAAATAATTGTATGAAACATTTATTAAAATGCTAAAGTCATGTAAGTTAACTTTATCGTTAGTACCCTTAACATCGATGAGTTGTAATCCAGCCTAAACCTTTGTTTTTGTGAATACTTTCATAACGGCGTTCCTCATAACGAGGACTCCAGCAGCGCAGCGAATGATCAGGGAGCGATGGCCAGTACCATTCACGTGTATACACGCGCCACGATTTCCATCCTATTTCAATATCAGGATCACTGTGGCACTTGGAATCTACCTCTTATTCACTGGGAGTTACTGCACTTCATATTAATTTAGCCTATTGACTATGGGTCAGGCGTAACGGAGGCTATAAGCACGAAAGGGTTGGATCATGCCCTTAAGCAGCTACAGGTAAATTGTTTGCACAAATAAAATTCTGAACGCTGCAACAGAGGCGTAACCAAACTGACACTGATACAAAAGTAATTAGTTAGACTTTAGAGATGGAAGAAGCCTTCCCAGAGGAGGTGCCACTAGATTTAACGAAGCCAGTGTTTAACCAGTGAGGGAAAGAGAGACGGGGAGAGGAGGGAGAGAAAGGGGCGGGAGCGGGGAGGGGGCAAGGGAGGAGAGAAGGGAAAGCAGAAAACAAAAGGGAAGGGGAAAGAAGACGAAGATTA
Source organism: Camelus ferus (assembly GCF_009834535.1). Lineage (NCBI taxonomy): Eukaryota > Metazoa > Chordata > Mammalia > Artiodactyla > Camelidae > Camelus > Camelus ferus. The sequence continues at coordinate 14,242,076 of NC_045719.1, forward strand.
TTTTTCCTTTTGTCCTCTTTGCAATTTGTAATGGAAGCACTTAACAAAAAGAAAAACATGCCTGGAAGTATCAATGTACTTTGTATACCTTCTTCTGACGTTCCAGGAGCACAGTAATCTCTTTCTGTGTCTGTTTCTTGGTGTCAGAAAGCCGTATGGTGAATGATCTTTTCTCATCAGACAACAGAACAGTGCTGGCTGTGTAAATGGACCCGTCATCTTGAACTCTGAAGTCAGGGTCACTGGAGTGGATGACATCTGCAGACCTGAGGCATTCTTTCAAATTAACTGCAAGTAAAAATTTCCAAGTCGTAAAGTAGAAACACACGCAAAAAGGAAAACAAAACAAAACAGGTGTTAAAATAATTTATACAATCAATCAAATTTATGAAGTAGAATGAAATCAATCACTTTGCATTTACCAATATCTTAACCAGTCTCTCTGCATGTATTTTTAAATGATAATTCTTTCAGTTAAAAAATAATAATTCTTGATTGTATTCTTGTATTAAATAAGGTGTTCTAACTCTTTATATGCTTCTAAAAGGCTTATGAAAATGATCTTCTTATTAAAGAGGTGTGCCTGTTACAATCCTGACAAAGATGCACTGGACACCCCCACACATACCTGAATAAACACACAAAACTTTCCCTTAACAATGAAGACAGATACACCTGTCTTCAGCCAGAAGTTATACACGAGTCCAAAGAGAGACACAGTGTGTGAGTCTGGCAGTCAGTGAAGGAAGACCAGTGTTTTGGCATTGGCACTCTCCTAGTACGCTCTGCCTCCGACCCCCACCTGCCAGGGACCCAGAATTCTCCTCCGGACCCTGTTCCCAGCTTTCTGGGGCTCCCCACTGAAATTCCACGTGGGGGTCTTCTTTCCCAGGAAATTTTCCCAAGTAAAAAGTAGTAAAATATAAGTATCACAGGAGTGATTCACTGCTGTATCAAAAGGATGGAATCCATCTCATTCTTCAGCTATCTGTTTTATCAGAAACCAAACTGATACATTAATATTCACTTAAGTAATAACCTAATGCCCACTTAAGTAATTTCATCTCAAAGGATCCATATGTTACCCACGTACAGTGTTTTCACTTTGATCCAAATCCATCATAAATGGAGACATTAAGTCAAAAAGAAGAGAAAGTCTTTAGCAGTGAGGACATAACTCTCTCCTCTTCACATTTTTAGCAGAGTGATAACCTCTGGTCTCTTTCCCAGACTTCTCTTTCCATCCTTTTCTTTCTTCTTTCCCAGGAATGGGAGGGATACTTTGTTGAAAAAGTAAAATTGATACCCCTGGGACAAACTATCTCTGAAAAAAAAATCATAATGTGTTCCTCCAATATTCCCTGTTCCACAGAGAAGGGGCCACCCGCCCAGCTGTTGGGAAAGTTGGAGGTGCCCCAGCTTCTCCGGGTGCGCATGGCTGATGAAGCTTAGTTTAGAAGAGAGTGGAGCATCTCACTATTTTCCCAGTGCAGCTGTAGCCCTGAAAGAAACACTGCTGCGATGCTCTCAGCACCTTATCTGTGACTCTCAATGCCCAGAGTCCTAGGGGAATGAAAGACAGTATTCTACAGGGAATTCTTTATGTAATTTTTAAACTGTTAAAACATAAATGACTAGAACATCTGCATTAGAATCAACCACAGAATTCTATAGAGTTATTAAAAAAACATATATTTAAAATTATCTTGATTTGTATCTAATTATAAATAGATTCAGGCTAATTCCAAAGACTGGATAACATGCTCTTTCCAGCATAGGTAAACTAAATTTTTGTTTTAAAAAGCACTGTTTCAAAATTTCTCACCTCGGCCAACCAACTTGTCTGCCTCTAGTTGGGAAGGTATATTAAATTTCACCTTTTTGCAGGCTTCACAAGCTAAACTGAAGACCTAGGGGGGAAATGGTCATATTAATACAATGTAGAACAGAGGACAAAGTTTCAGATATGCAAGATAAATAAGTTTTATAGATTTATTGGCTAGCATGGTACCTGAAGTTAAGAATACTGTATTGTATACTTAAAATTTTAAAAGGATTTGAACAGCCAGTACCCAGAGAAGTTACACAGATGGCCAACAAGCAGAAGGAAGGATGCCCACCATCATTAAGCATTAGGGAAATGCCAACCTGTAGCACAATGAGAGACCCAGTAGGAGAGCCAAAATAAACAAGACAGAACATAACATGTATTGATGATGATCTGGAGAAGGCAGAACCCCCATGCATTGCTGGTAGAAATGTGAAATGGTACAACTTTGGCACACAGTTTGGCGGTTTCTTAAAACGTTAAACATAAACTTAACATATAATCCAGCAATTCCACTCCTGCCCATGAGAAATGAAAACCCGTGTCCACACCAAAACTTGTCTATTCCTCTCCCTTAAACATTTTTGTACTGTTTGTCCATTTTTAATTATTTTTCACTTGTAGGTCTATGTGGGTTGCTTTTTCCCTCTTCTTGTGGTACCTTTTTGATAAACAGTGCTTCAGTTTTGAAGTAGTCAAATTTATTAATCATTTCCTTTAGTTTTTTAAGGTAGTCAATGTTTTAAATCATTTCTTCTGGTCTATACTTTTATGTATTGAGAACTTTCCCTCTGCCCTGTCATAAATGTATTATCCAACATTTTCTTCTAAAAATTATAAAGTTACTTCCAACTTTTAAGTCTTTTACCCATCTGGAATGGTATTTTGTGTGTGATTCACTGTAGCTATTTAATCTTTTGCCATATGGGTGATTATGTTAAAATACAATAATAGATTTGAAAGTATAGACAACCTGCTACGATTGAGCAAGGAAAAAATAGAGAAGGCACAGATAAAACAATATTAGGAATAAAAAGAGCCACAGTTATGGAAAGGACAGATATTTTAAAAACAGATAATGTTAATATATTATTCCACTTAATTTGAAAAGGGGCAAAATAAGCAATTTTCTACAAAAATAACTGTTGACTCAAGGAGGTATACAAAATCAAAATAGGCTTATAACCATTAAGGATATTGAATTAGAAGCCAAATGTCTCCAAACACACACACCCTCATATCCATCAAGCCCAGACATGTGATAGGTAAATTCTTCCATAATTATATGAAACAGATCATCTCTGCCTTACATAAAGTGTTTCAAAGAACAGAAGAAACTGCAACTCCTTAATTCATTTTATGAGGATGTGAGGATCGTATGAAGTTGAAAAGTAATAGGCTGATCTCACTGATGGAGATATATTTGAAATATTGAAATAAGTAGCAGCAAACCAAATCAATAATGTATTTCAAGACATATCATGTTCAAGGCTAAGGTTTATGCCAGGAATAAAAAGACGGTTTCACACTAGAAAATCTATTCTTGTATTTTAACATCATAATATATTGAGAGAGAAAAACTATATGTTCACTTCAAAATAAGTGGGAAATTATATTTATTGCTATAAAAATTATTAGCAAACTAGGAGTACAAGGGAATGGACTTTCTTTACATAATGAAGTGTACTTAACAAAAATTAAAGAAAGAAACAAATTCATAATTAACGCTGAGGTGGTAAAAGCATTCTCCTTAAAGTCAGAAACAAATCCACGACGGCCACTATAGCTGCTTGTGTCCAGCATTCTGCTGGAGGTCCTAACAAGCACAGAAATCAGACAAATAAAAAAAATACATAAAAGCAAAAATGAACGAGGTTAAGAATTTAAAGGAAATAAATCTAACTGCCATTTGCCAGCTACAGATTAGCTACGTGAAAGACCCCACACTACCTGGAACTCATCTTTTGCCATATGGATAGCCAGCTGATCCAGAACCATCACCAAATAGCTCTTCCTTTCTTAGCTAATAATGATAACGCTGTGCTTTTGTTGAGCTTCTCTATTGCTTGTTTATTACGATTATTTTCAAAGTCCCTATATACCTCTCCCCAGTTCCATTTTCTTCCCATCCCTCAACCCCTCTAAGCTCAGGTAACCACTAATGGATTCATTTTGTTAATCATTTACTTCCCCATTTCTGCTTAATTTTATCCCACGTATACAGATCCACAAAGAAGATTGGTTTCTTTTGCCAATTTGGGGCTTTAAATGTATGTAGTCGTATGCGAATGGTATGCAACTTGCTTTCTTTGCTCAGATTATGTTTGTGAAATGTATCCATGCTCAATATATAGCAGTAGCTCATTCACCTTCATTGCTGTGTGAAGATAGAAAGAATGCACAATTAATTCATTAATATGAGGGATGGATATTGAAAGGGATGATATTCATATACAGATTTCAGTCATGCTATGCTTCTTGAATTATAAAGAAACTTGATACTATGTTTATGGGGATTGGATGCATTACTAAAAATAAAGCAAAAATTATAAAGCTACCATTAGATTAGTAAGATGAACTAATGACTTTTAAAGTTATTTTTAAAATAATTTTTGTATAGATGACTGCCCAGTAAAAAGAAATTACAGCATAAAAAAACATTTTTTTAATATTAATGAGTTATGGATTGACTGTTTGAGTTATAAAATAATCTCTTTTAATGAAGAACCCTCCAGGACAACTTGAAATATCTGATTTATAAGACCTAGTGTTGCAAGCAACTTTAAATTAAAATGTAACAAATTAAATTTTTTTAAATGATAATATAAAGTGTTATCTATTATAGTCAGGGAAAAATTAGTTGCTTTGTTTCTTTTTACAGGACCATCCAAATTTTATTAATTGTATGATAGAACCCTTATCATGCAAATCATTAAATCCTGATAGAACTATCTAATGCCAAAGGGAGACTGAAACCTAAAAGCATACTTGCAAGTGTTTCACGTTTGTGCAGTGGTTCAGTTTTAGAGTGAGTACCCAAAATAGGCTTTCTAAAATGACACCTTTTTCAAGACAGGAAAAATAAGCCAAAGAACAGAAATTTATTGAATATCTGAAAAATAAAGGCGATCCTTTTGACTGAGCAAAATGATTATGGAATTTTCAATTCATCATTTCTCCCATGAAGACTTCAAGATGGAGATCTTACCTTCCAAGTTCTTACCACCTCGAATTGTAAGATTTACCTCTCTGTATTCTCAGCAATTTGATGATTCTACTGAATTGCTTTCTAAGCAAGCTCTGTAAGATGGAATTCTAGTTCGACAGAATTCTAGTTCTATGGAAAGTACGATTAGCTGCAGGTCACCAGGAATACCATATATGGAATGGCAACTGCCACAGGGATTACAACAGGACCAAAAAATGTGCAGGGCTTACATGTATTTAGTGACTCAGAAGGTGCTGCAGGGTCTAGCTGTACCTCAATATGCGCACCAATAACCCCTTTGAAGAAGGTAGGTGATAGATGATACGCTGATACGAACATGCTCCAACTCTGACTTCCTTAAGCTCATGATTTTGAAATAAACTAGTTCTCATTTATTTCCTTTATTTGTCCTAGGCATTTTTTTTTCACTGATGCAAAAGATAATAGGAATTATTGTACTCGTTTTTATTTTAAAAAGGTGAATATGTCAAATGTTATCATGAACAATAACAAAAAAAGCCTGGTAAAGGAGCCACATTATTCTCAGGATTTAATGCTGTAAAATCTGAGCAGATAGAATGCCCATTTGTCAACATAGATTATGGGCACAATGCCACATACTCCAAGGGGAAAAGCAAGTTATGCTATAAAGGAAAATGCTACTTCAAGTCCTTTTGAAGAGCCCTTTTAGCAAAATGATAGATTAACCCTGTTCAAGTACACACCATTTATAACATGTAATAGATTACATAATATAGTTCCCACAGTGGATTTGATATGGAGAACAATATTAAACTCACACATAAAATGGTCTCATTATTTGTAACAGGGCAGAAGACATCTGAGCAACTGAACTCGTACAAGTTTGTTTCCACCATTCCTAACAATTTCTGTGACATTAAGAGGAGAAACATTTTAAGAGACACTCAGTGCTTTCAACAATCATGGCATAGTGCTGTTACTTTCTTTCTCCCCCCGCCCCTTGCTTTGTATATGTGAGTGGGAGGATGATTAGGAATTGTAGTTAATTAGCAGTTTAGAGTGTACTGAGGATAGAAGGGTGGGGAAAGGAGGCAGATTCAGAAGGAGAAAAGTGCAGAAGGGAAGATCCCACAACCTACGAGGCAGCTCAGTGGGAAGGCTAGCATGTTAAAAGTCTCAGTTCTGTGTTAAAGACTCGCTTTGAAGAGCTCTTGCTTCCAACAAGGAATTGTCTTTGAGAGATCCATCAAGGCATCCATAAAATGAAAACTGCATTTCTAAAATGTGATGCCGTTAATATTATACTGAAGCGTGGAGAGTCATGAGAGTCAAAAGGAAGTACAGACATAGGATGGTCAACAGAAGTTTTTATTTACCCATCTGGAGAGAAATTGAAGGTGTCTGCAAACTAGAGATTGTGGATGAAAGAAATTGTTCTCTATATGCCCTCTCTAGTGTTCAAGTCTCCAGTTAGACCGTTTAATCTAAACTTTAGAAAATTCTGTTTAAAATTTAAAATAATCCTAAAGGAGTAAACCATACGCTAGAGTTGATGCTCTCTATTTAGATACACAGGCACCTTCTTGCCTTGCCACGCCCCAGCACCCCCACCCCCACTGCCTGCCATCCATCCGGACAGCTCCTCGAACCCCACGCCCTCCCCTCCAGCGAACACTCGGGAAATCTTGGGAACACAGCACCTCCGCAGTTGCTTCTCCCCGTTCCCGAATTCCTTTCGCAGGGAAAACGCAAAACACTAAATTCACGCTTTTAAAACGTATTAGCTGGAAACGCTTTCAAATATATCACAAAAAGAACACACTTTGGGAGCAGTTCCCATTTGTAAATAGTCATTTCATCAGCTCAGACATTTTGTGACGGGTCGACGCGCTCAGTTGTACAATCCCTTGGCCATAAATATATCTTAGATCCTAACTACCAATCCATTGTTCACAACGCGCTGTTTCAAAGAGAGGACAAAGCTTGCAAGCATTCGCCCTGTTTGAGGGCGGAGGAGCAGCAAGAATCCGTAGTCAAGGACGACCTGCTCCCAGGCTGGACTGCTCCTCTCTCCTCCGGACCCCACGCGCATCTTTGGTAGCAGGTAGGCCGCGGGTCTGCGGCTCCTTTCCACAGCACAGCCGGAATGCAGCCCTGGTCTCGCCTGAAGCGCCCGCGCGCGTAATCGCACCGTCAGAGTTCCCGATTTTTTGCTATATTTTCCCAAGTTCTCCGAGGATCGTCCCTAACTTCCTATCCGGGTGGATCTGGTCCTGGGTCGCCGGTTTCCCAGGCTCCACAGGCCCCAGGTTGGGCTCTGGGCTTGCGCAGTCCTCCCTGGAGCGGGACAAAGTTCCACCCAACCCCACGCCTACCCTAGCACTCCTCCCAGCCTGGATTCTCTCTCCTCTACACCACCCCTGCTCCTCCATCACACCATCGACCCCAAACCCCAGCCCTAATCCAGCAGGCCACCCCCTCGCGCCCCGAGCACACTCCGCCCCCGGCCCAGGTGGCTCGCGGGGGTGGACCGCCCGGGTGAGCCGCCGAATGTCCTTTAGCCCAGGCAAAGCCTGGAAGCCGTTTCTCAACGGTAAGCACGCCAGGATCCAGGGGCCCCGCTCCAGCCCCTCCACTTACCAACCTCCCCATCCCAGGTGACCCTGCGGTGGAGGCCGCACCTAGAACCGCATTTCACGTCTCAGGTTTTTGCTCACTCAGGATCCTCAAATACCTAAACGAATACTCTTCTTCCTTCTCCACCCAAACCCGTCCCAACCACCATCACCGGCCCCTGGAGCGAGGAAAGAGTGCAGACCCCCGCCCCGACCCACCCGCTACGGCGCCTGAGAGAGCGCAGCGAGGCGGGAGCGCGACCCGTAAAACAAACAATCGAACATCTCCCCAAATCCTCGGTCCCGAACCTCCCACCAGGACTCGTTTCCTACCCTAATCCACTCACCCACACACCCACCCACCCGCCGCCGGGGCGCGAATCTGGCTCGTCCCTGCCCCGCCGGACTGAGCTGAGCCGCAGATGTCACCTTTCGGTCCTTCATTTCGCCCCTACCGCTAGCCCCGCGGTACCAGAGCAGATCCATCCTCTGCCCCATCCCGGCTCCTGGTGACTGGCTGCGCCCCACCCCTCCCGGGCCCCACTCACCACGAGGGTCAGCAGCAGCTGCCTGCAGAGGGCTCCGCGCAGGGAGCTCCGGGGCCCGGCGGCGGCCATCGGGGCGCTGGGCGGGGAGAAGGATGCGGGCGCCAGGCGGGATGCGAGAGGCCAGCGCCCGCCGAGGTGCAGCGGCGTCCGGGTGCGCTTCTCTCCGCTGCTCGTCTCTAAGTGGCCCGGGCTTCTTCCAGGCTTGCCTGCCCGGGAGCGTGTTCGCTCCTGAGACGGGATTGGACTCCGAAGAGGCTGAGCCGCCCCTCCTAGTTATTTCTCAAGTTTTATCACCGCGGGAGCCGCTGGGGAGCTGCCCGAGCCTGCCCCTCGGCTCCGCGGCGGCCGCGCCGGGTGCTCGATCGCGGGAAAGCGATCCAAGCACCCCACTTCTGCCTGCTCTCCCACGCCCCTCGGCTGCCCCGCCTTCACCAGCGCGGCCCTAGTCCCGGGGCGTCCTCCTCGCAGACGCTGCTCGTTCCCACTGCAGAACCCAAAACCGCCGGCAGGGATCCCTGCCCCAACACGGGCGCTCCTAGGTGCCAGGAACACCCTTGTCATTGGACCAGCGGATCCTCCCTCCTGATCAAACGCTGGGCAAAGCCTCCTGGTTAATGCAAAATATATGTCTTCTTTCCAAATCTGACTCACACGATAAGAAAAAGGATGGAGGAGAAATTATCCCAAGTGGCATGAATAAGCTGACACTTAGTGTACCAGAAATTAAAAGCAAATAAAGGAAATTCTGATAGTTCACCATTTTCGCGCACCCAAAATCTGAGGTATTACACTCAGAGCTTTCATTTCTTGCCGATTTTGTGGCCTTATTTGAACCTCCTAAGAAAGGATTTATTCTTATACGTAAATTATTGATTTTAGTAATTACGTAGGAATTGTACTAAGATGCAATTTTTCAGTTTGTGGTAAAGGAAAAATCTACCATACAGAACCTTCGACTCTAAAATGAGGCGTCTAAATTCACTATCATTCAACAAACGTTTATCAGGGCCCAGAGGCGTGCAGGCACTGGGGTTGGAAGAAAGGAAACACAAAAACCCAGTCCCTGCTCAAAGCAATTCAAAGTCTAGGGTGGAATAAAGGCAACCACCACAGCCCCATCTGCTGAACTTTTTAATAGAGAGGTAACTTACAACACTAGGGCCCATTCCTTTATTTCTCTCTAGACTGAGTTTTCGTCCTCCAAACCTCCACCCACTGGAGTCAGGATGGACTACTCCCTAGATATGAACTGCTGCTCCTCAAAGTCTATGCACAAGTTCCATGGTCCAGACACTCAAGTCTAGATTAATCAGAGAGGGCACTGTGGCCTTCATTCTTCCCACCCTGGTCACCCAAATATGTTCCTTGTCTAAGCCATGTGTTTACCTAAAGTCAGGGACTTCCCTGAACTCACAGGACTAAGCTCTCAGGACTCGGACACTGAGCTCAGCTTCCCAGTCCCATGTCTGAGGCTTCCAAGGCTCCCATGCACCCATCAGAGCTCCTGTCTCACCTCTGGAGGCCTCTGTATGGAAGAATTCTTCCAACCCCAATGACCTCAAGAAGGAGCCTCTCAAAAGTGTTTTCTGGCCCCAATCAGCCTTTAGAAAGAAGCTGAAGATAGCTCTCATCAGAAGGCAAAACCAGCTAACACCTTGACTTTGGACCCTCAGCCTCCAGAATTAAATAATACTTGAGATAAGAACCAACAGAGAACAGGGGAAGGGTAGGAAGATGTTTCGGGCAAAGGCAGCCATAGCACGGCAGAGCCCTGGAGAGCATTGTGAGGGCGTCCCACAGCAAAGAAACAGAAAGGAGTTTCTTCAGAACCACTGGATGGAAGAAGTTCTGTGGCTGAGAATAGGTTAGGAAGTCAATCTCATGACAAACCAGGCTGAGGAGTTAAATGTCATCCCGAAAGAGATGGAGAACCAGCCACTCAGTCTGTAAAATTCTCATGTTTGATAAGTTAATGAACTCATTAACTTTATTAATGAACCTGTTTATGCCATGGTATAGCTTTTCCTTAATATTTAGGGAATAAAAGACTTGAAATGTTTTCCTTCATTGTAAGTAGCCCTAGTTTTCAATGATTTCGATTTTGTCCACTAGAGTCTGACCTGATTGCCCCCATGTGACAAAAACCATAAGATGGATAGCTCTCCTCTTAACTCAGCTTTGCCATTTAATTAAGGAGATTGTTCAGTCTCCTCACTATATTGACAGTTACTCTGAGTTTCCATGTTTAATTTCTACAAAATAAAAGTTATAGGAATCTATTCCAGAAATCCTGTAAGAAAGCATATTGGTAATATTTTTCATTTGTATTGCAAAATTCTAGGTGCAATATGAATACTGAACAAAACTATATGGAGTGTTAGTAACTATCTTGGAATTTCCTGTTTTGCTAAGGCATGCATTTGTCCATCATGAGTATGTTGGCTAAGTCCTAATAAAAAGGATTCTAATATAAATTTTATAATTTAGAAAAGAAATCTTCATAGGCAGTTATAACATAAATAGGACTTGAAGATAAATTAAAATTGCTTTTATTTTTCCTATGTAAATTATGTTTTAAATGAAATTACTGAAAATTTATTTAAAATATGAGCTTCAGTTTGAATATAGTTAGAACTGGATGCCTTCTATAATGAAGTTAATTTTAAATCCTTACAAGGCATCATAAAGCATAAAGAGTTATTCTGAAATATCTTTAATACCCTTTACCCCAAACTGCAAAATCAGTTGGAAGTCACCACTAAAAGAATAATGGACAAAAATGGGAAAGAAACATTATTTTCCCTTGTGATTTTCTTACTTTGAAGGGTCAGGGCAGCAACAATAGAAGATCAAAAATGGGAAGTGATGAAGCTTAAGGATAAAACTTCAGGGATCCAGGTGGACTGTAAATTTTTCAGTAGAAAGCGAGTTTACGATCCTTGGGAAGAGTCCTCTGTAGCACCTCCATAGCCACAGAAAGGGTAAGGTCCTAGGAGGTGGGAGCTGACCCCTGACCCACTGAGAAGGCTCCCTTGCACAACTCTGTGGCCACAGGTACTGGTCTCACACACCTCCTCATCCCAGTGGTTTATATGCGCGGTGACACAGCAAATGTGGGTCTCCTCCCTCATGCCTATAAGATGCAACCCGAGCAACCGTCTGATCTTTGGAACAAATTTGCTAGTAAGGGGGAAGAGAAATTTATGAAAAGCCTAAATTAAAACCAAGTAAAAGTTTCATGTTAAATAATCCTGCTTGTGACACAAGATGAGTTCTGCCCCTGAGATGGTTGCTCAGAAGCATTTTTAGAAAATTATCTAGGGTACACAGTCGCAGTAATAAACAGTAACCCAGCAAACTGCCTGCTGGAGCAACAGCGAGGGAGCACGGATATGTGCTCAAAAGCCAGGAGCCCTCCCAGACTTAATTCTTAGAAATGAGCTCCCATTCATGTCTCCACTTGCCCTTTTAGAGAAGCTTCGTCTCGCGCTTGGGAACTGGGCGGTCGGATTTTCTCATACTCACTGCCGCTTCCCCATTTCTCGCCATGACTCACCGCCGCAGCTATGGTCAGGCTGGTCTCTAGGAGAGGATGCTGCTTTTCCTGCACGCCTTTCCCAAAGTGTGGCTGGAAGTCCTCTGCTAATTTCCCACAGTGCCATTGAGAATATCTTTGACTTTTTGGTTATTTAAAAAGACTGCTGGAGACAGCTGGAGTCAAGAGCCTCCTGTAATATTGCTTTGCTGCTCAGGACAAGAGCCACCCCAGAATCTCTGTCTGTCTCCCTCATCTTCTGTCTTCCCAGGACAAGCTGCCCCTCCCACCTCTCCTTCCACTGCCGTGGAAATGCTCCAGGGAGTGAAGAACCTCAAGTCTAGACCAAAAAGAGCCCCGGCCCCCCTGGGGACAGAAGTTTATCCTTCCTCCTTTTCCATGCTGTGTCCTTAATCCCTAGGATTAACTTCTACCCAGAGTGATTGCCAGTAGGACTGTCCACTCCATTCAGCAGGAAACTCACTCCCACCCACAGAGGTGTGGCCTTTCACTATAACCTTGGGAACAAACCTACAAAATTCAAATATTTGTACATTTCTCAAATCCAGAACTATCCAGTTTAAGTTCCACCACAACACCAGTCCAATCCAGATAGGGTGTGCCAGGCTCAGAAAGGTTCCCTTTCCGTCTCACCTTAATAATAAATGATTCGAGAACTGTTACAATGGTTTTACTCTTCCTCTACTGAAATCTTTAGACGCCCTGACAAATATCTTCTCTTCTGCAAACACGCCTTTCAAGGGAGACAGGAGTGGTTTCTTAGTGACTTCTCACCAGGCTGGAAGGCATGGTGATTTCCACACAGACAACAGAGCTCCATTGTGTGAGTGACAGCTTCTTACAGTACCTGGGCAAACCCAGTGCAACAAAGCACTGCTACAAGGTGAATTTAGTCCCTCTCCTCTTGGAATCATCCCATAATCCTTCATTTCACTTTAGTGTGAAAATCTCCTTCCAGTGGGTGAGGCTGGAGTTTCTCCCATCTGTTCTCATATCCCCGGGAGCTCATTTGGGCACCTGTTGTTCAAAGGGCATTGCTCAAGCACGACGGCTGCAGGTGTGAGTGGGCTGACTTCCAGATCCCATGTGTCACTCATCTGATTCACTGCCCCATTAGCCTTCTTTTTTCCCAGAAGTTTAGGAGGACCATCCCTCAGCATCAGCTTGGGCGAGTGACATATCCCCAGCTCAGATGCCTGTCAGCTAGTTAAGGGGCAGAGAAACAGCTTTTCCCATCAGTTCCCTATGGCAGTAAATTATTTAATTCAGCAATTATTATTTACTGTTGATTTTATTGATTGTTGATGATCTAGTCCTTGATTTTATTTACTCAAGATTTATTAATCTTGGCTTGTTGTTTTCTTTTCTGCCCTCCCAGCTTCCCAAGCCCTTCTCTCACTAGATGAGGACTAGCTTTCCGTCAGTCAGCTACTTAGTATTCACGGAACAGGCCAACGCCACAAAAGTTGGGTCTGTTCTGGCGTTGCTTTCAAGCATCACACTTGTGTTTGTCTTTCAGTGTTGCAATGAGCTGCGCACTCTCCTAGTTGGGAACTTCTGGTCTTAACTTGCACACGTCTATGTAAAGTCATACCAGATGCATATTCCTCTAAACAACTCTAATGCAAGGGTCTTGCCCAAATATTAAAAAAACAAAACAAAACAAAAGAAAAAACTAGGAATATTCCTAGTAGGCATATAAGCATGTACCAGAAAGTCTATTTTGTTATCCCTTTCTCGTAAGATTGCAGTGTTCTTGACGTGTGCAATAAAATTTAGCTGTTTCTCCCAGATTCCAAGTTCTGTTCGGATGGTGGTCAGAGAAAGTCTTAATCTTAACTATAATACTTCACTTTTAAAATGAGAATCTCTAATTGGTGATGTTGAGCAAATTTTCATGGTCCTGTTGGCCATCTACATTTCCTCTTCTGCAAAAATATCTGTTCAGTTCTTCTGCCCATATTTTAAATTTGTTTGTTCATTTGTTTGCTTTTTAATTAAGGTACAGTTGATTTAAAATGTTGTATCAGTTCCCAGTGTACAGCGTGGGTGGGCGTGGAGGGCATTACGCTAAGTGAAATGAGTCAGACAGAGAAAGACAAACACTGTAAGATACCACTTACATGTGGAATCTGAAAAAATACAACAAACCAGTGAATATAACAGAAAAGAAACAGACTCACAGATGTAGAGAAGGAACCAGTGGTTACTAGGGGGAGAGGGAAGGGGGAGGGGCAGGATAGAGGGGGAGGGGTAAGAGGCTATCCAAACTATTAGGTATAAAATAAGCTACAAGGCTGTATGTACACCATGGGGAGCACAGCCAATATTTTACATAGCTATAAACAGCAGTATAACCTTCAGAAACTGTGAATCACTGTGTTGTATGCCTGTAACATATAATATTGTACATCAAAGATCCTTCAATTTAAAAAATATGATATTGTAAAATAAATAAATAAATAAAGTTTAAAAAAATAAAATAAAATGAGAATCTCTGACCAAAATCTCCCTGTTTAACCCCCAAAGTAATAAATAGGCTTTTTGTAAGTCTCAGAATAGATGATTCCAAACTCACAGAGGCATCCATAAGAACGTCTTCATTTCCTACTCAAGACAGCATTAAGTAGAGATCACATATTATTTGGAGCAGTTCCTCAACCATCTAGTGATGAATTATGTGATCTCAACTGCTGCACTGTTTCAAAGGTCCAAGCGAAGACTGAAGACCACTGCCTCTCCCCACTCTTATTCTAGGATGGGTGAACAGAACGAGGTTGGGAGTGGACAGGCATGGTGGATGGGACTGACATCTTTTCTCCCATGGTGACCTGCCTTTCTGTAACATTCCCAAGATAACTGACACCAGTGCCGCTCAGTGAGTAACTTTGGTTTGGCACACTGGGAATAAGGCATTCTCTCTCCAGTTCGATATCAGGAAGTAAGAAGCACACACGTGTTCCTATGACATAATGTAACATAAACAGCATCGTGTTTCCTGCCACATTCACTTATAACACACAACGTGTTCCCTGAGAATAGGTGGTCTGAGCCTTACTGCGCCAGGTTCTCCCAGCGAGAGTTTTCCAAACTCATCTATTTGAAGAAGGCAGAACTGCAGGACTGTATTACGGCAATTGGCCAGGAACATGCCAAGTTTTTCTTTTCCAAATTTGTCCAAGGCCCTCTAACTTATTCTGCCCCTTAATCCTTTCTTGTAATTTTGAACAAGTCGGGGGCAATGTTCTTTAGTTCACAAGGTATCTTTGTTCTTGATTATTGTGGAGGCAAAATGAAAGAGACTGTTTGGGCAACAGCATAATATTAGAAAAAATAACAAGGATCCAAGTCAGCACAACCTGGGTGCGCTAATCCCATCTGTGTATAGATTTTAACTGAAGTTTCAAATTGCCCATTCACTTGTTTGCCATAACTGCCCTGGGGTAGGTAGTTTTTAAATTTCTGGCCTCTCCATCATATAAAAATGCACAATTATGCATAAAATTCTTGTATATTACTAGTTACGAAAATGTAAAATTTAAGACTTTCTAGGTTGTGTCTACACACAGACAGAGAGATGCCAAAGCGAGTGTTTGAGGGACAACTTGAGGTCAACAAGTTTTACTCATATGAAAGACGCAAATTGCATAGTGGTTACGGTGTAGATCCTGAAGTCAGATTGCCTAGTTCAAATACTGATTCGGTCACAGCCTAGTACTGCTACCCTGAGCTAGTCATTCAACATTTCTGTGCCTCAGTTCCCTCATCCATAAAATGGGAATAATAATAGTTCTTCATTTGAAAGAGAATAAAAAGAATGAACATATGTAAAGTTTTTACAACATGGCACTTGGTAACTACTAGATACATATTAACTGTCATTTCTATTAAGCATTTCTGTTTATTATTGGAAATGATCCAGGTAAGAGCAGATTACTGATGGTGTGGGAGAGGTTGAATTTTATGAACTAATTTCTTGAGGAAGCTAAAGGTCACAGAAACCAGTGTATTAATGGAGAGGTTGTCTTAAATGGGAAGCAGAGAAAATTCATCCACTATAAAGGTTGGAGGTCAAAGTATACAGTGTAGTTATTGGTAACCTGGTAGACTAGATGAGGGCGTTCTCCTCTGCTTCTACTTTGTCACTGAAATCAGATGCAAAGTTATCTGCTAAGTGAAGAAGGTGGATTAGAGATTTAAATAAAGAGTAGTTATAAAATGGAAAATTGAGCAGATCGGTTTTTGAATTGTTGACTCTAATCCGCAATAAGAAATATTTTTAATGTGAACTGGTACACAGTTTATACATATAATCCGGAACATAAATCTCACCAACAGTACTTATTATTCCTATGTGCAACACACACTGACCATTTCTGTTCACTGCCTTCTAATTCATTAATAATACAGATGGCCATCCTTCAAGTTAACTGGCTGTGTTTCAACCAATTGACTGTGTCTCACAGTTTGAAAAACCCCGAACTTTGGTAGCAGGGCAGAAATGTGGATCAGCACTGAGAGTCAGCCTGGTTTAATGTTTTTTCTTGAGCCAAGTTCCAGGGTTCAAGTAAAATGTATGAAATTGTTGGTAAATGGGGTTTATCCAGTGATGGTGTTTTGCTGAGTAATTACAAAGAGAAGGGAAGGGAAGTTTAGGGTTATGATGGAATAGATTAAAGCAGTGACTAAATAGACTGCAGCTGAAAAAGGAAGGAAATGATGAGATCAATGAAACTATGAAACACTGGTAGAGTTTTGTAAGAGACTGACCAAAAACCTTATTGGAAGCTTTCCTAAAGGGACTTGTTAGCAGACAAAGGAGACCTCAAATGGGGTGTCCTTCGCATGGGGGTTCTTGCCCTCAAGCTGGAAAGAATTCATAGCTGAGGCAGAGGGACAGAGCAAAAGCTGCTTCGTTGCTCAAAAGGAAAGAGGAAAATACACTTGAGTAGGAAAGACACTTGAGTCGGGGAGCTGTAAGACAGGAGAAATCCTACTTGTGGGGTCTTGGCTGGGTCCTTTTATTTGTCCTCTTTGATGCTTCTTTTCTTTCCATTGGCTGTTCCTTTCCTGCTTGCTTTCCAGTTTGTTCTGCTCTGTGGAACAAACACTCTGCAAAAACACAGTCAGGTAACCAGGGACCCTCAAACAGTGTGGTCAAGCTAGGCCGAGCAAGTGAGACCCTAAAACAATGTGGTCATAAAGATTAGAGCTAGTCAGCGCTTTCTATTCCTTTGGGATGGCTGTGCCCATTACTCCAGTACTCTCTGAGGTCAGTTAGAAGTTAATTTTAAACTTTAAAGAAGTCTCTGAACAATGGGTCCGGGTTTCAGTTCCATAGTTCCTGCCTCCCTCAGACTCAAGCAGGAAAAAAAAAAGAAAGCAAAAAGAGACTTTCTAAGTAATTGAGTTTCAGGCACATATCCAGATAAATGATACAAAGTGAAGCATCAGAAGAGTTCTGGGTTTGAGATGGACTCGTGCACTTATGTGGTGAAGACATTTTATCAGAGCCACTTACCAGCTTTGTGTTATCCTGGAGCAAACACCAAGCTAACTGCAACTACCCTTGCCTGCCAGGACGTACAACGTCCCACATGACAGATATTTGCCATACAATCTCTTCGACTTGGGGGAAGTTTGGAAATCAATGTTTCCCTAATACTGAACTACCATTTATTTCACTCATTTAGTTAACAGAGAGTCACAGAAAAGTATAACAAAGTGATTAGATCTAACTCCCCATTTTACTGAAGAAACATACTCCCGAAGAAGGAGTTGCATGATTTATTTAAAGGTGCCGATGAGTTCTAAAAAGGTTGAGATTAAAAACTCAGAATTTTAAACACCTAGTCCTTTCTCTTAAAAAAATTTTATGGAGCTAAATTAATCTGTTAAACTCAAAATGGTTCAAACCCATAGTGCTGGATTTTTCTTTCCTGTTTAAACCTAAGATGTATTGGCAGGTTTTAAATTATTATTATTATTGGAAGAAACAGTACACCTAATTATAACCATAAAAAACAACACTGTATCTACAAGTTAAATCCTGTTCTAGTTTTTAGGAAACAATCCAAATTATTTTACTGCAAACAATCAATGAACCATGTAGAGTTTCAGAAATACTTTCACTAATTGGAAGTTTTTTAAATGATATTTATTCTCATAAGATTTCTGTGTTATTCAGAAAGGAGGAATTTTAATTACTGATTGTTTAGGTGAAAATTTTGTATGAGATAAGGGAAATGTTAAAATAATTAGATATTGCTATTTTTTATTTAAAAAATAAAGAAAATACAGGCTTCAGGCCAGACCACAACGTTACAATGTTTAAAATATAACAAAGACTCAGTTTGGTGTTCATTGTGCAAAGACTGACTTCGATTGGGTCTGTGGCAGGAGGAAGAGGGAACGGCTTGGCTTGCTACAAAATGAACGGTTTACTTGGTTTACCCACCCTTGCACTCATGCGACTATTGTTTAAAATATTTCATTTGGTATGTCTAGTAAATTGATTACTTTTTTGTAGTCTAGCTAGCACATGAAAATGTACCCGATGATAAATTCTGTGTGCTGACGTAACCTGTAAAGACCAAAATCACACGAGTGCACTCAATTATAATATGAGATGATGAAATATTTTCTTCTTTTTTTTGCAATTCAATCATTTACTGTGAGTATACTACGTTCATTGTAACCTTGACATTATAAGGCTAAGATTTAAAGATTTTTTTTCTCACAGGTCCGTAAATCTCCAAAAAACCTAATGCCAGTGAACTTTTCTTGTTATTTCATTTTATTAATGTCCCCCTGATTTTATAAATAATAAATGCTTTTTGTAAAGTGAAAACACAAACATAAATGAAGAAATATTTCATCTGGAGATCACCACCTAACATTTTAGTATATTACATAGAGTCTTATGTTTATGTGAATTTGGAAATAACACTGACCTGGAGAATTGTCCTACTTTTTCATTAATACTAGATTTTATGACTTATTTGATTAAATAGCCTTCAAAATAAAATAATTGCATGATATTCCATTATCATCATCACAACAATAATAGCCACATTTATTCTCATAAGATGTCTATATGTGGTAGGCAAAAGAGGAGTTTAAATTACTGATGTATTGATGAGCCAGGCACTAAGACAAGGATCTTTATATGTATTACCTCATTTACTCCTATTTTGTCCCCATTTTATATGTAAGAAAGCTGAGGCTTCCCTGGCTTATCAAGACTCTTCAGTTAGTGAGAACAAAGCTGAAATCTGGATTCACGTCCTTCAGGCCACGAAGTCAGTGCCCCTGGTCAGTATGTCCATTATCCCCAGTTACGGTACCTTGTATCACAATAACACATTACAGATCACTTACCTTCCTATCATGGGACACTTAGTTTATTTCCAATTATCCACATATTTCACATCACTGAGATAAGCATCCTTGCACGTATGGGGACTCTCTACACCATTATCTTACCTTCCCAGGATAAATTATTTTTATCTGACTTGGCTGTTAATTTTGCATCAAAGTTCTGTCTGTTGGTCCCCACACCCCTCCTTTCAACTCTGGCTTTTAGGACCTCATGTCCTTGGTTTCTAGAAATTTTCCAGTTGGCTCACTTTCCATGGAAACACTCCTTGAGCTGAAGTCTTGACTTTTCCCCATAGCCCTTCTCTGTTTCATAGGCATCTCTGAAGGTTGCTGCCCTCCTGATCATCCAGTGAGCCTTTCCTGTCACCTTACCTGACTTGGCTTCCACACACAGCACAAGGGCTGCCAAGCAGCTGCCACCTCGTGGACAGAGTCACATGTTGCACCTGGTGTTGACTTTCCTGGTCCCTTTGTCTCTGGAGAGTTGACAATCCAGATTTGTTTTTGGACTGAAGCAACGTAATCTGCACGCATGTTACCGGCTAGCAGCATTCACGTGTGTGGCGAAATTGGTTCATCTGTACTGAGTGTTTACTGAGTGTCCTCGTCCCATGATTCTAGTTCCCCTCCATGTGGTTGGCAGGAATCACGGCGTACAGAGTATATTCTAAAATTGTTACTTTACTGAATTGTGGAATTTTACTAATTGATGTATTTCCACTCTTTGGTACCTTCCTAGCATCTTGCTTAATGTATCTTGTATAAAGAAGCAAACTTAAAATACTTCAGTTTCATAAACTTCCAAATAATCACCTAAAGTTAAAATCCTTGCTTCATAAACTTCCAAATAATCACCTAATCCTAAAGTTACTAACCCCTATCCGTGGCTCTTAAACGTTAAAGGATGTAAAAGTGACCTAGGAAACTCATTAAAAAGTGCAGACTCTGCAAACTTCTTCCCGATAGCCTGCCATCCCTGTGATGCTGGTTCAATAGGGATCTTAGTTTTAACACACACCACGGCTGATTGATTCTGTTGCAGATGATCTGTGAACCACACTCTTAAAAAGCAGCGCAAATAAATATTTCAGCAAGTTCACACGAATATTTGTCAACTGTGAAAGAAACAGCATTTTGCTCTCTTCTCACTCCTGCATCCGAACATAACCGAAAAAGAGCTGGCACCTTGTAGCAACTCCGCGGAGCTAACCTCTTGGGTCCACCCAGATTTTCTGCAAGGGCACAAGGGACGGTCACAAAGAAGCTAAAGAATGACACAAAACAGCCCCAGAATTTTCCCTTGCACCAAGTACTACTACACACAGAAGGCCACCAGTGAGAGCCTTCTCTTTGGTCTCCTATGTATCTAGAATTTAGAACACACAATGGGTTTAAAAGTAAGGAATATGCCTCAAAGCCGTGACACAGTAATATTCCTCTATAACATAAGGTGTAGGTTTTTAAAAATAAGTAAGATCAAACTGTTCTGCTTACCTAACTCTGTATTAGAGCACTTGCTTCCTTTTTTATGTGCGACCTTTTTAGCATCACGTTTTGTTTTACACGAAGACTGTATATCACGTTTCCATTTAAAATGCTGCTGAGTGATGCATTAATTTGCTTCCTCTGAAAAAGTTCAACAAAAGTGACTTAACTTGCTCCTTAGTTTGGTGTAGTAAGGGATGCGGGGTGGAGGGAGAAGACCTTTCTGGGAAGGAAAACCAGGATCTCGTTTTTAGGATTTCTGTCCTCAGACTGAAACCCAGACCCAGAAGAGAGGAAATAATAGAGGAAAGCCTATGAATGATTTAAAAAAAAAAAAAAGGCAAAAAACCGAGAAGCAAAACCGAGCTATTGTGTAGTAAGCCTTGCCCACCATTAGCTGAATAGGTTTGTTCCTTACAAGCAGTTGAGAGAACAGTAGGGCGGGCTCCATCTTCTCTGGCATCTTCCAGGAGATGCTGTGAGCTCACAGTACCAGCCATCGCCTCCCAGGCTCGCAGCCGCACATTCCTTTTCCTTCCCTCTGGTCTTCTCCGGAGGCTTTCTTCTCTCTCGCTGCCCACTGAGGTTACAGAATGCTCTCCCACTGACTCGGGGGAAGCTCTCAGATCCGCTCCAACTTCCCTGCCTTCTGGTTTCTCAAGATACTTACTTGAGTCAAGGCCTGACTTTCAACAGCTTGTAATTCACTTGGCTTTGGCAAACCCACGCGGATCACTTCCTGGATTCCTCAAACGCAAGCGACTGTTGTTTCTCCCCAGGGGCTTAGTGGGTCGTTCTTTAGCAGGTTATTATTTTGGCTACAGTGCTGGAACGTGTTGGTAACGAGAGGCTGGTCAGAGATGTGATTTTTCACGTTGGTCAGTGAGTTTCACGTTGAGGGAAAAATGGTTCTTTAGGCAAAGTTGCAGCCTAATCTCAGTCACGCGCCTACTGCACATATGAACTCATTCAGCCACCCATCGCTCACAGGACAGGCATATTGAGAACCCCCCGTTCTACGCGCTGGGCGTACAGTATGGAAAGCAGAGGGACAAGAACTTCCGAGGGTCACGTTCAGTGTGGTGCAGCTGCTGTCTTCGTCCTGCTGAAGCAGCATTTTGTAGGAGAATCTCTGAGTTTGCCTCCTGAGGTTCCAGATGGTTTATTGGGAATTTTATCTGCTTTTCATTTAAGCCTCAAGATGTATCACACTGACTTGTGGGCTATGGATACAATTTGTAGCTTCCTGAGTACCATACATAAGAGACTTAGACACTATTACAAGCCATGGAGTTCCCAAGGAC